>NC_044978.1:179789235-180135842 GCF_008728515.1 Papio anubis | reverse complement strand
ACCGAGGGGACAGGTGAGTGAGAAGGGTACAGATGACTGCAGGAGGGGATAGGTGACTGTAGGGACAAATGACTGAGGTGGGGACAGGTGACTGCAGGTGAGGACAGGTGACTGAGGAGGTGGAGAAGTGAGAGGAAGGATAGGTGTAAGCCCAGGAAGTGGAGTTGGCACGACTTGGGGCTGCCCGAGGTGTCAGGCTGAAGGAGGGGATACCAGGTGACATGGAAGATGGGGTGACACTGCTCAGGTGCCATGCTGCTTGAAGGAAAGTGGAGGGCTGGGCTGGGAGTCAGGTGAAGCACGGTTGGGGGGTCTGGGCTCATGTCCACCCACTGCTGCTCCCTGGGCAGCCCACTATGGATTTTAGCATTAGTTTTCTTCTTTGAGGCATCAGAGGATTGGAATCAGGCATCTCCGGGGTCCCCATCAACAAAAAAGGCTGTGACCACACACCCTTAACCTGCACATACCCCGCAAGTGTCCCTGTTATCCGGCCTCCGAGAGCCCCTTTCCAGAGACCTGAAAGGGATCCATTCTCCCCGGAAGCCTCTTGCCCTGACGGCGTTTTCCTGGTGGGCAACTCAAGAGTCTCTCTCTCACCGCATTATTTCCTCTGAGCATCTGCTTCTCAGATAAGTAAGTGTAGCCACGATGATATCTAATGATGAAGATTTATTGCAAGGAACAAAGCGGGAGAACGCCCAGCGGGCTTGCCCGGCCTTTGCCTCTCCCCGCAGCTGTGTCAGAAAAAAGGAGGACCTGAGTTAAGCTCCCGCTCTCTGGAACATGCCAGGTTTCTGCTGCAGACCAGGGGTGCTCGGGGGACAGGATCCTCAATGATGGATGGCCTTGTCTCTCTACAGTGAGCACGTTTCGCTCTGCAGTGCACTTGCCAAGCTTGGACTCTCGGAAGAGTTCAGACTCTTGGATCGTGGTTAGAAAACCGGAAACTGGCTGGCGCGCAGTGGCGGCAGGGTGGGGAGGGGGACCGCCCGACTCCATCAGACAGCTCAGGGTGCTGGGAAGGCCAGGCCGGTGGGAAGAGAGATGCGGTTAGGAGGTGCTGCCGCACCCCACTTCCTGGGGAAAGAACAAGGGCGGCGGCGCTGCTTGTCTGGCCATTATTCTAAACTCTAAACATCATTCCTTCAAAGAACGTGGAAAAAAAGAAAACCCACACCAGCGTGTTGACCTCTTGCTGTGTGTTTTCAATGTTGTGCAAGCAACAAGACTCAACCAGACAATGCAGTTCTAGAGGTGTGCTGGGGAGGGCAGGGCCAGGGCATGAGTTGAGGTGATGGGCTAGGGTCCCAGGCTGTGTGCAAATACCACAATCCAGGTGGCTTGTCCCCTCACAGTTCTGGAGGTCAGAAGTGCAAAGTCAAGGTGCTGGCAGGGCCCCGAGCTCCCTCTGGAGTCTCCCGGGGAGGATCCTCCTGCCTCTTCCAGCTGCTGAGGGCTCCAGGCGTGCCTTGGATTGAGGCTGCATTGCACCACTCTCTATCTCAATTTCACGTTAGGTGTAGGGCCCACCCTAAAGCCAGGCTGACTTCACCTCTATCCTTAGCTAATTACATCTGCGAAGGCCCTGGGTCCAATAGGGTCACCCCTGAAGTTCCCGGTGGACACAGATTTTGGGGGCGACTCCATTCATCCCTCTATGGGTAGTTGCACTGACTGTCTATTCTACATGAGGAAGACTCTGCATTAGCACCTCACCTGCCTACTTCATTAAATCTCCCTGCATCCCCTGGGGACCTCCTGGTTTTCAATGAAGAAATGAAGACAGGCAGCACGTCACCCCCAGAAAGAGTCTGAGGCCAGTGGGAAGCTCCAAGGGCCCGAGGAGGGAGGGGGCCTCTGGCTGGGACCACCGGAGGGACTGGTAGGATTTAAGTGTATGGCTTCGAGGAACACGGTGCAGCAGTGAGGGGCCCGTGTGACCCCCAGTGATGGGCTGAGTGTCTGCGGGGCACCGGGCTCAGTGCTGGGTGCTGGATACAGCTAGGGGTCGAGAGTCCAACCACATAACAGCGGCCTGTGGGCAGGGGACACTGAGGGCTGGTCAGCAGGGACAGCATGATGGAGGCTGTGGCCCACTCAGTTGCTGCCCCGGCTCATGGTGGACTGAGCAGAGGGAGGGAAGGGGTGCTGCCAGCACCCCACATCAGACAGCTGGGCCTGTCTCTTAGCAGACTGCCAGAGCATAGAACCCTCACAGAACTCCAAACCCAATACTACCCCCTCCTGAAGCCCACGCAGATCTCCCGGCCAGAGTGGGGATGCAAGCCTCTACTGGCCAGGCACACAGCTGGCACTCAATAAATGCTTGCTGGATTCCTTTGGAGGTGCTCTGGGTGCCAGACCTAAAGGCGGTGTGACCTCAGGTGAACAGGTTTCCCTCCCTAGGCCACAGTTTCCCACTGAACATATGGGAACTGGATTTGAGTATTTGAGTCTAAGCACTAGCACTGCCACTTGTGGATCGAATTCCCGTACATCTTCCTTAGCGGTCCCAGTGGCTCCTGAGCCTGCCCTTCTGGGGAAGAATTCTCCCTAGAATCTCTGGACGGTGTCAGAATCCCTGGGAGAGCTCAGCCTGTCTGGAAGGAAGGAAGGGAGGAGGCAGAGGGAGGAGGGAAATGGGAAGAGGAAGGAAAGGGGAGAGAAAGGGAGGAAGGAGGGAGGAGGGAGGGAAGAGGGAGGGAGGGAAAAAGAGGGAAGAGTGGGAGGAAGGAGAGGAAAGAAAGGAAGGAAGGAGGGAAAAAGGGAGAAGGGGAAGGATGGGGGAAGAGGGAGGAAGGAAGAGGGAGGAGGGAAGAGGGGAGAAAGGGAGGGGAGAAAGGGAGGGAAAAGGGAGGAGGAGGAGGGAGAGAGGTGGGAGGAGGGAGGGAGGAGAGTGAAAGGGGGGGAAAAGGGAGGAGGAGGGAGGGAGGGAAGAGGAAGAGGAGGGAGAGGAAAGAAAGGAGGAAGGAGGGAAAAAGGGAGAAGGGAAAGGATGGGAGAAAAGGGAGGGGGAAGAGGGAAGAAAGGGAGGAAGGAAGAAGGAGGGAGAAAGGGTGGGAGAAGGAGGGAGGAGGGAAGCAAACAGGGAAGGGGAAGAGGTGGGAGGGGAGGAGGACCACAGTGCTCACTGAGCACCTCTCCTCTCTGTGCCTGGTGCCGTCCCCCAGGGGACCTCCCCAGCATTCAGTAGCTGCACCATCACCCAGTTCTTTAACTGCACCCAGCAACTCAGGAGGTGATCATACCAGTCTATATTTATTCCAATTAAAAATAACAACCAGAGTCTAAAAACGGGCAAATAGAAACATGGAAGGCAAGCGCAGTTGGAAAACTGCTGTCTGCATATCGGCTGCTTAATTGCTGAGTGTTTGTACATACTCACTTTTAAAAAATGATTTAATGAAGCCATTTTCCTCCCCTATAATTACTCCATTGGCAGGGACATATATGCTGTGCCCACCCCTCCTCCTTGGGGTGAGGAGCCCCTGCTCGCCCCACTCCCACTTGAGAACCCGGAAGCCACGCGCAGGTGTGAAAGGCAGCACCCACCTGCAAGCCCTGGCCTTGGGCAAGGCTTACACCTTTCTGAGACTTAGGTTTCTTTTATCTGAACAAAGGGTTAATGAAGCGGACCTCCTGTGCCTGTCCTGAGGATTCCAGAGGTGTGTGTAGGACACGCACGAAGTAGGAACGGAGTGGTGGGCAGGTGGCACTGCCTGTGTCACTGTGCCACTTAACGGAAGCCGGTGTGCTCTGGCTTGTCCCCTGCTTACAGCGTGGACCCCTTCTTTGAAGGTGCAGCCGCTGTGGACATGTGTGTTCCTAACAGCCACGAGGCTTGCATTTGGCAGCTGCAAGGGCCCTCGAGTGGACCCCAGAACCCCTCTCGCGGGCACGTGTATGCACGCCTGCACTTTATATATGGGGAAACTGAGGCCCAGTAGGGAAGGGACTTGCCCAAAGGGAGCCCCAGACTGGAACCTCGGTCTCAGCAGAGACGATGGATGCTGCAGATGTGTCTTCCCAGCGGAAGTCATTCTGAGCTTCGGTCGCGCTCCAGGTCAGGCTCGGTCTGTGCTGTGAGATGAGAAGACACACGGGCTGCTGTGGCACCCAGGACCTGATGGCTCCACTGAACCCGCAAAGAGCAGGCTTTGATCCGCTACCCAGACTTTCTAACAAACCCTCCCAGGATCAGAGAGGAAGAGGGAACTAAGGTGACACAGGGCGATTGTGGGGCAGTGAAGTCGTTCAAGAAACTTCCAGAAGGCACTCTAGATTCTGAGAGTGAAAGGGGGCATTGGGCGCCAGCGAGGTGGGTGAACAGAGGGAAAGGAAATGCAGCCTGGTCCTGAGGGGGTGCCAAGTGTTGGGGGCGAGGAGACCCTGCCAGGCAAGTCACCCAAATACGCGGCAGCGAAGGCAGCAGGATCTGAACCCACGATCCACAGAGATACGGCAAGAGAGCACGATGCCCTTCGGCACGAAAGCTGTGTGGGGAGGAGTTAGCGAGATTGGTGCCCACCACGCTCTGGACACCAGCAGAGGACAGAGTGAAGGGAACCTCACCGAGACCTCGCAATCACATCAGAACAGGAAAACACCTTCCCATTTCACTGACCAGGAAACTGAGTCCCAAGGAACATTAAGTAACTGGCCCAAGATTATAGCAACATCAGAAAACTCAGTGTTGGGTCATGCGGTGGCTCCAGGCTTGTTTTCTCTCAGCTTCCCAGGCTGTCCCCTGATCTGTGCACCATGCCCCAGAGGGGTTGGTGTGGCGTGGCACCTGCCCTGCATGTCCTGGGCACCTCTGACATTCTCCAATGCCAGCAGCTGGACCCTGACTGCAGCCCGACCCAGTGCAAGAGCCGTGTCATTTCACCGGTGAGCTACCCGTGGGCTTAGAGCATCTCCTTAACTCCACCTCAGCCCCGGACTGGCAGTGTGCCCTGTGGGTGGAGAGGGCTGGCGGCAGCAGAGGCAGCTGATTTTCTGTGTCTGAACCCACAGGGGCAGCACCCCCATGGCCAACCCCGGTGCCTGTGCCCACCTCTCTGCATCCACGCCCTGAGCCGCATCTCCCGACCAGCCCTTCCACACGTGGGTTCAGCTGCCTGCCATGGCTTGCTGGTATTCTGAGCCCACTGGTGCTGGAGGCTGTGACACTCACTAGCAGATCGTTCCAGAATGAAGCTGGGCTGGGCCTAATCCCAGAGGACCCCTCCTCCACTGTCAGTGCCCCTGCCTGCAGTTTTTACTGACACCTTAGGGATGGAAATGGGGGCACGACCTCAAATATGACCTACGGAAAACCAGCGCACACCTCCTCACTTTACTCCCGGTCAGCTGCGTCTCGTTGACTGCATGAGAATCGGTCTTTTTCAGTGAATCCCTCACTGTCTGTAAACTCCTGTGGTAACTGAACCCCTCCAGTGCCAGAGTTCCTTTCCAGACCTCTCCTGAGCACTGACGTGGTGCCAGGGTGCGTCCAGACCAGGCGTGCACATGACTGGGCAGGGAACTTCTGCAGCCAGCGGTGCCAGTGCAACTGTACGAGCGGCTCAAACTGGGAAGTGAGTCCACACCGGTCAGCCAACAGTGCCACCCCACCACCCCCGAGGGCCCTCATCGACAGGGCCGTCCTCCTCCAGGCTGCCCCCTGCACCTCCTCAGGGACCAGCACTGAAGGGGGTAAGCCTGGCAGAGCAGGACCCCGGGGCCTGACTCCAGGCTGCCCCAGCTCCTTTATGAGTGACTGATGTTCCCTGCCCTGCTACTGAACAGGGGAGCCCAGGATCCTGTGGGGCTGAGAGCAGGCACAGAGGCCACTGAAACACAGCTGCTGCTCTCGCACGGCAGGAGCCCCCACGCGCACACTGTGGGAGGCCCGGCCAAGGAGCTTCAGGAGCTGAGGGAGAAGGAGGGGCAGAGTGGGTCAGACCAAGAGGTGTGGGTGCTGCAGGAAACTCCCCTGAGACCTGCCAGTGCTGGCTAAGGAAGCAGGTTGCTCCACGCCAGCAGCAATGAAGGGATGAAGGCAGAAGTTCTAGAAAGGCAATGAGCAGCCAAGTTTCACAGGCACAGAGAACAGTGCTGGAAGGCGAAAATGGCAGGCACAGCTTCACCGTGGCCGACACGTGCTGGGTCTCTTCCAGACACTGGCTGGGCTGCTGTAATCCAGAGCTCTTCCGTGTGCAGACAGGGGAGACTGAGACTCGCGTGTAAGTCCCACCGATCCAAGGGTCTAGAAAGAACCCAGCCGAGACTCTGTTGTGAGTTCAAATTTTGTGCATATGCTCTGGGCACCAAAGCTCTGGGAGAAGTGGCACTGTGGTTCTGGCTGGTTTTATGTAAAAAGGGTTTTTTTTTTTTAAGACGGAGTCTCGCTCTGTCACCCAGGCTATAGTGCAGTGAAAAGGTCTTGGCTCACTGCAAGCTCTGCCTCCCGGGTTCATGCCATTCTCCTGCCTCAGCCTCCCGAGTAGCCGGGTCTACAGGCGCCTGCCACCACGCCTGGCTAATTTTTTGTATTTTTAGTAGATTCGGGGTTTCACCGTGGTCTCGATCTCCTGACCTCATGATCCGCCCACCTTGGTCTCCCAAAGTGCCAGGATTACAGGCGTGAGTCACCGTACCCGGCATCTGGAGGTCTTAAAATGGCACAAGGTGGGATGTTTGCAATGGCTCTTGTCCCAATGGATGGAGTCTTTAGAATTTGGTATGATCATCCAGGGTGAAGGAGGCCCGAACTCCTGGAAGCGCCCCAGTCACGCTCCTGGCACAGGCAGAGCTGCCTGTGCTCCTCTCGGCATGCAGGGCCTTGTCAGCCTCCAGCAGATACGCCTGCTCTACAGCTGCTCTGCAAGCCCTCCACCGGGCATACTTCCAAGAGCCACGGTGGGTGACGGAGCCACCCTCCAGCCCCATGCCAGTCAGCTGGGAGGCCAGAGCCTGCAAACCCGAGGCTGCCAGCAGCAGCCTGTGTGAGGGGAAGAGGTGCCAGTTACCTTGGCAGCTCCCACAGGCAGCAGGTGCGAGGCTGCCGCTGTACTTGACGCTGTGTTGTGCCTCAATGTGAAGCAGCCATCCGATGATCCGGACACAGCCCGTGACTTCTGGGTTAACTGGGGAAGTGGCGTTTGATGGGTGGCTGGAGGGGGCAGGCTGAGTTTATGGCCAGGTAGAGGTGAGTCTCTGGCCCTCCTGACATGGGAGAGGGCACACAGGCGCTGGGAGAAAACCATCGCTTGCCTATTGCTTTGCATTTGGTCGAGAAGGACACATGAGCACCTCCTGTGAATGGACCAGGGTAGTTACCTCTTTTTGCCTATCGCTTTGCATTTGGTCGGGAAGGACACACGAGCACCTCCTGTGAATGGACCAGGGTAGTTACCTCTGTCTCCCGCTGCTGGGCATGAGTCACACTGGCCCCACGTTGTCCCCAAGAACCAACCTATTTGGGAGGATGGAAACCACTCTAAACCCCAGAGTGTTACTTCAAGCAGGAACATCCAAACAGAATGAGGCAAAGAACAACACAATGGAATTAGCTGGACTCCGCAGACCCCACGAGACACACAGCAAAAAAGCTTCTGCACCCAGCAGCTGCCTTCTGTGGAGAGGACTTGCCTAGGAATTCCCAGGAGGAGTGAAGCAGGATGGGCTGAAGGACAGGGCAGAGCTGGAAGGAAGCCCAAAGAGGGTGCGTGTGAGCCGCCAAGTCAGAGACCAGAGACTGGGCTTGCGATCAAGTCCAGTGGGTTAATCTACCCTGTGACCTGGAATCTACCTTAGGAAAATTTCCTGAAATGTAGCAATCCACATACGATCAGATAAAAGCCCTTCCTGATACGCTAACGCATCCTCAATTCTTCTTGGAATCCTTTAAGAATAGTGAAACAATTGAGAACAACGCTAACCAGAAAAAAAGAAGCTGTTGCCCCTTAGCCATCCACCAGGTCCACTGCCTCCTCTGTTCCTGTCTAGCCCTGGTCCCTGTGTGAACATATTTACAGAATTCCAGTTACCAGGTACGTACAGACCTGTGTTCTGATTTTATCACAAAATGAGCAGCAGGTCCTGCCTGCTGTGTAATATTCCATCCAGTGTGGCATTATTGACAGGTCATTCCTCAGGATGAACTTTTTCAAATCTGTTCTGCAAACAGAGTGCCTACCACATGCTGTGTGTGGTGGAAATCCACTTTTTTCTCTTGATTGCTGTGACAAGCAGTGATGCCCTTCAGGAACAACATTTTCATTATTTTAACTCCTCCCCAGCCTCTGTGTCCTGGGTAATTTCCCAGCGTGAAGCTCTAGGAGGTAGGCTCCTCAGTGAGATGCTCTGAGCCTCCGTGCGGCTTTTTAAAAAATGTCTTCTTAGATCCAAGAAACTCTTACAACTCAATATTTTAAAAACGAGAGCCTCCATGTGCTCTTAGGGGGTCCTGGAACAAAATGATAACATTTTCGCATGCCAGTTCCCAGATTATAGAATCTGACACTCTAAATTGATTTTTCGAGGCACTGTTGACTGTATTCGGTTTCTGCTGAAGGCAGTCCAAATGCTGCATTGAGTGTTTTCAAAGAGAAGGAAAAAAATGCCCAAGACATGAGCAGATGAGGACAGAGCCATCTGAAAGGGAATTCTGCTTTAAAACGTGCATGATCATATTTACATACAAGATACAAAAATTCATTAGGAAGTAAGACGCAATTAACACAAACAACTCCCCCTCTCCGGAAAGCTCAGAGGATGCTTCGAGTCGTGCGATTGTGGAAACCGGCTGAAAGTTTTGAGTGGGAAGATGTTACGGAATCGAAAACAAGGGATAAGTCAACAGCAACACTGAGTAGCTAACACTGACAGTGACCCACAGACATCGCCACCATACGTGTCCTCAGTGTGTCTGATTAGAAAACTCTTTTTTTTGAGACGGAATCTCGCTCTGTCGCCCAGGCTGGAGGGCAGTGGCCGGATCTCCGCTCACTGCAAGCTCCGCCTCCTGGGTTTACACCATTCTCCTGCGTCAGCCTCCCGAGCAGCTGGGACTACAGGCGCCCGCCACCTCGCCGGCTAGTTTTTTTGTATTTTTTAGTACAGACAGGGTTTCACCATGTTCGCCAGGATGGTCTCAATCTCCTGACCTCGTGATCCGCCCGTCTCGGCCTCCCAAAGTGCTGGGATTACAGGCTTGAGCCACCGCACCCGGCCTGAAAACTCTTAAAGACAGCAGTAAATCGGGCAGCTGTACTAGTAATCACGGCAATGACAAATCCTCTCAGTCACACCTGTGTCGACTTCCAAGCGCTGGGCGTGCTGGACGTGTTAGTTCGTTGAGTCCCTTCAACACCCAGCCAGGGGGACTAGCACACTCCCACCTACCAGAGGAGGAGGTAGCAGGTGGAGGGGCTGAGTTTGAACACCATGGCCTGGCTCCCGAGCTGTGCATGGGGTCCCCACA
Source organism: Papio anubis (assembly GCF_008728515.1). Taxonomy (NCBI): domain Eukaryota; kingdom Metazoa; phylum Chordata; class Mammalia; order Primates; family Cercopithecidae; genus Papio; species Papio anubis. The sequence continues at coordinate 180,126,370 of NC_044978.1, read as the reverse complement.
ACATGCGGCCCTCACTCGTCAGTAGTAGCTGCTGCCTGAAGGGGATGATGGGGGAGGAGACTTCTCACATCTGTACCTGCAAATGTGGCAGACAGTGACAATTCAACCCCAGCTAGGACCATGCCGAGAAGGGGAGGCTCCCTTCCCGGTTCAGCTGAGAGCGGGGGATGAGTGTGGCGCAATTCCTTCTGGGAACTTCATGCCGTGTTCCGAGAAAACACCCTCTCCCCACAGTCCCAGACTCCGTGCAGCCCTGACGCCTGTCCTGCGTAAAAAGGCCAGGGCATCCCACCAAGGAAAAGAAGCACTGCCCCCGCCCCCCCAGGTCCCTGCCCACATGGAACTGTTTTGCAAGTGGATAAAATCTGTAAATGCAACAGCAAAACACCCGCCGTTCTCTGTTCCTCCACCCACTCTAGTTGCCTCTCCTCCCTCATGGTGCAAATCAGCCTCTGAACAACCCGCAGCGTCCCAGCACCTTCAGGATGAAGCCGGAGCCCCTAACAACAGGCCAGATGGGAGGAAAGGGAGGTTCAGAGAGGAGGGGCAGAGCCTTAGGAAGGCGAAAACAAGAGTGAGAGGCCTGCCGTCCCTCCCCACGCCCCGCCGGGCCTTCTCACTCCCTTTCTGCATGCCCGAAGTGACCTGTGACACCTGTCTCATCAATGATGGATTTCCTCTGCTTGGAGCTGCCTGTGAGCTCCACGAGGGCCAGGACTGCATCTGACCAGCTCTCTAGCCACCTCTCAGCCCAACGCCCAGCATGGAGTGCATACCGGTAAATGCGGGTTGAATGAATGACTGGTAAATGTGGGTTGAATGAATAAATGAATGAACAACACAGTGCCCACCCAGAAACCATCGTGGGTACTGCTAATGCCCACTTGAGGTCCCAGCCCCTAAACCCTGCTACAAGAGCCGAGAGCACCCTTGAGACCTCCGGGCCTCCACTGGACCCCTCCCATGAGTGAGGACACAGGCCCAGAGAAGTGGAGTCACTTGCTTGAAGTCACACGGCAACCAAGCAGCCCAGCAGACGATCTTAACTGAGGTCTAGAGTAGCCCTGAGGTCAGCGTTTCTTTGCCAGGGCTACTCAGGCTGCGTTAGGCAGAGAGCTGCAGGGCAGATGTGAAAATCGTTCCCTACTGTGACCTATGGTCAAGATGAAACAGACTGAGCCCCTCCCACCTTGCATTCAACAGAAACTGGTCTGTGAGTGCTGCTGGAGAGAAACCAGAAACTGGTCCGTGAATGCCGCTGGAGAGAAAAGCAATCGAGAGTGAAGGCTTACATCTGCAGGGCACAGGTGGGTTCCGAGCGGCAGCATCTGCTCCACAGCCTGGGAAGTCAGCAGGATGGACGGTGTCCAGGCCTCCTCCTCAATGTGCAGAGGAGGCTGCTCCTCCTCCTCCACCCAGCTGCCCACTGAGCCCTCGTACCAGGCTCTGGGAGGGCCCAGGGCCAAGGCTATAGCTCTGAGAAGGCACTGGCTTGCTCAAGGCCACCCAGCAGAGCTCGCTGACCTGCTCCAGTGCCCTGTCCAGCCCCAGCAGGTGGCCAGCCCTAGGGAAGGCCTCATCCTCCCTTGACCCAGTCTCCCACTGGACGCCTCCATGGTTAACACCATAACTCCAAGACGGCCGTGTGTGCCCATGGCCCATGTCAGGCTCCCATGGAGGAGGTGTGGTGACAAGCTATGTGACCTTGAGCTGGCCACTCCACTCACTGGACCTCAGGTGTCCCTTCTGTACAGTGGAGGGAGCCATGCCTCCCACCCAGAGTTATCTCCAGGGTCAGATGAAGGGAGCCTCCCCACACAGTGACTGGCTGGGATGTGGCAGGTCCCCTCCCTGCCCATCCCTCCCAGAAGCAAAAGGCCTCTGGCAGCTGAGCAATAAAGGGTTAACTAAGCCACAAGTCTGGGTTGTCCACGTCCTTCACATTCCAAAAGCTGACTGGCCCTTGATCATTCCTGGGATGTGACCTCTGAGTCCTTGGAACATCCTACCAGTTAAGAGTGGCTTTGCTTACCAGGGCTCCAGGTCATGTGGACAGTGTATGCCAACAGTCCCACTGATGGTGGGGGCCCTGGGCCGCCTGGCATGCAGCCTCACCCTGGGACTGAGATCAAGATCAGCCACCTGGGCCTGCGTGACTGACCTGACCTAGAAACCCTAACACCAAGGCTCGCAGCGGTGTCCCTGGTTGGCAGGCACCTCATGGTGTTGTCAACATCGCTGCTTCAAGTTCAGCACTGTCCGTGGTACACCCCAGGAAATGACCTCCACACAGGGTCCCACCTCAGGGCCTTTGCCTGTGCTCCTCTCCTCCCCAGAACCCCTACAGGGAGCCCCTCACTGCATGCCAGTGTCTGCCCTGCCATGGCTCTATGACCAGCCCCGCCATGGCCCTATGACCAGCATGCCATGGCCCTATGAGGAGCCCCGCCATGGCCCTGTGACCAGCCCCACCATGGCTCCATGACCAGCCCCGCCATGGCTCTATGACCAGCTCCACCAGCCCCACCATGGCTCCATGACCAGCCCCACCATGGCTCTATGACCAGCTCCACCAGCCCCGCCATGGCTCTATGACCAGCCCCACCAGCCCCGCCATGACTCTATGACCAGCCCCACCAGCCCCGCCATGGCTCTATGACCAGCCCCACCATGGCCCTGTGAGCAGCCCCGCCATGGCCCTATCAGGGATTCTGCTTGGTTTCTATTCATAGCACATATCGCTACCTGACAACAGGCGTGGATTTTGTTTTGCTATTGTCTGTCTGCCCCTCTACAGCGTCAGGTTCCCAGGGACCGGAGCGCTGGTGTCTGGTCACCCCACACCCCAGGAAGCAGCAGCAGCCTCTTCCCGCCCTGAAGGACCAATTCCTGACAGCTCCCTTTTGGTTTTGTATTAGGTGTGAGCCACGCCCACCCAAGGGTGCCTGAACCACCTAGTCAAGTCTTCCTTCCCTCAATGCTGTACGCAGCAACCCTGGTCACAAGTCAGGTGCCCATCGCTGTGGCCTGGCCTGGACCTGCTGAGTGGCCCCTGCTTCACGCCATGGAGCTGTTGGCTCCAGCTTCCAACATCAGCCACCCCTTGCGGCTTGCGGGTCTGTGCACCTGTCCCGCCTGTGTCCTTGGCTCCCAGCCCAAGCAGCCAGCGAAAGTTTGCTGAAATGCATGAACGATGCCCAAACAGGTTCCATAAAGGCAACAAATGACAGTAAATGTACAGGGAAAGCCACCCACATTCCACCGCCCTGATTCAGTCTCTGCACGGCTACGTCACCTGCCTCCAGCCACAGCACCATCATAACTTAATGCGCTCTGCTCCCCAGGCAAGCAAACCAAAGGCAGGGAAATTGGCAGAACGTATTTCTCCAATTCTTAAGAATCCCATTTCAGAGTTAAATAATGACAAGATGCCTTTAAGCGCTTGAAAATTATGAGTTAAGCCGCTCCCAGGGAAGGCTGTCATTTAGCAAGCACACAGAATTGATTGTTCCAGCCACGGATCTGAGGATCTGGGACAGGTGGGAGGCTGAACGCTGGGTTTGGGGTACTGCAGGGATCCATCTCCGTGGAAGCACGTGGGAGTCCTCAGGGCCCGGGAAACATTCTACCAGCAGGACCCGCCCCCTTTCTGCTGAGTGGGTCTCTGTTGACTCCCCAGCACCCAGGCTGTGGGCTGACCTCCACATGGGGGTCAGCAATCCTGGCTCTGGCCTGGCTTAGGATCCAAGTATCCCGGCTGGGCTGCAGGTGAATCCTAAACTCCAGGCCCTGCCAAGCCCTCACTCCTGAATCCAAGGCAAAGCCCCGTTTTCCTTCTGGGGAGCTTCTTCCAGCAGCCCCACCTCTGCAGGGTTGGGGGCAGGTGCTTTGCCAGCTGTTGACCAGTGAGCCAGGAGGCGGTGGCTATGGCTCCCCCTCATCCACGGCAATAACCCGGTCTAACATGTAACTGACACTTGCAGCGCACAGTATTTTCTGTGTGCTGTCTCACGTGGTGGCCACATACGGTCCCATTTTAGAGATTCGAAAACTGAGGCTCAGAGAGGTGAAGGGACTTGCACAGAATCTCTCCACGAGTAGTGTGAGGCGGGGGCACCCGGGTCTGTCTGATTCTTCAGGCTGCGACCCTCCCCTTCTGCCCTCAGAGAAGGCAGTGGTTATGGTCCTTTGAGCACCTCCTGTGTTCCAGGAACAGTGACGTGGGATTTTCCTACAGCCTTTCCTTTCTCCTGCAGCCTGGAGGGAGGTGTGAAAATCTGCCAAGAAAAAGAAAGAAATACGGCTCCAAGGCCATGGAGCGGCAGTGCCTGCAGGGCAGCCTGGGCTTTGGAAGGAAGCTGCCCTCCTCAGGGTTTCTGGCCTTACGGAGATGAAGGAGCCCACGTGTCCCCTGGTGGGGCTCACACAAGGACAGTCACACCTGAGGGAGTGGAGCCAAGCAGAGGTCTCCACAGTGAGGAGGTGGCTGACTCCTCCCACAAGGACAGGAGTGAGGAGGAGAGGGGACTGAGCAGGCGGGGAGGGGTACTTACGGTGGGGAGGGGCAGGCCTTCTTTCCTGTCCTGCCTGTTGAAAGTCCGAGGGAAGTAAGGGGTAAGGATGGAGTCTGGGGACCTGAGGTTGGGGGAGGGGCCTAATCCTGAGGATCTATGCTGTAGACCAGTGTGTGGCGCCTGTGGCACTCAGGGTTCCTTTCTGGTTGGCCACCCCAGCCCTCTAGGGACACTTCCTACCTGCCTCCTTCAATGACTGTCCTCCCTGTCCTCCCCACTCCCCCCTCCCTCCCTCCCTTGCTTCCCTCTTTCCTTCCTTCTTCCCTCCTTCCTCTCTCCCTCCCTCCCTTCTTCCCACCTTCCTTCCTTCCTTCCCGCCCTCCCTCCTTCCTTCCCGCCCTCCCTCCTTCCACTCCTTCCTTTCTTTCTTCCAACCATTGATCAAACTCAAACCCCACCATTACTGGGTAGCTACTATGTGCCTGGCCCTGGGCTGGACTTTGAGATGCGGCCACGGAGATGCCTTGGGCACGGCTGATGGGTTGATGAGTGACTGAGTGAGCCTCTCAGATGCTCTCCCTTAATGACACTGCCTGGAGAGCTGCTCACCTCTGATACCTGCTTCTGCCATGACGTGGTCTCCTAGATCCCAGGACCTGTTATTGGGTTGATTCCAGAATGTGACTCAACTTTTCTATTCTAAAGGCACCAGTGTGCTGTCTGTGTGTGGCGCAGGAACAGACCCGTGGTGTCCACACTGTGCCTCCTGGGGAGGGCACCGCGTCTCCCGCAGCAGCGTGTGCCTCTCCAGGACCTACTACGGGAGAAAGGGTGGGATGTGGGCCCTGGGTAATGCCAGTTCTGTTTTCCTTTCCATTAGGGACATTTCCCACCTGAAGACAGAGTCTTAACTGGAAACAGGCCAGGCTAAAGCTTGTCTGAATTTTCTGCATCTCAGCGTCTGGGTGGGCAGCAGACAGCTAACAGGCTGGAATTCCAGACAGGGAAGTCAGAGGAGCTGCTTTCTCAGCAACAGGAGGAAACAGGCTGCAGCAGCCTTCACCCAGCCCTGTCCCCACCTGTCCCCAGCCCCCAGAGGTACCACAGGCCTTCGCCGGGGCATGCCCAGGCCAGCTCTGCAGAAACACGCACCCAGAGTCCAGAGCCAGAATGACCCCAGGCTCACTCTCTCCTCAACCCCCTGGCCCTCTGTCTATCTCTGTCTCTCTGTCACTCCATCTCTTTCTCTGTTTCTCTGTCTCTCTCCATCCTTCCTCCCCAGTTATGTGTGTGTGTGTGTGTGTGTGTGTGTGTGTGTCTCCCCACCTCTCTCCCTCCCCCCCTCTCTCTCTGCAGGGATCTCTGGCTTTTTGTGTGCACCTCTCATTCTCTCCCTCTCTGTGTCCCTCCCTCTCTCTAATTGTGTATGTGTTTGTGTCTCCCCTCCCAACCCTCTCTCGCTCTCTCTCTCCCCCTCTCTCTCCCCCTCTCTCTCTGCACAGACTTGGCTCTCTGTCTGGCCTGTCATTCTGTCCCTATACTTCTCCATGTCCATGTCTCTGGGCGTGTCATTCCTCCGTCTCCCTATGACTTGGAGGGCTCTGCATGGATGCGGTCTGTCGTCGTCTCTCTGGATCTGTCCTTTTCCACATGTCTCTGAGTTTCTGTGTGAGCCATTCTCTCCCTCATTCATCCTCTTCCGCCCTGAGATAGTATCAAGAGTGGACATCCCACAACAGAAAGTTCTGGGGACCGTGTGCGGCCTTCTCTTCCCCACCACGGGGAAAGCAGGGGACCTAGTTCCGGCCTCGAACCTCCCTGGTGGGTAACCAGACGCCAGCTCCTGCTCCCTGGGAGCTGCCCACCACGGGACGGTCAGATGCTAGAAAGGAGGAAAGTGTGAAGTCGGGTGGCCAATGTGCTGTGAATACAGGAGGAGGACGGAGCGTGATGGGGGTGCAGAGTGGCCCGGACACTCCACTCAGTGAGCTGACGTTGAGCAGAGACCTGGATGCAGCAAGCATCTGTCCACGTGGGTATCTGGGAAGCCGAACAGCACGTGTCCAGGCCCTGGGGTCGTATTTCCTGGGCACGCCGTGCACAGAACAAGGCGCCAGCCCCAAGGTCCTGTTTCCTGGCCATGCTGCACACAGAACCAAGCACCAGCCCCGGGGTCACATTTCCTGGGCATGCCCCACGGAGAACAAGGAGCCGCCCCTCCCTGGCCGCACTGCCCATGGCCGCTGGCCTCTGGGGACCTGGAACTGGGCAAAACCATGAAGCCAGGTGCACTTCAGATATTAACCTTGGCTGTCCTGGCCAACTTGGTGCGTGAGGAGTGCTCTTCCCTGACGGCCGGGTGACAGGGCAGGGCGCCCTCCCGGAGTATGCCAGCTCGGAGGACACCGCACAGACAAGGCTGCCCACAGCTGGGGAGGGCAGGGCGCTCACTCCGAATCCGGGGTCCGCGCAGGACTCTCCGGTTCAGGACCCACCCGGACACTCAGCAGAGGGGGCCTCAGTCCTGCCGGCCACTCCACCCCTCGGGAATGGAAGGCATTTGCATCCACATCGGTTTCAATCTGGGACTGCGGACACAGTAATGCCGAAACCCGCGCTGGTCAAAACCCACTTCGCAAGACATCGCCACACTTTCTTCAATCATCGAGTCCATTCTAACGAGGCAAATAAACATGGCATTTAAAGATCAGAGGCAGCACAGTTACAGTCTATTAAATTAAATTCACCGTCAAGGGTGAGAGAGAAGATAGAGTGGGATTATTAGAGCCATGGCAATTAGAAGAAAGAAAGGGGTATTTTCAGAGAGATGTAATTTCGCGTCCGTGAAGCAGCTGCCTTTGGAGCTTGTGGTTTGGATGGCTGGGGCAAGAGGGCCACCCCCGCCTCCTATGTCAGGGCCCCTTCTGAGACAGGAGCCAGAGCCTGTCCTCAGTGTGTCCCCGAGCCCTAGAACACAGCCCCGGTGGGCGGCGGAGGCTGAACCACCCCAGCCTTCTCTCCAGAGCCCAGATGGGGCATGGCCTGGCAGCAGCGTGGCTTCCCCTTAACGCCAGCTCCTTCCATCCTACTCTCCGTGGCCTTCCTCGCCCCACAAGGCCCCTTCTTCCTGGTGGTTCACTCCAGCCCCCGGGGGCTGTGCGCTTCCCATCTGGAAAGCGGGGATGATGGAGGCCCCGGCGTCGACCTCAGAATCCTCCGTGAGTGGCGAGTGCAGGTGAGAATGGATGTAGAAATGCCTCCTGGACAACACCTGGGCCCTGGCTGTGCTGTCATCCCCCTGCTGCCCCCAGCCCATTCTGTGCTCCAGCTCTGCTGAGTGCTGGGAGGCGGCCCCTATGGCTGCCTGGCCCCGGCTGTGGCCTGCAACTGCCCACTGGACTCCACAATCGGAGGCTCCAGCAGGAGGAAGAGAGGCTCTGGGTATCCCTCCCTCTCTCCCTCTGCATCCCCTCTGTGGCCCACATAATTCTGGTTCCTGTTAGGTGGCCCTGGTCCCCAGGCTGCAGGGACCTCACCATCTCCCTTTGTGCCCCTGCTCCCAGCTCTAATGTGGGCTGCCTCATTGTCCCGGGCTGCCCCAGGGTCTCCTCCGCCACGTGTAACTGACGCTCTGTTCTACGGACAGAAGCAGGTACCGATTTCCTGTTTGGGCCCCGAAATTTGCTCTCTGCATGCAGATGAATGGTTACCCAGGAAAGGTCACTGTGCCGAGGCAGCGTGACCCGGTGGCCCCGGTCTCCGCACGGTTCACAGTGTGGCTGCATCTCCCGAGACACACTCGTCCCCAGGGAAAGCAGCTTGCAGCCGGGCCCCCTGCAGAACTTCTGCTCACTCCCTCCAGATTTCAGCCTTCCCTTTTTGGGTCCATTTTATTTTCTTTTCACAGTATTCTTTGCCCCTATTTATCAATATTGAGTTTAATTTCAGTCCTCTGGGCCTTTCCTCTGAGCACTGATGCATACTACAGCCACGTTTTAAAATGCAATGAAAATAGCTCTGTGGCTTTATTTCTGATTATATAATTGCACACGTGCACTGTAAAAGCCTGAGTAATGAGTAAACATAGAAGAAAAGTAAGGATACAGAGTCTGAGGCCAGGCATGGTGGCTCGCGCCTGTAATCCCAGCACTTTGGGAGGCCAAGGCAGATGGATCACCTGAGGTCAGGAGTTTGAGACCAGCCTGGCCAACATGGTGAAACCCCATCTCTACTAAAAATACAAAGATTAGCAGGTGTCAGTAGTCCCAGCTACCGGGGAAACTGAGTCAGGAGAATCACTTGAACCCGGAGGTGGAGGTTGCAGTCAGCCAAGATCACACCACTGTACTCCAGCCTGAGCCAGAGTGAGACTGTGTCTCAAAAAAAAAAAAAAAGCCTGAAATCTCAGCACCCTCAGGTAACCATTGTCACAGATAAGTGGGAAAGAAGTGACTGGGTGCTGGGGCCACCCTCTGTTTTTCCCTCTCCCCTCTCCCTCCCTCCTGACCTTCATCCCTCCTCACCCCCTTTCCCTCCCTCCTTCTTCCCCTTTCCTCCCTCCCTCCCTTCCTACATGCTTTATTAAAATTCAATCTTATTTTTTCCCATAAAGCTTCTCCCACCCACCCCCAGGTAGCTAAACCAAACCAAACACCCCGGCCGGGACCACTGCCTCTAGGCTCGCAGACACGCGACACGGACACCTGCACCTGAACCCATCATGAGTCTATTTTATCCACTGATTTTTGTATATAGTGTTTTTGCCTTACAAACAGTTACGTTTTACATCTCAAAAGTGCCCACATTTTCTTTCGGCAGCTGAGAGCTTCTTGTCGCTGAAGTGGTTATATATATTCTCATTTTTCTAATAATATCTGGATTTTTAAAATGTTTATTTCTTAGATCTGCCTAAAATCTATTTTGGTGCATGGCTTGAACCCAGAGACCCAACCCCGTGTTCCCAGCCAGCTCCCTCATGAGAGACACAGCATGCCTTAATTTTTTCCCCCCCATTGGAAGTACAAAATGGACCACTGACATTTTTCTTCACTGATTGGAAAAACCACCTTTCTCATGATTCCTTCCCAGGGTCTGTCCATCATTGTGTGTGACACGGTGCTGAGCGGATTCACTCCACTGATTCACCGTCTACTTTCATGCCACTTGGTTTAGAGCACGTTTAGTGGCTTCTAAGGCAAGTTCCCTTCCTTTGGTTTTTCTATTTTTAGAAAATTTTTCTATTCTTAGACACTTATTCTTCTACACAAACTTTAAAAGAATTTATCGGCCAGGCACAGTGGCTCACGCCTGTAATCCTAGCACTTTGGGAGGCTGAGGGAGGCGGACCCAGGAGGTCAGAAGATCAAGACCGTCCTGGCCAGCATGGTGAAACCCCCTCTCTACTAAAATACAAAAAATTAGCCTGGCATGTTGGCACACGTCTGTAATCCCAGCTACTCGGGAGGTTGAGGCAAGAGAATCACTTGAACCCAGGAGGCAGAGGTTGCAGTAAGCCGAGATCGCATCATTGCACTCCAGCCTGGCCACTGAGTGAGACTCCTTCTCAAAGAAAAAGAAAAAAAGAATGTATCCCCTTTCATTATTATACATGTAAATATCTAAACCTAAGGTTAAATAAAGGTTGGGTCTAAAATGCCACAATTCTGGATGAAGCCAATAAATGCTCAGAAACAATTCGAACAGTCACGACCTCCTGCCAATATCACAGCTGGGGTTCCTGTGACAGTCAGCTGCAGGCTCATTCACTGGCTCAAGGGGTCTAGTAAAAACCAGCTGACCTTTTTGGCAATCTTCCTACTCTCTCTCTACATATCTTAATAGGTTGGTATCATTTTAAATTTATGGCACTTACCTATGCTGCTTTGTTTCATTTGTTTGTTGTTTTGTGTCTGTGTATGGGGGACAAGTGTCTACTTATCCACTTGACATCTGTTTCAGGGTGTGCTACCTCCAGGAAGCCCTCCCTGACTACATCAAGTCTCCGGCAATGTTTATTGGGCTACTAGTCAATGCACAGCCATGTCCTTTAAAAATATTTAATCTATGCCTCCCCACAGCCCTACCAGTTCAGTGACAAGGACCTGCCTTTTAGGGAAAGAAGCACTGAGGCCCAGAGGAGGGGGAATGACAAGCCAAGGGCCATGCAGCCAGTTTGTGGCTTAGGGGTTCCACTGTTCATCTTGCTTCCCTAACAGAGTAGATCTCAGGATGTCAGCTAATGAACAAATGAATGAATGAATGGGTGGGTGGGTAGATGGATGCATGGATGGACGGATGGACAGACAGGCAGATTTAGCAATTCTGCCTGCAGCTGCTGGCAACTTCTAAGTGGAGAACGACAAATCCATCACCATGGCAAACAGAGAGTTATTTTCCCCCCAGTGGAGCAAATATAACCTTGCCAAATGGAGCTGGACGCCAAATATTTACCACAAGCAGCAGCCTCCACTGTTGACAGATTTAGGCCTCATTAAGCCCAGACTATGGCAGCTCCCGAGCCCTGGCAGAGGAGGCCCACTCAGACTAAAAGAAGTTCCTTTTCTCACGCACTGTTCCCTGGGACTCTCCCACACAGGACGCTGTGGCTGTCAGCAGACACAGACCCTGGGGTGTCCCTACCGCCGAGATCACCGTGATAGTTCCTGCTGGCTTCCACAGCCTCCCCGCGCCAAATGAGTGCCCCATGTAGAGAGAGGGACTGAACCCCTCACTAGGCTACTGCACAGCCGTGCGTGCCCCCTGCCGGGGCTCCTCGCAATGACTCTGGGAGTTGGGTGTTTTACAGCAAGGGAAACGGAGGCACAGAAGGCTAAGAGCTTGGCACGTCCCACACCAGGCCTGATTCTCAGTGTTGTCCATCGACTGCCACTGAATCTTCACGCCAGCTCTATGAGGGCAGCGCGACAATTATCCCAATTCATCCCATGGGGAAACTGAGGCTCGTGGGGTTCACCACTCTTGAAGATCGCAGGGTCAGGAAGAGGAAGGGCCAGGCTTCTCACTGGCACTGCCCAGCTCTGGGGCCTTGCTGCTGCGTTCTCGTGTTCCCTCTGGCAGAGCCAGGCTCTCAGGGGTATCTGAGTACCAGGCCCTGCCAGACCCTGGGTGTGCACTGCTTTGTACGTGTGACTTCTCTGTCTCCAGAATGGCCATGAGGAGGGTATCAATATCACTAGTATGCAAAAGGAGAGACAGTGAGAGGGCTCCAATGCCACCCAGACTCACTGGGGGACCCCCAGATTTCTCTGGGCTCAGCTTCCATGCCTGTGAGCTGGAGCCGTCCTCCCATCTCAGGGGTGGTCCCACCCCCTGATGTGAGGACTGAGGTGTCTCTGTGCACACACAGAGCTCTCCTGAGCTGTTCTCAGGGTCAGTGAGACAATCCGGTGAGACCTTCTGAGAACAGTTCCCAGCCCCATGCCTGGCTCCCTGCCGGCCACCTATTTCCCTCCGTGGAAGCCCCAGCTGCCCCACTGGATCTCCCTATGCCACATCCACACCCCTTTCCCATCACAAAGCATTTTCCACGGATGCTCCAAGCTTATTTTAACATTCAGAAGCCATAGTGCTAGGCTCGTCACCCATCCCGCCCTGGAGAGCTCCATAATATCAGGCTTTCTTGGAACATTTGACTCATCTGTTGCACCATGGGCTGCACAGTCCTGCTCCCCATCCCTCCTGGCGCTCCAGGTTTCCATCCTTTTCACCCCATTGACTTTAATTTACCAGGAGGAGGTGGAGGGTTCGCCCCCCTGGCTCAGAGGTGGACTTTTTCTAGTTCAAGAAGCATCGTGCACGACAGGTTGGCGGGGGACATCGGCTCCCACGGCCATCAGACGGCTCCCTCGCTTCTCTGCTCACCATGGGCCTTTTGTGGCCCCCGAGAGTCGGGTCCCAGCTAGACCAGAGCAGGAAGGCGCTAAATTGTGTAGGAAATACCATGGTTCAGGACTGGGTATGCCATTGGTGAGGCCCAAGACAAAATGAAATGTGGCCCCCGTCTTCAAGCTTCCTGGTTTGCACTTACTACTCATGATAACGACAGCATATAGCATTTAACAAGCGTGGAACCCTCCTGAATGTGGCCCTGTGTGGCCGACTGCCCAGGCCACATGGCTGGGAAGCCAGCCCTGGGGTCCAGAGCCAGATGGATGTGGGTTCAAATCCTACCACAGCCATGGGCAAACTGAGTGACATTGGCAACGCTTCACCTCTCTGAGTTTGGTTTCCTAACTTATAAAATGAACAATATCTAAGGATTTTTACTGAGAGGAAATGAATTCCTCTGCCTCCAAGGGCCCAGTGCACTGCCTAGCACCCAGCAGGGACTTCACACCTCTCCACTCTCGGGCTCCGCAAAGTCACAGGCGCTCTGGGGGTGCTGAGCTGAATGCCAAAACCACCGGGTCCTCTGGGTTCCACACTCCTGCTCTCCAGGCAAAGGCATTTGAGTCTGAATCACAGTGATGGCCTCCAGATGTCCGTTTCAGTCGTACACACAGGAGAAAAAGGCTTGAGCTGGGAGGACCCCAGTGTGTGATTCCCAAGGGTCCCGGAGCAAGGAGCTTCTGAGGGCACAGCCGTGAGCTGCAGCAGAGGCCCCGGCCCTACTCCTGGCACCCGGACTGCAGTGAGTGATCAGGGTGAGGCCTGCAAGGGTTCGAGGTCAGGAGTGGGAGAGCACAAGCTCCTCGTCTCAGCTCCAGGCCTACTCTCTGGGTGGAGTTGGGCGGGGGAGCAGGTTACCTACAGACCAAGTCTGACAGAGAGGGGCTGGCAGAGGAAAGCCCTTCTCCTCCAGGGCGCCAGAACCTCAGCACCCCCACGCTGCCAACCCAGAGGCTGCTTACGCGTGGCATCCAGCCTGTGGTTCTTGGTGAAGTTTGCAACGAGAAAGACTGAAATGAGATAGCCAGCAAGCCAGGGGCCAGCGGTCTCCTTTGTTCAATACACGTTGCAGGAACATCATTCTGGGCCTGCATTAGCCTCTGGGGAGCACACGGCCCATCAGTCTGCATCAGCATCTGCATGTCTGTTTCTAGCTGTGTCTCCATCCATCTGCACCCCACCTTCATCTGCACCCCCACCTCCATCTGCACCCCCACCTTCATCTGCACCCCCACCTCCATCTGCAACCCCACCTCCACCTGCACTTGCGCCTCTCCCTGCATCCTAGGTATACCCTCTCCAGCTGCTACTGCTTCTGCGGTGTGTCTGTGTCTCCATCTGCATAGGGATCTCCAGCTCTTGCTCCATCTCTACCTCTGTGTCTCTATGTCTCTGTCTCTCTATGTCTCCATCTCTGTCTCTCTATCTGTCTCTCTATGTCTCTGTCTCCATCTCGGTCTCTAGCTCAGCTCCATGCGGTTGAAGCTGAAGACTGTGTGTAGCAGATGTGAGGTGAGGTCACTGCCAACCTCAAACTTCTAGGAGATAAACGTTTTACAGACAACTCTGGTACTCATTTCTAACTCGGCAGCCTCACCACTTTCTTTAACTAGGCCAGGAGCTCCAGGGCCGTGAGTGTGGGTGACATACATATGTGCGGCTTTTTCCCTTTTGAGTTTAGATTTTGAATGCTCTATGAAAGAACACTTTCCCTGTTTGGGGCTCCTGACACATATATACACATACAGACAGATATATTTTAGGCCTCTGTTATATATTCCCCAGATATCTTCCCCAGCCCCTGTGCGCCTGTGCTCCCGGAGGCAGGATGCAACCGCTGGCAGGGCCTCTCTGCTCGGCTGATTAATTTTAAAACGTGAAATCGGGTGGAACCTGTCCAGTAAATGTACCAAGAGATAAAGGAGTAGACAGATTCTTAAAAGAAGTGAAATGGCATTTAAATCAGTCCCACTTTCCCTGGGTCACTGACACCCTAATGGTTTTTTTTTTGTTTGTTTGTTTGTTTTTTTGAGACAGAGTCTTGCTCTGTCGCCCAGGCTGGAGTGCAGTGGCGTGATCTCAGCTCACTGCAAGCTCCACCTCCCGGGTTCACGCCATTCTCCTGCTTCAGCCTCCCAGGTAGCTGGGACTACAGGTGCCCACCACCACACCCGGCTAATTTTTTGTATTTTTAGTAGAGACGGGGTTTCACCGTGTTAGCCAGGATGGTCTCGATCTCCTGACCTCATGATCCACCCGCCTTGGCCTCCCAAAGTGCTGGGATTACAGGTGTGAGCCACCACGCCCGGCCCTAATGGTTTTATAATATTCTCCTCTCCCTCGGTCACCACAGCGGAATAAATGAATCTGGTGTGCAGCGTGGAAGTGGACAAGGTGATCACGGGAGCCAGGACATCAAGAGGAGGAGCAACAAAGGCTGCTGGGGATGAGGCCCACAGTCAGACCAAGCATGTCCACATGGCTCCTTTTTATAAAAAGTAGTAGCCGCTCTGACCAGACCCTTGAATGTCCCCATCTCCATGTCCACCTTTTGATGACTTTCCTTCGCATTCACACAAATTATCCCCTTGAGAACAGAGATCATTGCCCAGCCCAGGGGGAAGAATCATTAATCAGCCCCACGGGGACCACCATGACCACAGAATCCTCTTCCCCCACCAGGGAGATGTCACCCTCAGACAGTGGTGCTGAGCCTGGCGAAGCCTTGTGCTGCTTCTAAGGACTTCTTCCCTATGAAGCCCTCTGGCTCTCATGGGGCACATTCCTTGTTTTAATGGACAGGTAGATCTTGAGCACCAGAGGCCATCTAGAGGTCACCTCCTCCCTTCTGATGGCCCCAGCCATGAAAGGAGACAACCATTCCAGCCACTCCAGGGTGTCCCTGTGACAGACGCACCCTTCCCTCCCTGCCTGGGCACATGTGACTGGCACTCAGGAAGCCTTGGTTGAACAGAGAAGAACTGCACTGCAGGGGCGGGACCAGGACTCACTCAGCGTCCACAAAAGCCAGGAGTGCGCCCACAAGTCTGCAGAGCGGGAGCTTCACGGCAGGTCCCTCAGATGCTGTGCTCGGTGTGGGAGCCCTCCTTCCAGAGAAATCAGGGGTGACTGCTCTTCCAAGGTAATTACAGTGGAAATTAAGAAAATCGCTAATCCTGCTGTCAGGTACATAATTAATTCAGGAAACTTAATTGTGTCTTAGTGGGAAAGTATTTCCCTGGTCGAGATGCATTTTAAAAAGAGAGAGCGGGAGAAGGAAAAATATACCTGCCGATTCCTTCAGTCTCCAGACACACAGGGACAGTGAGACCAACGCAAAGGGCAGCAACAGCAGCGTCTTGAACGCCCTGCCTTGTACACAGGAAGACCGGGTGCAGGAAGCCTCTGCCTTGCCAGGGTTCAGTTTGATGTATTTGGCATGAAGCGAAGCGCTGAGCCAGGAGGCGGAAGGAGGCCCATTCTCAGTTACCAGTGCCAGCCCTGGTGCCTTCGCCTTGGAACTGGATCCTCAAACCACATAAATCCTGTCCCCTGGGAGCTCATGGCACCGTGTCCTACAGTAAGTAGCGCTACTGATTTGAAGGGGACTGGATCGGCACGAATGTCTGGTTATGTCATCACGGATGTGCACTGCTTCCGTTTTACACTCCAAGAAAGAGAACAATAAAAAGATCAGGATTGACTGCAACTAAGGAACCAAGAGCAGAGCAAGGTTCTTTGTAAGGAGAATTGGGCTTTGCTGGCCCATGAGGCCGTGGGACTGAGCAGGTGATGGGAGCAGGGCTGTGGGGCGGACACTGCAGGGATGGGGACAGTGTCCTAACAGGGAGTGCTGAGGCAGCTGGGTGGGGTGGGGCAAGATTCCTCTCACCTGCACCTTCACAGGTCAGCACCCTGAGAAAAATGCAGGTGCTTTTTCCAGGGCTCAGGGGCCCAAGATGAAATCACCTGTGTGAGTTGCCACAGCTGCAGCGGCTCAGAGGGCACGTGGGGTGGAGCTGGATCCATGCCTGCTTGGGCAGAGCTCCCTGGGAAGGCCAAGCCTCCCAGTGGAATCACCGGAGTCAGGGCGATGGAGCCTGGGGCTCTGTCCCCGGTTTCATCCTGCTGGGGCTGCCTGCAGGCTGGCGCCCAGCGTCGAGGTGAGAGGCAACTTGCAGCCCTCCGGGGTGTGGGGAGGTCCCTGAGGCCCCCACTCATGATCGCCCTCCAGCAGCCAGGGCCTCCCTGAGTTACAGTCTCAGCTCAGAGAGGTCCTCTCGGACGCGCGATGTAAAAGCCGGTTCCTCTTTATCACACCCAGTCTCCAGCCAGCACACTGGCACTGTCTGTGGTTATTTCTCCATCTGGCACACTGATACTCTCTGTGGTTATTTCTTAACTTGAATACTGTCTGTCTCCTCAGGTCTGAGGCCCAGACCACCCAGAAGCAGATGAGGCCTTCAGTGTGGGTAGCACCCATAGAAAAGCAGGACATTAGGACGGAGGAGGGAAGCCCCCATTCCAGGGCCTGTTTGCAGGAGGTCCTCAAGGCAGGCAGAGGGTTCAGCACTGCCAGGGACCTCCAAGAGCTGGCACAGAGCATGCCTGGGAGCGAGGAAGGTGGGTATTGATCCACCTCATCCTGCCCACCCCTGCTCAGGGCTCCTCCAGGCGTGACCTCCCCCACTCCTGGGGGCTCCACGGGCAGGCTGGGCAGCTCGTGCACGGGACCGAGAGTGGAGGGAGCTGACAGTTGGGAGCTGGATGTGCCACCGGGCAGGGGTACACTCCAGGTGATGGTGGAGTGGGTTATAGGCAGGATGGGGGTGCCAGAAGCTGGAAAGAAAGCCCATGAGGTCAGCGCTTGTGTCCATCTGGGGCCCCAGCTGGGTCCCCACGGTGCTGGGTGCACAGCGCACACTCACGACTGTCCAGCGAATAGACCGAATGAAGCGGCCGAGAAACCAGGATTCCAAGGAGGACAGCTGGCTCCCCAGCCGCCTGCCTCCCTGGGACCTGACACACCCAGCACCCTCTTCCCCACGGCCCTTCGCCACTGCGCGCTGCCCGGGAGGTGTCCACCCGCCAGCTCGGCCCCCATGTGTTTGCTCTCAGCATCGCCGCAGCGTGAACCTCGCCAAGCGGTGATTTAGTGACTTGAGGGCTTTCTCTCCAGATGCCAGTGTTTGAGGAGCGAGGAAGGTAGACCAGAGGATTGGTCCACGAAGGGTCTCCCGGGGCACGGCTCAGCTGGGCAAAATGAGGGTGGATGGCCAATGTCCCTGTGTGATTCCCCATCTTGGAGAACAGAGCCCAGCCCCATGGCCTGTCTCCCGTGCCTGCACCCAGCCTCAGCCAGTGTCAAGTTCCAGGATACCACCTGCTACCCTCCTCTCAAAACTATCCTTTTCAGTCCACCCCACGCTGTCTCCCCTGACCAGGCCCCTCACCTCTGGGCCCACCTCCTCACTGGTGCCCCTGCAGCGGCATCCCCGGAACCTCTCCTGCATGCAACTCCCACAGAGTCCTTGGGAAAGAACAAGTCTGGGCCCTCCCCTGATCAAGTACCTTCCATAGCTCCCCATGGCCTCCAGCATCAAACTCCCTCCTGAGTCAGGCTCCTGTGTCATCCAGAGTCCGACTTTGTCTCACTGTCACCGACCTGCCCCATGTGGTGCACACTGCAGACATGCCACTCCTGGGGGTGACACGCACACACTCAAACACACGTACACACACATGCATACACATACATGCACTCACACACACACATACTCGTGCTACATTTGCCCACTCATACACACTCAAATACACACACACGCACATACTCCCACATATGCACATTTTGATTAGGGCAAGACACGTAATTCTGTGCTGTGTTCTTTCTCCACTGTCTCTCAAGGGTGCTGCCCCTTGTCCCTTTTCTCTCGCCCTCCCCAAAGCCTCTGCCCAGAGCTGGCCCTCCCAGCTCACTGGCACTTCTCAGCCAAAGCATGTGTCTGCCTCCCAAGTGTTCATCCTCCTCCAAGCAGGTCGCCTCCAATGCAGGTCTGGTTGCTCATGCTGGCATTCCTAGCTCCCAGGCAGCCCCAACACCCAGCAGGCGCTCTGTGGTGTAGACACCTCTGCTCCAGGCATCAACCTTGGTCCATGTGGGTTTTATTTCCTCCCCTCATATGATCTTGGGGCCAGTTTAGAGCAATGAGGCCACCTTGGTCCATGTGGCTTCATTTCCTCCTCATATGATCTTGGGGCCAGGGGCTTAGAGCAATGAGGCCACCTTGGTCCATGTGGCTTCATTTCCTCCTCATATGATCTTGGGGCCAGGGGCTTAGAGCAATGAGGCCGGCAGTGGTGCTGGTCCCCTGCTGCTGAGGCCCTGAGTCCCTAGGAGGCGGGGCCTCACCCAGCTCTGCCTGGCCTCCTTGGCAGGGCGCGTTCTCGGCACCCCTTCCAGAGCTAGGGAGGGGCTGGAATTTTGGCACATGGGTCCCAACTTCGTGGCAGAGTGGCTCTGCACCAGCACTCAGAGTGTTGCCACCCAGCACTGATTTGCCGCTGGCGTCTTGCCTATACGTTCTGGAAACTGTTCTCTGTGTAATTTAAGTTACTTAAGGAACACAGCCTCTGGACAGATGCTCCCACTCTGGGCCTCCCCTTTACCTGTAGCACTGGGTTGTGATCCCCAACATGAGCCAAGGCAGGGGACTGGGTCACCTGTGTCCACAGAACCTCTAAGTCCTGGGCGTGAGAGGCTGGCCCACGGTCATCAGGCGTCCGTATCTCACTGATGTCCTCAGCCTCACAAAGCTAAGGGAGGGCTAGGAGGAACCCCAATCCTTCCCTTTCCAGGACTCCGGACTCATCCTGGCCCCCCAGAAGTGTAGCCATTTGAAATGTGGGTACATGGATGTCATCCAGGAAGAGGGCCCCAAAACGGGGGCCTGGTCAAACTGCAGGAGATGAATCTCCAAGCCCAGGGAAACAGGCTGTGGGCACCAGCACCTTCCTGCTCCATCACCCTTTCACTTCTAGTGAAACGCATTTCTTAAAAACGTTCCTTCCACTATGCCCGTCAGTCAGCCTTTTCTACAAAGCTCCTGCTGGTCCTCTGGCTTTGGCATTTTAGGCCATGGATTTTCTGGAAAGGGGACAGTATCTGGGTCCAGGCCTGGTTCTCCACACAAGGGAGTCACCTTGGGCAACTCACTCACCCTTGTGGATCCTCCGTTTCCTGACCCGTGCAGTGGGGACCATGACAGCACCTACCTCCCTGGGTCATGTGGAGATGAAGCGAGTGAAACGTGTGGTTCCTCCTGCAGGACCAGGCACAGAGCTGGTGCTCAACATACAGCAGGGGCCAGAATTACAAACTCCTGGGGAAATCCTAACTGTGGGCTCTTTTGAGGGTGGTGGTGTGACTTGCCTGACCCCTTGCTCCGCCCCCACCGGGTGAGGAGTCTCTACAGGTCCATCTCTTGCCGAGGAGCTGGGCCGCTCCAGGGAGGAGGAGGCACGAGACAGCTTCACCCTTCACTGAGTGGGCCGGGGAGGGGCTGGGATCTAGAAGCTGCATAGTCCTGGGCAAGCTCCGCCCATCCCAGAGCCGCAGTCCCCCTCTGGCAACAGCACCAACCCTGCCGCACTGTGCTGTGGGGAAGGCTGAATGAGGCCCTCCTCGGGGGAGGCCCCAGCCTGGTGAGAGGCACACAGGGGTCTCCTGACACATTCCTTTTTTTTCAGCCCTTAAATGCACCAAGACCAGAGTGTGGCAGGGGCAGGGAAGAGAGCACCATTCAGATCCTCCAGCCTGAGGCTTCAGCCACTGCCACCACCCACCTGACCCTGGCCGTCTCTCTTCGCCACTCTGACCCTCAGTTTCCTCTTCTGCAGAATGGCCAACATCCATCCACAACACTATTGTTTGGAGTCAATTAGCCCATGTGTATCAGCGCAAGAGCCCCCACTCCAGCTTCATCCTGCCCTCCTACATGCCAGGCAATCACAGAAGCCTAAACCTCTGCGCGGGCACTGGGTTGCTGGCACGGGGCACCTGGCCTTGCCTGGAGAAGCAGCTGTGTCTTCTTTGATAAGCCGAGTTGTGCCTGGAGCCCTTGCGGTCCCCAGTCGCTCACCCCCTTCTTGGATGGGAAGCTCCTTTGTTTTGTCATCTCCCGCCTGGTGAAGGCGCCTCGGATTCCGTCGCGGCCTTTCCCACCCACGCCTCGCTCCTTTCTGTAGCTTTGGCCTTTTCAGATGTGGCCCATGAATAATGAATCCCTGTTATAAATTTAGAAACCGTCCTTTCTCCCGTCCACTCTCCTTTCTCTTTATTTTTATCATGCTGGTTTGTAAGAAAACTAATCCCTTGAAAACACATTTTCCCCTCAACTGATTTCCTGACACCCAAAATTAAGTTGCTAATTTTACAGCCTCCATGCAGAGTGCTACTGGCTCACTGCCCTGAGACGGGAAATGGGGAAGGGGTGGGGAGTGGGGCGGGGGTGGGGGGGGCTCCAGTAGCTTTCCAGAAAGTTCTAATTCCTGGGGGCTGGGTGGTGTGGTAGGAAGCGCAAGGGCCTTGGAGTCAGACCCAGGTGCAAATCCTCATTCCTCTCCAGCTTGAGCAGCCGGAGCTTGGATCTCACTTCTCCCAGCTTCTAGCTCCTTATCTACGCAGCAGGGAGGACAGAAGTTCTTTGCAGGTTCCGGGAGGGTGTTGTGAGATGAGGGTGATAGACAGGCAGGTTGCTTTGGTCTCCTCCCTCCCTTCCCAAGACACACTTCATGAGTCACCGGAAGAACCTTCCAGAAGCAGGACAGGTTCACTCTCAACAGAGCTCCAAATCCCCACCCGCGTCCAATCTCTTCTGCACCACTTTGGAACTGACAGCCAGCCTGGCCTTCCAAGTCCTTCCGTGGCCAAGCCTCCCCATCCTTCCACCCTCGGCCCACATTCTGTCCCTCACCCAGGCAACACTCCCGACAGTCTTGCTAGGCCAGGCCGGCAGGTGCCTCCCTGTTTCTCTGGGTGGCCCAGGTAAAGCATGCAGGCTCCCTGGGCCTCCGCTCCTCCCTGGGTGGGTGGGGGCTGCGGCCCCCGGTCTGGAGCTCCTCTGCAGGGTCGCCAGGCAGCTCAGATGCAATCAGGGAGCTGAGGGAGACGTGCAGAGGGCCTGCGTTGTTCAAGAGCCTCGGCCCAGGCATCAGGATCATGGAGACGGGAGGCCGCTCCCTTCTTGGTGACCTCAGTTTCCCCATCTGCACAATGAGGTGACTGACATCCACTGCCCTGCCAGCTGTGAGATGACGTGAGCCTGTGAGCTCTAGGACAACTGCTCATTTCCATGATGTACGACGAGGCCCCGGGCTTGGGGTCTGATGAGGGTGCCAAGGAGAAAATCATCACCAGTGGAGCCTGTGCTGACCTCACAACAATGCTCTGCGGAAGGAACTCTGTTCTCACTGATGGATGGGGAAACTGAGGCCCAGAGAACATAGAAGAGCTGCTGGAGGTCCCAGCTGGCGGGGGAGGCCAAGATTTGCACCCAGTTCTTCCTTGGCACACATGGATTAAGCAGAACCCTCAAAAGGCAACCCTGGGCTCAGCTCTGCAGGGGCTCAGCTCTGCGGCTGTGTCCTCTCCGGCTCCCATGCCCAGGGGCTTTTCATTCCTGCCTCTGTCTGCTCACACTTGCTGGGTGTGCCCTGTGTGATCCCGCATGATTCTTCTAAGGCGAGAACTTTTCCCCAAACCCCTGTGGGCTGACTGTGAGGCCTGGCACCTCAGGAGGGGAGCTCCGAGCTCGCTCCACTCCCCTAAGCAGGGCAGCTGCCTCTCTCTTCTGTGTGCTGTGGACGCTGAGCTGCTGCGTTTGCGGCCGTTTGTGCTCAGAAGTCCAGGAGGAAGGCAGATCTTCTGACACCATGAACATGGTGACCTGAGCAGGCAGCCTGGGGCCTGGGAGGCAAAGGCCTTTGAGGCAGGCTGACTTCAGCCTGAATTCAGTTCTGCTGCGAGGCAGCTGTGTGACCTTGGACAAGTCACCCACCCTCCCTGCACCTCAAGACATTGCCTCCAGGCTGAGGGGGGAGGGCTTGGCACGTTGCAGGCTCTCAGTGAATGAGAGTTTCCTTTCCTGCGGGAAAGGCGGGCCAGCCTTGTCACTCCTGGTTTGTAGATGAAGATCCTGAGGTTCCAAGAGGAGCACTGACTTGCCCAGGCCCCCAGCTGGTCAGGGCTAGAGAGGGACTTATACTTGGGTTGGTGGTGGGGGGAGGGAACTCCAGACACCAAGTTCAGCCATCTAGGGTCGGTGGGCACATTCCCAGTAACCAGCTGGGAGTGGGGCGTGGGGGCACCAGGAGGGAGGCCCCCCCGAAGAGGGCAGCCCCAGAGAAGGCTGGAGGAGGCCATGGCCCACCACACCTGCCATGCCAGGAAGCAGATCATGGGAGCCGACACCCACTTGGAAGCCCTCCTACCCCAACCCCAGCTGACTGTCAGCCCCATCTCCTCGGGTGGGCGGAAGATTAGCTTTAGAAGACACAAGTACGGAGCCAGCGTGTTCATGAGTGGAGGGGACAAGAAGTAACACCTTCCAAGCACAGATGATGTGCTGGGCATCTCCCCCAGGGCACTCCAATGTCCTGTGAGTGGAACGTGACAGTCCCCATTTTACAGATGAGGAAAGTCAGTCTCAGAGAAGCAGGGAGGCTTGCACAGAAAAGAGGAAGATGTCCATTTGAACCCAGCCTGGCCTCGCTTTCTGTCGTAGCCTCCTTTAGCCAGCGTGGGTCCCCAGGACAGGCTCTGGAGCCTGAGTTGATGCAGCTCCAAGAGGAGGCGGAGTTCTGGCAAATTAGTCTCCCCCAGCAATTAGTCTGGGGCAAGCGAGGCTGTGACACTGAGGCTGCAGTGATGGCCACACGGTTTCTAAGCCGACTGCAGTACCAGCGCCGTGGACAGGCACCGTTGCTAGAGGAGAACAATCCATTTCAAGGTCGCAGGGCCCTGCACTGCCTCTCTCTTCCTTTAGCTCTTCCTTACCAAAGCTAGACTAGGCCAAGGACCCAGGAGAAATGCTGTGTTCACAACCGCTCCACTCTGCCCCCAGCCAGGCAGCTCCAAGCCCAGGGAGACAGGCTGTGGGCACCAGCACCTTCCTGCTCCATCACCCACTTCCAGTTCAGAGTGGGAGAGACGAGCCGGAGCCCAAAGCTCCAATCCCCTGCTCCTTGTTGCAGAAGTCACAAGCTGTAGACCTGATGACACCCCTTACACCAACCACTGCATGTCTAAGGATGTGGTTTAAGGAAACGGCCCAGAGATCAGGCAGGGACTGATGTCCAAAGCTGTTCCCTGTTTCATGGACTGAATGTAGCCTCCCAGAATGCACACACTGAGGCCCTAACCCCCAATTTAATGGTATTTGGAGATGGGGACTTTGGGAGGCGATTAGGGTTGGATGAGGTCATGAGGTTGGGGCCCTGGTCCAAGGGGATCAGTGTCCTTATAAAAGGAGACTCCAGAGAGCTTTCTCTCTCTTTCTCTACACCATGAGAGGACACAGTGAGGAGGCGGACATCTGCAAGCCAGGAAGAGGCCCTTGCCAGAACCTGACTTTGATCTTGGACTTCCAACCTTCAGAATTAAGAAACAAATGGCTGTTGTTTAAGCCTTGCAGTCTGCAGTATTTTGTTATAGCAGCTCACATGGACTAAGCCATTCACCATAGATTGGTTAAAGGACTAAAACAGGGAAACCACACAGATTATATAAACACCAGGAAACAGCTGGACCAGTCACCACAGGCTCATGGCACGGACCACTCACGGGGAAGCTCATGCAAAGTCTGTCATCGTATGGGAAATGATGCCAAGGAGGGCAGGTTACAAAACTATATTCCTTTTTTGGGCCAGAAGCCTCTATTTGGAGCCAAGATCTCATGAAATACCTCTGCATTGCATCAAGACGTTTGTCTGTATTAGAGAATGATGGCCAGGTATGAGATATATATGATGCATATGTATGAGAGTCAAGCATATGATAATGAATATATAATGAGGTCATGCGTGGAGTGCCATAGGGTGTGTGAGGTGTGTGTGTGAGATGTAATATGGAGTGTCTCTGGTCAGACATTCATGTGTGGTGGCCAGGTATTATGGTGTCTGTGTGTGAATGTCAGTATTAATCTGGCCTTGTATGTATGTGTCTGTCCATTGTGAATGTGGTAAATGAGAGTATGCTCTGTCGGCCCGAGCATGCGTGTGGCCGTAGAAGAATACAATGCCATCTCATTGTGAATCATGGGAAACATGTGTGAGCGTGTGAGTGCTCAGTCCAAGTGAGATGTGTGGTGTGTGTCATGTGTGTGAATGTGTGAATGTCTCATGTGACATGTGAAGATGATGTGATAGTATATGTGTGAATCAGCCATCTGTGTGTGAATAGTGTGTGTATATGTGTAATGAATAATGTGTAGAATGTGTGTCTGTGTGAATGTGTATTATTATTAATGTCTGTGTAATGTGAATGAAATTATATGTGTGGCTGATGTGAAGTGTATGAAGTGTAATAGGTGTGTGAGATACTATGTGTGTAATGAATGTGTGAGTATATGTGTGGCGATGTCAGAGTGTATAAATATTAATGTGGCCTCACCTGTATGTATGTGTGAATGTGTGTGGAGGTGTGTGAGTGTGTGAGGAATGATGTCATCTACATGCTGTGTGAATGTGTGTGGCTATTGTATGGCTCTGCTGTCTGCCACCATGGCAAGTAGGCACTGAACAGACCATACAGATGGAGAGAAATAAAGGAGAAACTGTGTCCCACACACTTTTACTTTCTGGTTTATTTTGAGGGTGTATCATGTCATTTAATGTCCACACAATGGATATGCATTACTATTAAAATCATAAAAAGGAACGTTTTTAAAAATGGCATCTAGCTAGACCCATCCAGGCTGAGCAGTGGTGTCTTCTATATGGCACTGTGTCCACTTTCCAGACACGGCCCCATGTGTTCTCTCCCTGACCAGCTGGAGCCCAGACCTCCTGCAACACACACACGCACCCACAAGAGCTCAGGTCACCCTGGGCAGAGCTCAGCGAGGGTACAGCAGGGTAGCCAGCCGGTAATCGGAGGTTATCTGGTCCAATCACTTGATGCTCCAGCTGGGGAAACTGAAACCCAAGGCAGCGGCTTAGAAAGTTGAACCACGACCACCAGCAGATCCAAAGCTGTGACTCTGATGTGCCCACAGAGACACCCACAGTCACAAGCAGCTGCTAAGACACCAAGAGTCAGGCAGATCCAGTAGGATCCAGGCCTCAGGAAGCTGTTGTGCCCCTCCATGAACCTCTTTTGTTTCCTGAAGAATCAGAAGGAAAATCTGGCAAGAGACCGCATGGGATTCCCCAGCCCATCTCCTCTCTTCTCTGGGCTGCCACAGCTGATTGCATTTTTCTAAACTCCACTAAACTTAGGTCCTGAGACTGGGTCGGTCCCATCCAGGGTCATGTGCACAGAAATGGTATGTGCTACTTCCAGGCTGGGCCTCAAACCCTCCCGCTGGGAATGACAGGGGTGGTTCCTTCTTTGTAAAGGCTGACTAGGATTCCACGGTATGGATACAACAGGGTTCTTTATGCACCATTTGTTGGTGATCCCCAGGAGGATTCCGGATGAACATGAGATTCTCATCCTCTTTTCCCTCTACCAGTACAGATGGGCACTTTGAAACACTCATTTTTTCTTAATTCTGGATGGGCATGAGAAGGCAGGAGCACAGCCACGCCCCAGATGGAAGGAGCCTGGGTCCCTGAGTCGCTGCCTGGAGGACAGGCTGCTGCCGAGGAGCATCACTTAGGCTTTATGCGAGTGAGAAATGAACTTGTGTTACCTTTGAGCGATTATATATTTGGGGGGCTTATATGTTGCAGTAGCTAGCATTGCTTTCCTAAGAAAATACGGGAGATGAGGAGTCCGGACCTGCCCTGGGGTCAGAGGCTCCGCAGGTGCACGGGAAATGGCACCTCCTTCCTCCTGGTGCTGCATCTCCCGGAAGCCCGGCTGTACTATGAAGAAAGCATTTTGACTTCCGTATTAAATAAAACATTCATTTACATTTTTAAAACCATTCCCTTCCGGTCTGCTTGTCAGGAGCCGGTCTCCCAGGGGCTGGGAAAGGACTCATCGGTTAATTATTTACAGAACGACAGCCACTGTGGAAAATAGTACAGACGTTCCTCAAAGTTAGAAATGGAACTATTATAAAATCCAGCAACCCCACTGCTGGGTACATATTCAGAGGAAATAAAATCAGAATGCGGAAGAGGTCCCTGCACTCTCATGTTCATCCGGAATCCTCCTGGGGACCACCAACAGATGGTGCCTAAAGAACCCCGGTGTATCCACACCGTGGAATCCTAGTCAGCCTTTACAAAGAAGGAACCACCCCTGTCATTCCCAGCGACATGGATGGGCCTGGTGGACACGGTGCTAAGTGAAACAAGCCAGGCACAGAAAGACAAATACCGCACGACCTCACAGATTCAACTTCTTAAAGAGCGGAACCCATAGAAGCAGAGAGTAGAATGGTAGTTACCAGGGGCTAGGCGGGGCAGGGAGGACCCGGGAGATGTCAAGAAAAATCACATATTTACAGGCCACGGAAGGTGGGCAGCCCTGCTCCGGAAGGAGGGCCAGGCTGTCGGGCCTGCCAGGAGCAGCAGTGTGAACCTGTCTCTTAAGAGGGATCCAATTCCTTGCCCATGGGGCTCAGCCTGGGACGCATCTGGAGGCAGAAGATAGACCAGAAAAGGAGGGAGGAGGGAGAGGCCCTGGTTCTTCAGCCCCTGCCCTGCCCAGCCTCCAGGAGGCAAAGACTGGATGGAAAGGGTGGCTGCGAACACTCATGGTGCTCAGGCACTGCACTGGGCTTGCTCCAGGCAGCCCCTGCTGTCTGCCTTCCCACAGCTGGGAGCACAGCCCTGGACAGCCACTGTGGCATCTGCACCAGCTCTACCCCTCCTGACTTGATGGGCACCCCGAGCCAGCCCTCACCCTCCCAGGGCTCCCTGCACTTACCTGACAAATGGGGATCAAGCCACAGCTGCCTTAACAGGGGGTGGGTGGGCTGCTGCACAGAGGGGCTCAGAGAAGCGTGGGTCACGCCGACTTAATAAAGGTTTCATTACCACAAGCCTTGACTGCTATCACCTCCTGTTACAAACGAGATCACGGAAGCTCGGAGCGGTCAAGGGACCTGCCGGCCAGGTGGTCAAGGTGAAGAAGTCAATCCAGAGAGGTCCTAGCCAAGGTGTTCCCTCTGCATGGATTCAGTCAGCAGCGCGAAATGAGCAGCTGCTTGTGCTATGCTGCGTGCTGGTGCCCGGGCATCTTGGAACACCAGCGTGAAAAGTGCAGCTGCTGTACCTGCCTGCAGAGATGGCATGCTCATGCAAGGTCCTGGAGACCGGGGCTCTATGACAGGGGTATAGAACTGCCACAGGAGCAGGGGTGGGGTGCCCCAGCACAGTGCAGCCTCAGGGCCACAGCACCACAAACGGCCCCCTGGAGGATGGGTCAGTTACAAGTAAGCCATGCTAGAGGCTGAGCATGGGTTACTCGGGTGAGAGGGCAAAGGGAATAGCATGTGCTAAGGCCTGGAAGGGAAAATCAGTGCCCTGTGTTCAGAGGACATCAGGAAGGCTCAGGGTACAGGGAACTTAGAACTGGAGGAGCGGAGAGGAGAAAGATGGCAGGAGATCCGGGGAGTGGATTTGATTTATGTCTCAAGGGAGGACAAAGGGAAAACAGCAGAATGTCTCAGGAAGCCACAGGAAGGGCGGCAGGGCGGGGACAGAGAGGAGGGGCAAGACCAGCTGCTGGGTAGCTGATAAGAACAAAGACCAGCCTTTGTGGAGCCTTTGCCCTGTGCCAGGTACGTCCCTGGGAGGAGATGGTGGCCTGGGGGCTAAGGCACGGGCAGTGGGCACAGAGGAAGCAGGGCAGAGCCCAGGGAGAAGCAGGCCTGGGAGGACACCCCTGTTAAGGCAGCTGTGGCTTGATCCCCATTTGTCAGGTAAGTGCAGGGAGCCCTGGGAGGGTGAGGGCTGGCTCGGGGGGCCCATCAAGTCAGGAGGGGTAGGGCTGGTGCAGATGCCACAGTGGCTATCCAGGGCTGTGCTCCCAGCTGTGGGAAGGCAGACAGGAGGGACACCCCAAGGGAGATGACCTGGGGCACTGAGGTGCCAGCTGGCCAGAGAGAGGGCCTTGCAGGCACAGCCACTACACACACTGGCCGGTGTCCACCTGCAAACAACCTGCCCCCGTTTCACTGGATCCCCCTGCTAAGGCCAGGATGGACGGCACGTGGAACTGGGAACAGCTGTCTGAGGAGTCATCTGTCTGTCTGTCATCTCTGCATGTCTGCCAACCTCACCCCCGCCGGTCCTCCCTCTCCCTGCTTCAAGGAAAGGTGGTCTCTAAGCTCCAAGGCAGCCCCTCTCCCCGGCAGGGGCAATTCTGGGACGCTAGCATCGTCCCTACGACAAAGGCTCTACAAGACCAAATCCTCCAGGGGCAGAGACCTTTCCTGTGGGTGAGCTCCGTGATCTACGGGAGCTCTCAGCTCTGCCCATCCCACGAGGAAGGCTGCCATGACAGCCTCACCCCCTACAATGGACCAGGCCTGGCAGAGGGAGGCAGGCTGGGACCCCCGACTGTCCTGAGCTGTGTTGGGCTCCCCTCCCAGGCCGAGTCAGAAGGGAGACGGTCTTTTCCACAAGAGGAGGGTGAAGAAGGAGCTCCCCAAGCCGTCCCAGAGGCAGGCAACGCTCAGAGCATCAAGAAGCTGGGAGAGGCCCCCGGGCCCTGCTGTAGAAGGCAACAAGGCCAGCACCCTTCCCCAGCCAGCCAGGCCCCCGGGGTCTCAGCCCAGGGCCCTCCCACTGATCTCCAGGCCTGTGATCTTGTGTCCTTCCATCAGGCTCCTCCTGCTGTCAGGGGATCTTTCTAGACCTGAAATATAACACCAGCCTCCTGTTTCAACCCTCCACCTATAGATGGAGAACCCAGCCTGGCACTCACCCTCTGCCTAACCACAGGCCACCCTGCTCTGCTGGAATGCCCCTCCTCGTGGCTCCAGAGCCCTGTCAGTGTCCCAGTCACCACCCACCCAGCCCCAGTCACACCAGAGAACGGGAACCACAGCTCACAAGTGTTTTCCTGATGAACAGGGCTTTTGACAGGGATCTGTCAGGCATTTGTGTTTTCCAAAACACAGACTCTGTGAACACCAGAAATGCAGCATTTACCTAAATTATGTGCGATTATTTTGATTCAGAAAGTACATGCATTGATTTTCATGCACAGACAGGATTTCCAAACTCTAAATAACGGACTTGTCACTTTGTTTGCATTAGAACATTGTCTGGGACAATATAAAATACTGGTATCCAGATACCAGGTAACATCTGCAGGGGCCAGGAGGGCCAGGGACAATTTACATGGATTATTTACCACCGAGACACCTTGAGAAATTATTCACACCTTCAGGAGATCGTTTGAAATTGTAAATGCTGCCTAGACACCAGCAATGACCGAGAACTCAAGCAGTCGAGGAACTCGAAAAGCAACACAGGGAGCAGCAAATCAATTCAAGAAGGCACCAGCGACGATGCAGCCACAAATTAGGAAGTCAGTTTAGGGTGCTTGGAAATGGCAGCATCTGAAAGAGCGGAAGGAATTTAAGGAGGAAGAGCCCAGAGCGCATGACTCTAGGCAACTAGTTCCAGCTTTCTGCCACCCAGCACCCAGAGAGAGAAGGTTAAGGAGCCAAATGAGAGGGTCCAGAGAACCAGCTTTTGGTTCTGGTGTTGCATGGATTTCAGCCTCCATCTTGCTGTCTGTGCAGCCGTTTGGTTAGTGCCCATATGCCCAACTGGAATGTGGGTTCATGAAGGTATCCCAGCCTTAGCGTGCTGCTGACCATATGGGAGGTGCTCCTTAAATGGTTAGTAAACATTGAATGAATGAATGAATGAAAAAGCATGAATACATAAATATAGCTAGTGACCATTTGTGGTAATCCAAGCAAGTGCGGGCCTGTCAAATGACACAGGGGGCCTTAGCTGCCTCAGAAGTTTAAGCATCTAAACTGGGCTCATTTATGAAACAGCTTCATAAACTAATTTAAGATGCAAGGATCTCATCTCATCCAAGTGCTCAGAAGACAGGAGCAACAGGAAGCCGTCAGGATGTGTTTGACTGTGGCACAATAGGGCGGCCATGTCTGCCATGGCCAGTGACGGACACGTGCCTGTCTTGGCTCAGACACTCGTGGGTCCCTCCCCCTCATGGAGCCCCCATTTCCACATCGGTCAATGAGACGGCCGTTCCTGTCCTGGTGAGTGGAAGGAGGCCATGAGGACAGAGGCAGGGAAGGTCTGGGCAAGTCGCTGTGGAGGATGCTCTGGGAAATGTGGCAGAGGGTCTGCAGGAAGCAGGGTCTGCATCAGCGAGAGTGAGTGTGTCCAGCCCATGTAGCGGGGGCATTTGCACCACATGCAGTAGCCAGGCAGCACTCATGGGGACAACTGCTCCTTCTTTGACCTCATCCCTCAGCCTGAGACTGAGGCGGGTCCCCAGGATCTCAGCCCCTGACCCAACTCAGAGTCCTCTGTTTGCCAGGAGCAGGACCCTCTCCACAGACTGCACAACTGTGGCTGCTATTCTGAACCTCATTGAGCTTTTCTTGGCTGGAAGCAATGCCTTGGCAATGGCAAAACAGGACGGCAGAACTGAAGGACTCGACTGGGGAGGGCAGTCAGCTGACCCACGGGAGCCTGGCCCTCGCCTGAGACCATGGCAGACTGGTCACTGGTTGATGACCGCACTCCGGGCTGCCAAGATCACCTTAATTTCCGAATCTCTCCTAGCACAGGGCTCAGGTACCAGGAGATGTACATTATCTTAAATGCCAAAACCGACTGGCCATCACCAGGCTATGCTGCTGGAGGCGGTGACGGGGAGGAAAGCCCAGCGCTTGCTGATGAGCGAGCAGCTCTGCCCTGGATTCCTGCTTCCTTTGTTCCTTTGTAGAATCAGGCTATGCCTGATGTCTACAAAGGAAAATTTTAATAGAATCATGGCAAGCCTGGGAAATAATACCGTTCGCAGTGACCCCTAATTAAAGCACAGAGAGCACACAGCCAGAGCCCCCGGTACCGTAGCTGCTGGGGATTAATTGAGAGAAAGAGATGCAGAGAAGAGGCCGGCCAGACAGCATGGGGCTGGGGGTGGGGGAGGCAAGTCCCACCAAGGCGGCTCTGAGGTCCTCAGAAGAGGCCCTGTCTATCACCGCTATGCGAGTCTAGGGGAAGCTGAGATTAGCACGCAGCCTCCCTGCAGGCTGGTGATCCCCAGATGGTGGAAGTGCAGAGGCCAGGTGCATGCAGCGTGCTCTCTCTGGTGCAGGCAAAGGAGAGAGAATTTAAACAGCTCCGTGTCATATTTTTCCTTACAATTTACATTGCATTCAACAAGCCACCACCCAGGTGTCCATGCTAGAGGCAATTCCGAGGGCAGCCCAGACAACGGGAGGGGGAAGTGGAGGTCTGGGCTCCACTCCCCAACAGGGAGTCACAGCCTCATCCAGGAGCCACCCCTTCTGCTGTATGACGGGGACAACACAGCCCACTTCAGGATCTTCCGGCCATTGTGGGCCGAGGGAATGTAACAGACAGCTTGTGAAAACAGAACTTCGATTTATCATCCAGAGAAGCCTTCCATAGCTGTTCAATACCAGTGGCTTTGCAGGTCTCCTTAGGGTGGGCTTCTCGGTGCAGGGAGGGGTCCTGCAGGGGCCCCCTGAGCACACACATGGAGGGTGAGTCACGTCGTTACCACCTGGGAGGGTGGGCTTTATGCTCTCCAGGGCTGGCCCTCGGAGAGGCAGGAGACAGGGCTGCACTGGGGCTGGGAACACCCGGTAGACAGCCTGCAAATGCAGCCGCTTCCCGCTGAGGTCGGTAAAGGGTTCAATAGTGACCCACCCAAAAGACGTGTCCACATCCCAGTCGGAGCTTCTGAATGTGACCTTATTTGGAAAAACGGTCTTAGCAGATGTAATTAAGTTAAAGGTCTTAATGATGAGATCATATCATGGACTATCCAAGTGGGCACTAAATCCAAGCACACGTGTCCTCACGAGAGACAGATCCAGAAAGAAGATGCCATGAGAGGGCAGGTGCAGAGGCTGGGGGGACGCACACCTGGAGCCACTAGAAGCCGGAAGAGCCGGGGGGATCCTCCTTTGGAGGCTCGAGGGGGAGCATGCCCTGCAGACACTGTGATTGCTGACTTCCAGGCATCTGGGAGAGAAGACGTCTCTGCTGTTTGAAGCTGTCAGGTCTGGGGTCATCTGTTCTGGCAGCCCCGGGAAGCTACCACAGGCTCCACGTTATCAGCGCCCTCAGCTGGGGTATAAGGGGATAGTTCAGCCTCGGATCCTGCAGGAACAGGTATCAGGGTCCCTGAATGGGACCTTCTCGCGAGACATGGGACTCGGGCCCAGTGACCCTGTCTAGGGCCGGGGGTCGTGGAGGCCACATCCTGCCCTATGTGTGGTGGAGGCTGGAAGACCCCTCCATCCAGCCACCCTGGTTCTGCAAAGCAGCCCAGCCAGGCTGTGGGAGCTCCAACAGCAACAGTGAGGACCCAGCTGACTGTGGGGTGGCCCTTAGGTTGGACTGTAACCTGGGCCAGGAGGGCAGGGCCACCGGAGAGCCCCTCCCATGAGACAGGGCTTGTTTCCAACAGAAGAAGCAGCTTTGGGAGAGGCCTCAGGAGGCAGGTGCTGCAGGTCCCCGTCAGGCACACGAGGGGCTCCAGCAACCACCAGAGAGACAAAGGGATGCTTCAGTCGGGAGCTGCTGTCCCCAGGCTGTGCTGCGGGTGACATCTGTGGGCTTCTGTGTGCAGGGCCTGATGTCAGGCTCAAGCTAACAGGCTACCACAGTGAGGGTGCCAGGATGCAGGCGTGGGGTGTCCCCGACCCGCTGGGTTTAGGGCATTTCCCTGCGGCCAGCAGAGGAAGCCCTGTGGTGCCGCATCCCAGAGCTTGTCTCCCTGCCCTGAGCCTCCCTACTCATTTCTTTCTTTCCCAGGTTCCTTTCACCCTGGCACCCTCCCCTCACGTGTCTCCCTCCTGCCTCTGGGAGCCTCACCAGGCTCCCCTGGGCCCACAGCGGGCACCTGCTAGCTGCATCTAGCCTCCCTCAGGGAAGCTGCCCTTCCAGGGGTGCCAGGCCTGAGCCTCAGTTCCCACCCTCTGCTGGGTCCACACGGCCTGGCTGGTACAACCTGAAGCCACCTGACCCCACAACCTCCGCTTCCTTCCTGTGTGTTCCATTGTTAGGAAAAATAACAAGAGTGTGCTGGGAGATTCCAGAAGAGCTAGAGGAGATGTCTTCCCGTGCGGCTCCAAAGTCAGACACGAGGTCTGGCAGGGGGCCCTGGGGCTCTGGGTTGCGGGGCGGGGGGGCGCAGGGTGGCAGAACCAACCTGGTGTGGGTGGAGTGGCCTCAGCAGAGCCTGAGCCAGCCCTGGTGTGAAGGGATAGTTATAGGGGCAGCTCCGGGGCCTTGGCTGGGATGGCCCAGGGGCTCTGCCTGGGAACTGTCCACCCTACGCAGCACGCTCCTGGTAACGTGGAGTCCAAGTGACTGAGACACAGCTGCCCACAGTGACGGGAGGGGCATGCTGGGTTAGACTAGACCTGGATCTCATCTGGGGACCAAAGGCTGCAGGGGGCCTCACGAGGGCTGTGACGCCCTGGAAGGTGAGCAAACAAAAGTGGAAGTGTGTGCTGTGTGGAGTGAGACCCTCAGGAGGGTGTGTGGGCACAGGACAGGTGACCAAAGTTACATCCCTCATTCATTCACTCAACAAACGCCCCCTGAGGATGAACAGACAGCCTGCCCTGCAGGAATCAGCCAGAAGTCCTGACAAGTCGGGGAGGGCCTGGGCAGCAGGGACAACGGAAACAATGCTGAAATTACAAACAAGAGGCGAAACAGTAACCATGGAGGCGAACTAGATTACAAAGGTGAAACGTGCGAACCGATGAAAAGAAGTGGGCGTTACAGGGGAACAGGCTACATGGAAGGGCTGGATACAGGGGCTACATGGAAGCGGTGCGTGGAGGGAACTGGGTACAGGAGACAAACGTGGAGGAACTGGAATCGTGGGCTTCGGTCTGGGGAACGTCGGGCGTGGGCGAACTGGAGGCCTAGGAAGCGGGAGCTACATGGAAGGAAAATGACCAGCGTCGCGGAGGAAGCCGGGCTGCGTGGAAGGCCGGGCTGAGTGCAGACAGGCTGCGTGGAGGAGGCGGGCTGGGTGCAGAGGCGAGCGCGTGGAGAGCGAGGCTAAGGTACAGGGGAACAGGCCAGCGTGAAGCGAGCTGGGTGCAAGGCCGGGCTGATGGAGGAGAAGCGAACTGCGCGGTGGAGAGCTGGGTGCAGGGAGACAGGCGTGGAGGAGCTGGGTGCGGAATGCGATGGAGGAAGCGAGGCTAAGGTACAAGGCGGAAGCTGGTGCAGAGGAAGGGAAGCTGGGTGGCAGGAGGTGGTGTGTGTAGGTAAAGCCAGGCACAATCATTGCTCATCCCCACTTTGGCTCAGGAGTTCTCTAAGGAGGGATCATTTGTTTTTCCTTTTAAACTGGGATCAGAACGGAGGAGGTTAGAAAGGAGAGGAATTGCTTGCAGAGCTCCCCAAGTGCAGAGGCCTTCATGTTCCTGGTATTTCCACACTGGAGTCGGCACCTTCTGGCCAAAGCCCTTTCTATCCTTGTAAGCCCAGCCTCCTCTCTGTTCCACAAATCTCGCGTTAAAGCCTGGCTGCCCTGGACCATGTTCCTTCCCACGGCAACACCACCCTGATCCCCAGCAGGCCGCTCCGGCTGGGCCCTGTGACGAAGGAATTCATAAAATATGAGGAAGATAAACTTGATACCACGCAGGTCACTTTGGTTCCCCGAATGAAGAAATGTGAAAATGTAAAAGTCGGGTGACAGATACAGTGGCCTTTTGTGGGAAGACAGAGATGTCATTCTCAGCACACGTAAACCCATCACCTCGGAACATATGTTCAGACGCAGCGGCGATCTGCGGATGCCGGGACCCGGGCTGCCGGAAGGCTTCTGAGAATGGATTACAGGGGCCGCTGGGATGGGTAACTTGAAGCTGCCTCCCATCGTATGTTGATTTTTATTGCACTGTGTTTTCTAGGAAACACCAGGCGAGCAAAGCAAGGTAAAAACACTTAAATGCTCAAAGGAAGTAAGTCAGAATATAACATCTATAGATCCAGGAGAGCCTGGGCTTTGAAGATGTGCATTTGAATTTCAAATCGGCTACTTTCTGAAGGACTCCAATTTTTTATTTATTTATTTTTTTACTTTAAGTTCTGGGATACACGTGCAGAACGTGCAGGTTTGTTACACAGGTATACATGTGCCATGGTAGTTTCCTGCACCCATCAATCCATCATCTAGGATTTAAGCTCTGCAGACATTAGGAATTTGTCCTCATGCTCTCCCTCCCCTGGCCCCCCACCCCCTGGGGACTCTAATTCTTTTGGCCTCAGTTTCCCAAGAGGGCACGGAAACACAAGAATGCTCCCTCCCAGGACGTTGTGAGCCCCTTAGAAGACACGTGGGCATTGCTGGCCTGGGACCCCGTGTACAGGAGGTGCTTGTTTCAGTCCCTCAGGCTGCCATAACAAAGCGCCCTGCGCTGTGTGGCATATCAACAGTGGGCATTTATTCTCTCTCAGTTCAGGAGATGGAAGTCCCAGATCGAGGCATCGACAGTACCACGGGCCTCCCGGAGGCTCCAGGGCAGTTTGTTCATGCTTTCTTTTAGCATCCGGCATGGCGGGCGATCCCCTGCGTTCTTTGGCTGGCAGCTGCCTCACTCTACTCTCCGCCTGCTTTATCCGCCATGTGGCTTTCTCTTCACTGTCTCTCCTTTTTTTATAAGGACATCAGTCATTGGATTTAGGGCCCACCCTACTCCAGTAGGACCTGCCCTTAATTCCATCCACAAAGACCCTACTTCCAAAGAAGGTCCCTTTCTGAGGTTCCCGGTGGTATGAATTTCAGAGGGAGCCTCTCCAGCCCAGCACATCAGCCAGGTGTGTCCGCAGTGGGGACGGAGGTCTGAACAGCCTCACGTGGTTGACGGGGGAGAGGCAGAATCACCCACCATGATAAAGGTCACCATGGCCAACATTCTCTCTCATTACTGGGCACACCCTCCTCTGCTCTGGCAGCATCCAGCATCTCCCTGGGTTCTCTCCCAGGACACCCAGCTCTGTGTTCCCGCAAGGATGTAAGTTTCTCCGTAGTTCCCTCCCCACCATTGCGGCTCAGGAGACCCTTCCCTACGGCTCCAGGGAAGCCCCGAATGCTGGTCCAAAGTTAAACTTTCATATATGGACATCAGAGCCTCAGAAGGCTCCTCGCTGGCTCACCAATGGTCAAGGTTACATTCAGGACCGTCCCCTTCGGCTCCCTGACCTCTCCAAACTCTGCAGAGCCCAAGCTCCCTGCCGAATGCCGACTCCGCATGTCCAGATCTCTCCGATCCCTCCCAGCTCTCCTGGGTCCCCCGGCTGACCTCCACCTAGAGGCCACTGTTCTCCAGGCAGAATCCCACCACCCAGCTCTTTCCTTCCCTGCTGACCGAGCCCAGCCCTGCCTGGCAGTCTTTCTTGTGCCCTAGCTCCCTCCCGGGGCTGTGCCATCCCCATGCAGCGAAGGCCCCTGTGTGGTGAGCACAATGAGTGGACTATTCATTCTGTAAATGGAGCGCATACTCCTGTTCTCAGGGCCACAGACTCCCAGCCACGTCTGTCACTCAGGAAAGTCTGTTGCTCCCACTCAGGTGCATGCTGGGTAAAGAGGGCGCCATGTGTGGCCAAGGCTTGGCTCAGAGGGCTCTCCAGGCAGGGCCACTGGAATGCCTCTTAGGGGTACTTAGCAGGAGTCAGGTGGGCTCTCTCGATTTCAAAGAAAGGGGACTGGACAGTAGATCTAGGAGGAGAAGAACCTCAGGATGTCGCCACCTCTCCTGTCACCTCCGTAGGCCTATCTTTTCTGTTTTTCTTCCTAAAAACCCCACATATCACCTGTTTATCCAGAAAGGGGAACACTCATTTCGTCAATGAAGTATCAAGACTTTGAGCCCACCCAGGGAGGCCACGCTGTGGGGGACACCTGCTCCGAACTCCTGTCCCAGCCAAGCCTCCGAGGCACTGGCCTGCGGCCCTGGCAAGCTGGGGAGCCTGGAGCAGGTGGAGGGGATGCATCTGCAGGGCCAGTGCCTTCCCCACAACTCCAGGTGGACTCACAACTGCCGCAATACCACACATGGTTCTGGCCGCGGCTCTGGGCTACTCGGGGTGCCTGCCATCCCAGTTTCACTGTGCCACGTGGAACTGTGTCCTCACTCTGTTGAGGCCAACGACAGCCTGAGGGTGGAGCGGGGGCTGGGTCCCCTCCCGTCACGCCCTTGGCGGGTGCCTGTTCTGGACACAGCCTGAACTCCCAGCATGCTGCCCAGCCTCGCAGCATGGTCTCCCACCTGCAGTGGGTCAGGTTCCTCCAACTCCTGGGCTATATTTTGTGAACTGCTGCACTGGCTCTGTGGGTACCAGAGGGGAAGGAGTGGGAAGAGTTTGGGAATGTCACTTCTCCATGTCCATCTCTAGTGTAAATAATGGAGCCACAGACCTCTCTCAAGCACCAGCATCCATCCTCTGCACACAGTGCCAGATGCCACAGTCACTCCGCAGCCCACCTGCCATCAGAAACTCTCGGGCTCAACACCTGGTCACAGACATGTCCCTGCTTCAGGGCAAAGCCCAGAATTCCACCACACTTCAGACCCTTGTGAGCCACGGCCGCTCCACTCCAGGCCCAGCCTGAGCCATCTGCAGCAGGCAGAAGGAGGC
The DNA here is from genome assembly GCF_008728515.1 of Papio anubis. Lineage (NCBI taxonomy): Eukaryota > Metazoa > Chordata > Mammalia > Primates > Cercopithecidae > Papio > Papio anubis. Next base: position 180,087,914 of record NC_044978.1, on the reverse strand, counting down.
CTCCTGCCCAAAGGAGGGATTCACTCACAGGTCAGACTCAGCTCAGGCTCAGCCATGTGGCGCGGCTGGCAGGTGCCTAAGCGGACCCTGAGCTTCTCCCAGCAGCATTCACCACCAGGTGTGATGGAATAAACGGTGCCCAGGGCTGGCCACTGAGCCTGGAGGACAGGGCTGCCTCTGTCTTGTGCATCACAGCATCCCCAGTCCTAACACAGCACACACGGGTACCAGATAATTGCTCATTAAAATGGTGAGTCAGGGAGGGAGAGGCTGACTCTGCTCACTGCACCCACCACTGGACGTTCACATTCACATTCATTCGCAGAGCATCTGTGTCCTAGAACCATGCAGAGTTGGGGCTTAGCATCATGGGGTCTGTTTCAAGAGCTCACAGAGAGGAGGAGAAGAGGGACACGTCCCCCCTGATGCGAACACTGCCAGGGTCGGTGGGGCACTGGACAAGGAATGAGGGCAGCCCAGCAGAGGCCCAAGCCCTGCCCAGCCAAGCACGCACAGCTGGGGTAGGGGGGCTCCAGGGCAGAGCCCCTCCCTGGCAATGGAGTGCAGAAGGGGCTAATGCCACAGGGCTGGGTTGTCCAAACTCTGCACATTGCAAAGAAAGGTTTGGCCCTTGATTCGTTTCTGGGAGTGATCTCTAAGCCTTAGGATGTCCTGTCTAATTGGAGCAGTTCTGTTTATCTGGGGGCTTTAGGACACGTGGTCTCCAATTGGCCTCTGGAGGGCTGGAGGCCCAGGGCAGCCATGTGGACAGTCAGTCACACTGATGTGGCTGAGCCAGGGAAAGGCCCAGACACCGAGGCTCAGCTGAGCTTCCCTGGTTGGCAACATGTCCTGTGTCCCGTGTGCAGTCACATACCCTTGCCCAGAGAAGGAAACGGCACCCGCAGAAGTCCACCTAGAGAGAGGGCAACTGGGCGTTGGCGCTCGGCTCCTCCTGACTCTGCCCTGTGTGCCTTTGTGCCTTTACTGATCCTAACCTGTCACCTTTCCTGGTAATGAGCCATTGCCATGAGGAACACAGTTTATCAGACTTCTGTGGAGGCTCGTGGGGAACCCTTGGAAGCCATTCTTATTGGGTGACACAAAGCTCTCAGGAGAGCCTGTCAGGAGAGGAGAAACCGGGCCATGGAGGCTTTGAGCGACTTGGCGGAGGCCCCCTGCCAACACAGAGCCGAAGGGCCCCCGACCCGGGCCTCAGTGCCCAGCTGTGTGAGAGGTCTCCCCTCTCATGGGCCAAGCACCCATGCCATGTGCCCACTCCGTCCCCTTCCCAGTGATCACAGAAAGCAGGGACCCCCACACCACTTTCTCCATGTTATAGACACTCTTACTCATCGGCCAAATATTGATCAGGCACCCACACTCAGGAAGTCGTGTGCAAAGTTCAGGGGATGCAGTGGCGGCCAGGTCAGAGCAGGCGACGCTCAGGGGGAGGCCCAGATGGCTCAATCATTCGGGAACAGGCGCTGGGGGCTGTCAGGCGCCAGGCTCTGTCCTAGCTCTGGAGACTCAGCGGAGAACATGACAGACTCCACCCCTGCCTCACGGGAAAGAGTAATGGACAGTGAATAACTGAATTACAGGGTTCAGCAAGGGTCGGGGCCAGGAGAGAGAGGCGGCTGAGGTATGGGTGGGGACGGTGAGGGTGGGGGTACTATTTTAAATAAGGGAATGTGGGAGGCCTCACCTGGAAGGCACGTTCAATACAGCCCTGGAGAAGGGGGAGCTAGTCACGCCGACCATGAGGCAGGGTCTCCCGGGCTGCCCATAGCCCCTGAGAGGAAGTGAGCCTCCTTTGCAGGTGGAGTGTTTCACCTTCTTGCTGCCTGCCGCCCCCACATCACTGCATACTCACTGCAGCCTACACGCCCGGCCTTTCTCACATTGCCTCACTGGGCAAATGGCTCCTGTTACGGGTGGTCTGCTGCAAGACCCCAGCCTCTGGAGGGGCTGCTTAACACACTGTCCCTTTGCCACACCCTGTGTCTTACTTTCTAAGGGCTCAAGAGGCCCCCAGTGGCTGGGGATGGGCTCCAGCAGCCTAGAAGCAGGAACAAGTGTCCCAGGCACCATTCTGAGACACACATCTGAGGGCAGGTGTGCACGACAGTCAACACGTTGACTTTGTGCGTCAGTTTACCTCACCGTGAAATGGGTGCAATGGCCACCACCCTCCACTCAGGGACTCTGGAAGGGAAAGTGGCCCAGGTCATCCAGGAACTAAGCCCAGTCTGTTCCATGCTTGTCTTGCTCATTTGGAGACAGAATTCTGGGGCGGATCTTCACGGTCCTACACACATTTTCTCTTCGGCTTCACTGGGCTCCATGCAGTGGGGCAGGAAATCTCATCTCATGGCCACTTGTCTCCATCCGTGTCCTCCCGCCTTCTGAGCCTCCTCAGAAATACACTCCAGTTGTTGACAGTGAGCTCTGCTCTGGGGGTCGGATAAGCAGAGGGGAGCCCTGGACCCTGGACCCCGGCTTTGCAGAGCTCTTAGCCAGTCCGACTGTGAGCATGTGGGGGCTGGAAGAGCATTGGATCTGGAATGGGAGCCAGCTCACTGGGCACTCTGCTCTCCTGCCAGGAAGCCCTTGCCCCTGGTCAGCCCCGGTCAGCCCCGGTCAGTCACGGCCAGCCCCGGTCAGCCCCGGTCAGCCACGGTCAGCAATGGTCAGCCCTGGTTAGTCATTGTCAGCAGTGGTCAGCCATGGTTAGCCCCAGTCACCTGTGGTCAGTCCTGGACAGCCCCAGTCAGCCATGGTCAACCTCAGTCAGCCATGGTCAGCCACGGTCAGCCCACTGAAACCCCACTGTTACCCATGAGTCTGTCCTAGAAGCTGTCCCCATAGCCAGCAGGATGACTCCGAATGACTCAGGCTATTCCCAAGATTTGGACCTACCTTGATGCCAGAGGCCACGTCTTATCTAGAGACCTGTCCATAGCACTGCCTTGCCACAGACTCAGCCCCACAGAGCCCCCTCCCCATGGCCCAGGCGGAACCCTGCGGGCTGTTTCTCCTCCACTGAAGTCATTGACAGCTGCAAGGCCTTGTGTGGGAGGAGTCAGAACCTGGCCGTGTCTGCAGCTGGGGCCCTGGGGGTGACATAAAGGAGGTTGATAATTTCAGAGCGCCTTGGGGAATTTGCCTGGACAGCGCGGGGGCTCAGCAGGTGTGAGTTTCTTAGCCCACTTAGCACTGAGATGGAGATTCGGACCTGGCTGTCTGAGGACCTGGCTGCCCCTTCTGGTAAGAGACACAGATAGTAGGCAATGCCCATGGGATAGGATGTCAAGTCATGCCAGAGTCAGGGAGGAAACGGAAGCAGAGGGAGAGCACAGAGCAGGTGCTGGGCCACGTCCCTGCTTAGACAGGTGTGGCAGGGGAGGGCTCGTGATTGGAGACGGGACTTCTGGCGGGAGGCATGGCCACCCTGCTGACTTGGGGACTGCTGCTGGCCCAGTGCTGTTCTTCTTGGGGGCATTTTCTACTTGGCTTTTCATCAGGAAAAGGTCCCTGTCACCTTTATTGGCAGGGAAAGGTGACAGGTTTTATGTGTCAACCTGTCTAGGCTACGGTCCCCAGTGATCCAGTCAAGCAGTCATCCAGGCTCTGCCGTGGAGGGCTATGGAGGGCTTTGGCGCTGTGGTTCCCTTCGGCAGCCTGCTGACTTTAGGTAAAGGAGACCACCCAAAATAACACGGGGGCCTTATCCAATCCATTGAAGGCCTTGAGAGCAAACACCGATGCATCCCAGAGAGGAAGAAACTCTGCCCCACTCCTGTCAGCCGTGGGCTGCACCCACTCCTACCAGCCTGCAGACCTGACCTACAGGTTCCTGATTTATAAACCCCAACAACGGCATGAGCCAAGTTCTTAAATGTATCAATCCGTGCCTATGTGTGTATCTGTGTATCGACCTCGACCTCCCGACGTCTATATCTCTCCTTGAGTGCCTGTGGTCTAGCTAGCTGGCTAGCTCCTCACCATTCACTTCCTGTGGCTGTTTCCCCAGAGCACACTGGCTGGCACATGGCTGAGCTCACCAGCCTGTGGCACTCAGGAGAGAGAAGTGCCTGGGTATTGGCCAGCAAGAGCCTTCAGCCCCTGCCTGCCTTCCTTCCGCTTGAGCCCACAGGGCTCACTCACTCTCCTAGGCAGCCAAGGGAAGCCCCCAGCTCCAGCCATGGAGACTGGAGTCCCTCATCACAGCCTAAAGGACAAGCACATGGATGACAATGGCACCAGATCCAAGAACCCAGTGTCCTTCAGACTGGTATCTTCAGACAGTGGAGGCCTGGCCTGAGCTGAGTGCGCCCTCTGACTTTGAGTCTGTCACTGGACATGCAGTCTTCTAAAGGCCTGGGCCAGGCCCCAAACCACGGCACCACAGTAAGAGCAGGGAGCAGGGGTCCTGTATGTGTGCATGTGTGTTTATGTGTGTTGTGTGTGAACATGAGCATGCATGAATGCATGTGTGCACAAGTGTAGGTACACACACAGTAATGAGTTCTGATTCCCCTTCAGATGTGCTCTTCGTGTCTGCAGCCACAGGGAAGTAGCTCCAGGATCCTGGGTTCCCCGGGAGACAAGTGGCAGGAGCGCGGGCAGCTGGGCTGGCCAAGCTCTGTCTCAGCCTCCTGCTCGCTCTGCTCCCAGGCTGGGACACTCCTGTGGCTGCTGCACCGGGAGAATGCTCAGGCCCTTGTGGGGCCGGCTGAGCCTGCCACATGCAGGACGGACCTCAGAAGCATCCGGGCCTCCTCACACTTAGACTTCCTCCTTGCTCACACCCTCACCCTTGTGGCAGGTGTTCCACACATTGATCTGTCCTTGTCTTCCCACCATGACTAGCTCTCCACGCTCCCCATTCTCCCTACTCCTTGGCCTGTCATCCAGGTCCTTCCTGCCTGGGCCTTTCCACCTGCCCAGCCCCAGTCACTGCGGCACCCTCTGCCCCCAACCTCCAGCCATCAGGCTCCACTTCCCAAAGGAAGGTTGTGGGTGGAGTCGGGTGCCCCGAAAAGGTATGTTTAAGGCCTTACACCTGGCATTGGCAAATGGAAACAGGGTCTTTGCAGATGGAACTAAGTTAAGAGGAGGCCAGAGTGGGTAAAGTGGGCCCTAAGTCCAAGGCCAGGTGTCCTTATAAGAAAGTCATGTGGACAAAGACACACAGAGGGGGGACAGTCATGTGAGGATGGAGACAGTGACTGGGGGAGGCGTCTGTAAGCCACGGACTGTCGGGGCCACCAGGAGGTGGGACAGCCAGAAGGGTCCTCCCCAGGAGCCCACAGAGGGAGCCTGGCCCCGCAGACCCTTTGGTGCCAGGCCTCGGTCTCCCACAGCTGTAGAGGATAAGTGTCTGTTGCTTTAAGCTCCTGGCTGGCGGTCATTTGTTACAGCGGCCCCAGGAAGCAAAGACAGAGACTTCTGGAGTTTCCAGACCCCAGTCTCGCTCCACGAGGCTCCCCAGGGTGTTCGTCCACACTCTCCCTTGTCTGCTGACTGTTCCCGGCTACCTTCTTGGTGACACTGTGGACTGGGCTTCCCACCTGGGCCCACCCAGCACCCCATGCACAATGTACAGAGCTGGGGATTCTGTGGCACTTGCTCCAAGCCTCCTGCTGGCCCGTGCCCTCCTGTAGCCAGGGACCATGCTACACACACCAGCCCCCAGGGCTGGCCCGGAGTCTTCACCTGGTAAAGACGCATCCAATATCTGAAGAGTGGGGTTTTGTCATTTGCATAAGAGCTCCCTGACATTGAAGGGATGGATGCCTGTCAGCCCATCAAGTCATAATGGGAGGCTGGAGAGGGGACAGGAGCCACTCAGGCAGAGGGGGCTCTGCCCGCTGACCTCACTGCCTGGCCTGCTGTTTCTGGAGATGTTGCCTCCAACCCATTTTCAAATCTGGCCCTTCCCACATTCATTCATTAATTCATCCATCCACTCATTCATTCATCCAACACCCATCTACTGAGCACTGAGCAGGTGCCAGGCTCTGGGAGGCCCTGGAGACTCGGGGGTGAGCAAAGACAACCACAGAGGCCCCAGCCCCGAGGGGGAGGCCATCAGCAGACTGGGGAGCAGACATGGGGCATCTCAGCACACGCCAAGGCACGGAGCTTCACTGGGAGCTTCAGGTGGGTGCAGCAGAGAACCCTGGATGAAGTTTTTAAAGCCGGGTAATGACATCACCAATGAGCTGCTTTTGAAACACCCTCTGGCTGCCATGTGCAGAATGCACTGGAGGGAGGTGAAGTGGGCACGGGGAACCCCTTTCCCCCAAGACCCCGCCAGAGCCAGACCTCTTCAATCCTGCTTAGCAGTGACTGCACCAGCCTCCGGGTCCCTGGTGACCCATGCCAGGACCGTGCCCACCTCCCACCTCCCCACCGCCAAGCCACAGCCTCCCAGCCAGGAGCGGTTCCTCCCAAAAGGCCCTTCTAGTTCTGCTACCGCCCAGCCATCATCACTGCCTCCGGGGTGACGGACACGCCTCTGCCTGGCATTCGGGGCCCTCTGTGACCCGATTCTGTCTTGGGTTTCCAGTCTCATCCCCACACCAGTATTCTTAGGCTTCCACCTGCCAAGCTGCTAGAAGGTTCCGTGGGCATCCTGCCTCTAAATGTCTGCATCTCCTGCTGCCTCTGCCTGGAGTGCACGCTCACCAGCCCTTCCTGACCCCTGGGGTGAAGCCCCTTTTCTGGAGCCACTCCCTCTAAGGAGGTCAGCTCTCCTGATGGGCATCCCTGTACCCAATCCCACGTTGCCAGGGTCCCTGTAGGCACCCAATCACCCCTGGGCTGAGGCTCCCTGGGAACACGACATCTCCCTCTCCTCTCCTCTCAGCCCCTCCGGCACGGGCAGACCCACCCCTCAGGCTCCCGGCTGCAGCCCGAGCCCTTATGTTCAACTCGGCAAACACATATTTGTGGATGTTTTATTGATGGGATGTTTGTTCTGGAAGCAGTTTCTGATGTTTGGTCATTAGTATTTGTGTTCCCAAGAATATTCCCTCTTTTAATGCTTTAACATTACAAAAATTAATAATCAATGGCCACAAGGAAGGTCGGCCAACATCCCGAGCAAATTCTACCGTGTCTAGCATACAAAACCCCACAGGCCAGGGGCTCCATACCATTTTTGTTAAAGGAGTCAATGAAATAAAATGGAGAATTGACAATAACGGTCTTCAGGGCTTTTTTTTTTTTTTTTTTTTATGATGAATGCTTTGGCCCCATCCACTCAGGCTGTGAATTCTTCTTCATGATCTGAGCTAACGCAGTTTTATTCTGTTAATTCCGCCCTCGGCCCAATCAAACCAGGTCCTAGAGTGGGAGCCTCACAGCGGGGAGTCAATTACAAACATAATGAGGCCCCTCCAGCGGTGACCAGTCTCAGTGGAGCCTCGTCTTAATGGGATGGGGCCAGCGGGATGTGACCAGACACCCTTGCCACCTCCCACTTCTTCCAGCTTCAGTCTGCCCTCCCATGTCCTTCCCAGAAGCGCGGCGTGTGTGAAAGAAACATTCGGTGAGGGGCAGGAGGGAGATGGTCTTCGTCTACTCCTGCCCAGGACCCTCCGGAAGGGCAGCGGCCGTGCATTTAGGCGTCAAAGCCACAGTCCTTTGTGATCTTGTCCCCCTCTTGCTACAACCCACTAGGCCTGCAATGCCTGTCCCTGACCAGCTGCGGGCTCTCTGGACACTCCACACCATCCCCTCATCCCCCTGAGGCGGGGAACACGCCGTCCACTTCGCCTGGCCCCCGCTCCTCTGCCCTTCCCCTCCTAGTGAACTTCTGCTCAGCTGTCGCCTCCTCCTAGAAGCCTGCCCCAAATCCTCCCCAACCCAGAAGGTGGGGAAAGTGGCCCTGTGCAGCCAGCCCCAGGTCCTTCCCTCTGTCCCGATGCATCCATGGACCTGTCTGTCCCCGCCACTCTTTGGGTCTGAGGCCCCTCTGTGCCTGCAGCAGCCTGCCCAGGGCAGTGCCGGGGACACAAGCTAACAGCATAGAGCATTCCTGAGTGTCCTGGGCCACAGGCTGGTGGTCACAGCCCCCCAGGGATGTGACTCATCCCTGCAGCATAGACCCCATCTCAGAGAGGTCAGGGTCCAAGCACTAGGGAATTATGCCACTGAATCGGGTCCTGGGCCTTTCTCCCAAAGGAGGCCAGGTTCTCATCCACGAGGCTGCAGGGCTTGGAAGGGCAGCTGGGGCCAGTGCTGCGACCGCTTGGACCTAGACCAGTGCAGCGGAGACTCCAGCAAAGCCTGTGCAGAGGCTGCCCCACTATGGGAGACTCTGCCTGGACATCCTGAAGATTGCATTCCACAGACATCACCTCCATAGCAGGGGGGCTTCCAGGCCCAGAGACAAGGGCCTGATCACCAGCCAGGGCCAGCAGCACCGAGGGCCCTCTTTTCCACACCCACCCACTCCCGGAACAGGCCTTCACTCAGAACCTGGGCTCTGGGTGCGAGAGACGCACCTGGCTCCACACTCTCCTAGCGTCCCGGCCAGTTCGCTCTGTGATGAGTCCAGGAACCGAGAACAGGGTAGGGGTGGCAAGTGTCCCTGGAGGGCCACTGCTGATCTTCATTCTGTCCCTCTTCCCTGGAACGAAGGGGACGTGGCCCAGCTGCCCGGCCTGCGTCGTATCATTTAAAATTGCCATTTAGAGCAAATTAGGTCCCGGACAGCTACTGTGGGTCTGCAGGCTTTTCTTATGAATTTATAAATGGTGCCCTGGCCGTGTCTGAGGATTTAATTGAAAAGATAATCACAGGGGAGCACAGAACCACTGTCTCCTCATGAGGGGAGAAGGCCACAACATTGCCCTTTGAGAGTGGAAATGTGTTCCGTGAAATCTGAAGATGACGTTGCGTGAGGCAGGAGCTGAGCGGAGCGGGGAGGCGGGGCTGGCAGGGAAGGATGCAGGATGCTGGCTCCGATAGCCGGCGGGTGCAATGCTGACCTGTTCCCATCCCGTCTGTCCCTGCAGGAGCCCTGTCCTGGGGTGAGAAAAAGATGCCTTCACCTTTCCCTAGCTGTTCCCTCCACCTAGAAATCTCCTCCCTTGGGTTCTCACAGGCAGCCCTCTCATCTGGGGCTCAGCTCAGACTGTTGCTCCCGGTAGAGGCCCCACAACCACTCCGTCTGACACGGCACCTCTTGTCACTACCCCGGCCCACTCTCACCTGCCTCCTCCTCATCACTCTGACATCACCTCCCTGCAAGCATGAGATGTTTGCAGAGAACCCTCCAGGTCCTGAGCACTGTTTTAGGCGAGGATGCAGCAATGAGCTCATGCAGGTGAAACAGTGGGTGGTCAGTGCGTCACAGGCCTGCCTCCCACTGGCCTGTGAGCTCCATGCAGGCTGGGGCTGGGGCCAGGGCTCTGTCTGTCCCCAAGTTCAGTCCTGACTGTTCTTCCACTAAGTTGTTCCTCAGAACCCTGTCTCTCCAGTCATCGCCCAGACCATCACCTGTGTCTCTCCAATCATTGCCCAGACCATCATCTGTGTCTCTCCAATCATCGCCCAGACCATCACCTGTGTCTCTCCAATCATCCTTAGACCATCATCACTTCTGTGTCTCTCCAACGTCTCCAACCCCAAACCCCTCCCATGCTTCTGGTTCCTGCCCTAGGAGATGGCTCCATGGCTCTCTGACTGCAAGGCAGAGCAAACCTCTTTAATCTGGCAGTTAAAGCCTCCATGAAGAGAACCCATGCAGTTGTCCATCCCTATGCATCTGGATGAATGGATGAGTGAAATGATGGGAGGACCCGGTTGTGGAATGGCTGGCTGGCTGGAGAAGGATGGATGGAAGGATGGATGGATAAATAGATAAGTGAGAGGATGGATGTGTGTGAGTATAGATTCGAGAAGAGTGAGAGAAGCGTCGAAATGAAGCTGATCGTCGTCGTCGATCATCGTCGATAAAGATAAAGATAAATACCGTCGATCGAAAGACAAATCAATCCCGGCTCCAGTGAAAAGAGTAAATAAATAAACCGATGCGATCGGCATCGGCATCAGCTCGGTCGGAAAGATAGATATCTCGTCCCGAAAATCCGAAAAATCGATCGAATAAATAAATGCCGTCGATCGGAAGACTTTCGAATCGTCGACAAAAGACAAACCGAAAATCAGAAGATAAAGATCGATCTCGATCGTTTCATCCCGAAGCGTCATCAGTCGATCGATCACGATCGTCGTCTGATAAAATAAAGAAAAGATGTCGATCTGAAAGATAGGAAAATCTCGTCGATCGAAGAAGATCGAAGAAGATAAAGATCGTCGTGAATGCGATAAGACAAAAATGACCAATCTCAAGTGATCAAAGAATAGAAAAGAATGAAAAGAATCGATATTGATAGTGATAGATAGGCCGGATAAAGAATAAAACAAATCTCACGAAAGATCTGGATAGAAAGAATGAAGACGGGAATAATATATGCGATGTGAAAAGTCTGCAAGGAATAATCGTCGATAATCGAAAAGTAAACCGATATGTCCCCGCAAAATGAAGAATGGAAAATATAAATAGATAGAAAGATCGGAAGATAGATAGGTAGATCAATGGACAGATAGATGGGAGGATGAGAGGATGGATAGATATATGAGAGGATGGACAGAGATGGGAGGATGGGAGGATGGATGGGTGGGTGGGTGGGAAGGTGGAAGGATAGATAGATGGATGGATGGAAGAATGGGAAGGCAAATGGATGGGAGGATGGATGGATAGATGGGGAGATGGGAGGATGGATGGATGGGTGGATAGATATAGTAACTCACTGTGTGACCCTGGAGAGTTCAATGAAACAATCTGGGCCACCTTTCCTCATTTATTAGAAAATGTTCAAGAAGGAGGAGAGTTTTCCCTCGGCCATGAATTTCCCTGGAGGACACTGGACCTGCTGGCCCAGTGACTTCAGTCCATCTTTGTGGCCTTTGGCCTCCACTCTTCTTTCTTTTTAAGAGTGCTGAGCATGAAGACCCATTGTCCCATTGTTTGATAACAATTGCCTTCCAATCTCTGGTGACAAACTGAGGAGACCACTCACTGTGCCACTAATCTCAGAAACGTGTTCATCTGCCCACTAGATGCCGGGCAGTGATTGTTTTTCAACAGCTCTGCAATGAGAAGGAATGAAATTCTTTGCAGGGGTTCTCAGACTTGGCTGCAGATTGGAATCACCTGGGGAGATTTTAAGCAGACAGAGGGGCTCCACTCCAACCCAATTTAATCAGAATCTCTGGAGGTGGGGTCCAGGCTTCATAATCTGTAGACCTGCCCAGGAGACTCATGTGCAGCTAAGACTGGGGATCTGTTGGCGAGAGACTTGGAAGCCTCAGCAGGGCTGGAAGGAAGCTACAGACTCAGGCAGCCATTTTGAGAGCAGGCTCTGCCTGGATAAACAGGGCTCCTTTTGGAGGTTCTGATACATCACCTCCTGCTCTTAGCCTGCCAGGGAGCCCGAGGGAAGATAAATGAACCGCACATTCTAACCACAGATTGGAATTAGGGTTTGCACAAAAGCAACCAATGCATTCCCAAAGCACTGAATTTCTGGGAGAAAGAACTTTTGTGAGCACTGTCTCTGCATTCAATTTTCCAGTCCCTTGCTATGAGGTACATTATTGTCATCATCACCATCATCATCATCACTAACACCACCATCATTGTCATCACCATCACCATCACTATCACCATGACCACACCATCACCACCATTACCATCACCTCCATCACCATCATCACTATCACTACCACCATCAACAGCACCATCACCACTGCCACCAGGACCATCACCACCACCATCATCACCACCATGACCACTATCAGCACCATCACCACCACCACCATCACCGCCAGCCTCACTATAATCATCATCATGTCTTAACTCATTGTCAGGCTCTGTGTTAAGCACTTTAGGAGTGCTCCTCATTTCTACCATCACGACAACTCTTCAGAGTAGCGCTGTTCATTTTTCCTATTTTACAAATGAGCACGCTGCAGTTCAGAGAGGTTAAGTGACTTGTCCAAGGTCACACAGCCACCAGATGTGGAGTGGGGAGTGAAACACGGAGCTGCCTGACAACAGATATGGTGTTTTGGATAGGAAGGGGAAGATCAAATGCAACATCCAGACCCAAACCCCTGAATGTCAGAGAACACCTTCGCCCTTCAAAAACCTAATCTTCCCGACACAATGCTGATAATAAGAATCTGTCAACAGATGAAAGAGATGGTTAGGATCCAAAACAAGCAGCTGGGACTAGAGAGTGCCTTTCAAGTGATCAAGATGAAGCTGGGTGGAGTACAATGCAAGGCCTTGCTGCTGCACTGTGAAAGCACAAGAGCACTCATTCATCCACTCTATGCATTAATGCATTCAACGAACCTTTCCGAGAGCCCCCACTGCACCCAGAACCATGAGGCTTCTTGGCTCTCACACAGACAGAAAGTAACCCCCACTCTCGATGCTACGCACACATCTTTTTTCAGTGTATTCTTCTAAAATAGATAGTCCCAGGCAACTGCCATATTCCAGGCCCTGGGCTGATCCCATGGGTACTGCAAGGACAGAGACATAGCATGAGGGGGATGGGAGCAACTGAGTTACAGCCATGTATATGAGGCTTTGGGTGCTGCAGGACTCAGTCACCATCAACAAGGTTGTGACCCATGGTGATCTTAATAGTGGTAGCTCCATACCTGGAAGGAGGATGGTGGAGTCCCTCTTAGACCTGGGGCTATTCACACATAAGCCTTGTGATCAGTACTTAGGGGGAACAAGGAGAACCAGAGCCTGCTCAGAAGAGGGTGGGAGAGTGAAGTGGGGACAGAGAACACCTGTGTTTTGCAGGGGACAGTTGAGATGGAAACAGATGTGGGAGCTGGGGGCACTGAGGGAGAACCCGCTGCCATCTGCATACCTCAGTGTGGCTCCATGGGGCAGAAAGGCACAGACCTTGCTTCTGAAGCCAGGACACAGCCAGCCCCTTGGGCAGGAGCCCAGTCAAACCCAACCCGGCAGCTATCTCCTGTGATAAAGGGGCCAAGGGACTTGAGCCTCCCAGGGAACCCCCAGCACAACAACTTCCTGAGAGGTAGAAAAGCAGCCAGGAAAACACAGGGGAACCCTTGTGCTGGGGCTGGTCCGGGAGCCACGGTAGCCAGGGCTAAAGAGTACTTTGGGAGGCAGTCCCTCATTTTGTGACGGTGGCCGCTGAGACCAAGAGCTGGGTGGCATCTCCCCCAGAAGCCAGAGCTGGGACTGGAGCCCAGGGCTGAGGGAGCCAGAGCCCTGGCTCCTTCAAGATTCAGGAGGCCTCTGAAGCTTAGTGCAGGCCCTGTGGAGCTGTGAGGAGCAGGCAGCCCCTGAGTGGCACAGACTGCCCAGGCCCGCACTCAGGAGCTGGGGGGCTCCGGGCCAGCCACCCTCTGACTTCTGTCACCTTATGAATGAGATGTCACTTGACTCGGAGGCCAGAGTGATGATGAGAGTTGTGAGGACAAGGTGACCTGGCAGTCGCCACCTCCTTGATCACCCAACCCAGAGGCCAAGCGAAGGCCCCAGGGTGAGCTCCTCATCCCGGGCCCAAGAAGAAAGGACGGTCAATCTGAGTGTGGAAGCCCTAAGGGCTCTTCCACCCTCTGCTGCTGTCCTGGCCACAGTGGATGTGGACAAAGGCAGCAGCATGGGGACTGTGGATGACATGTCATTCACCCATGTCTGGCAGCTTCCAACAGCAGCACACAGGCCTTGCTGCCTCCTGGACATCCAGGGGACCACTTGTAACATGCTCTGGTCAGGTGAACTGCAGCTGCTAAATGCCCGGGGGGACGCCAGGCTGGAGCGTGGTGGGGGCTTTAGATGCTGAGGTAAAACCATGCAATGCTTCAATGTCTTCCCTCCAAACACTCTGCCTCTGTGTGGGCTGTTTGCTCCAAGCCACAGAGCCACAGAGCCACGGAGCCACCTGCCTACATACAAGCCCCACCCATCTCCAAAGAGAAAGGCAGCAGGGTGCCTCCCCTGGCATTTAGGTCCTTTCTCATCCCAGCCCTTTCTAAGCACATGGCAAATAGAGGTCAAGTGACAGCATCCAACCAGGTTCTGGGACCTCCCAAGCGCCTCTGCCTCCCAGCACCCCTGGCTCGATTTTGGAACCACTTAGGGAATCGCCCAGCCAGAAAGCTGGGAGTCTGCCTAGATTTGCCCTCTTCTGCACCCTGTATATAGTGCGTCACCCACTGGTTCTGCCTCCCACCTGTATTCCCTGCTCCCCGGGCTCAGCTACTGCCTGGGCCAAGGTACCCACCCCCTACAGGACCCTGTGTTTCCAGGCTGCCCCTTTCCACATGTTTCCACTGCAGCCAGAAGGAGAATGGGGTATGGATGGACATGAGGCCAGGTGAGTGTGTGCCTGTGTTAGAGACGACGCAGTCTCCAGAACTGGTTCACCAAACTGCTTCTCTCCATGCACCCCCCACCCCTATACCAACACCACATTTCCCAGCCTCCTCTGAGTGGGGCGTGGCCACATGACTGAGCTCTGGCCAGTGGAATGTGGGCAGAGTCCTGGGTGCCACAGTGGACTGGCCCATAACACCCTCCTCTGTGGAATCCTGCCAGCCTCTCCTTGCCCCCCGGATCTGCAGGAGGGCAGAGCCACAAGGAGGCAGGAACCTGGGCCCCTGAGTGACTGCAGGGGAGTGAACTAGATGTACTCTCACCTCCACCTGCCCTGAGGTTCTCATCAGACTGGGACAAGATCAGGAAACACTTTTTGGTTTGGGGACATTTGTTCCAGCAGAAACCATTCAGAGAATGCTTGCATATTCATATCCCTTTGTGTGGAAGAAATTGGGAGAAATGAATACCTGTCATGTGGATAGCAATAGTCTTCGAGCTGTGAGATTTGGGGCAGTTAACAAAAAATTTCTATCAAGTTGGAGCCCTGAGTTCCCACCCTGGCCCTGCCCCAGGCCTTCTGCCTTGCACGGTTCCTTGGCTTGTCTGCATCTCCGTTTCCTTGTCTACAAAATGGGAATGATGAGAGAACCCACTTCCCAGGGTCATCGTGGTTTACTCCTGCAAACCCTTAGCCCCGCACTAAACAACGGCAGCTGCTAACAAGTCACGCCTTTGTCTGGGCTTGTGTTCTATTCACCATCTTGACGGAGATTACATATTAACCTCTTGTACATGCGTAACTATCAGAAGGGGGGAAGCCTTAGTGTCCTTGGTGAGTAGGACCATGTATGAATTCTTTTCTTTTCTACATGTTCTAGAATGTCTATGTATCTTTATAAAGGAGAAAAAATGAACTTAAAAGAAAAGTGCATGCATATCTCCAGCACAAGCCCCTGGAGAGGGGGACACACATTACTATAAACACCAAAACCAGCAGAAAGGAGACGGCTCCAGCTCCTGGCTCCTCACAATGTCTGTGCCCACCCTGGCACCTCGCACAGGGACACCTGTCACCTCCTGCCACTGGGGAAAGCCCACTCACCCAGCCTTCCTGGCCAGCTCCCACAGCAGCTGGGATGAAGCCTGAATACCACAAATTTTACATGTAAAGAAACTCTCAAGATCTATGCCGTGCTGCTAAATTAAAAAGGAAAAATAGTATTAACAGTGCAAAGACAAATGGCAACCGCTGAGATTAAATATTCATGCCCTGGCGGCTCCCGAGGGCTAAATGCGGGAGAACGTTGCCGCGTAGCACACGCCTCCTGCTCTGGCTGCCTGGTCCGTGCACACATCCCCTGGCCCCAGCGAAGCATCCTGGGCCTTCTTTTGCCCAGCGGCCCCGGGTATCATTCACCCACGAGAAGCTAATACTGTCCTCACTTCACCACGAAAACCCTGCAAGGGGCATGCTTTGTCATCCTCATTTTCTAGAGAGGTGACATAACCTGGGCAGAATCCCCAGCACTGTGGGCAAAGGTCAGGACCCCACGCGGCCTCTGGCTGTATCGAGGAGCCACGGTGGAGGCCAGGCTGTGCTGGCAGGACCCACGACTGGAGCCGCCGGCTTTTAGAAGAAAGACAGCACTGCCCACCTCGCCCCATCTGCGTTTCTCGGGCCCCTCCTCTGTGCTAGGCACTACCCCGATGCCCAGCACACACCAGTACATTCCATAGTGCCGGAAGTTCAGAAAATCTGGACTGTGGAAGAAATTCGGGGTGAGCTTTCTCTGTTCTTTGTCATTGATACCAATGAAAATGGTCATAGTACAGCGGTTTTTGGAATCCCCAAAAGTGCAGCAGCCCCCAGTCCTACCTTTGCATGGGTACAAACTCTCATCCTCAAAGAATTCATTCTCGATGCAACACACACCTTCCTAGACTACAAACCTGACCACATAGCCCTTCTCTGCTGCAAATCCCTCCGCAGCACGCTTCCCCTTGGGGCTCAGTCCAACCTAGCTAGTGCAGCATTCCAGGCCCTGCATCCGCCAACCATCCATTCCCACCAGCTCTCCACAGGCTGCGGCTCCCATTTCCCCGAATAGACCACAGCGCCTCCCTCAGGGCATCCAGAGCTCAGACTGTAGCCTCTCCCAGAGTGCCTTCTTTTTCTCCCGGTGAACTTCTATTCATCCCTCAATGCCCATCACAAAAGATCCCACCTGTTCCACCCCCATGGAGCCTTCTCTGGCTTCTCCAGCTAGAGTTAGGGGGTCACTCATGGGTGGTTGGGTGGGTTCTGCAGGTTGAATCCCAGCACTGTGACATCGCCTGATGGTGAAGCTGCCTGGCCCATTTTGTTCCTCTACAATGGAAAGTTCCAGGCTGACCAGGTATGTTCAGTCCACTGCGGCATCCAGCTCTTAGCTCACTGCCAGCCCAGAGTAGAAACTCAACACACGCTTCCTGGGTGAATGAGTTAATGAATACTTTGGTTCACAGTCAGTTTCAAAAACCAAATAAAGAAAGGAGCCACTCTTGCCAATTCTCGATCCAACATACCAGACTCACCAGTGTGGGGGCTCAGGGATGCCTGTTTGAAATCGCTGGCCTCCGCACCTCCCCAGTCTCTGCTGTGACAGCTGAGGCCTTCTGCCTTGCATGGTTCCTTGGTTCCCAGTGTGACAACCGAGAAACCAATTCCATGCCAGTCTGGCATGCATCAGCATGTAGGCGGCGCAGGGCTCCTGCTGAAACACTAATCAGGGCCGTTGTGTGCGCTGCGTGGCACTCCGGAACCGTGGAGGAGAGTGGCACCACCGTCTCCCCCAGCCCGCCCAACTTTCCTCCCCACTATTTCCAAATTCAGCAAGCACAAATCACTGATCTTATTTTTCCACTAAAGTTAAGCAACAAATTGCTTTGCCAGCCTCCAGCGTTGATTGTTTTAACAGAGACGTGGAGAAGGATAAGGACTTTTCCAAGGCTAGGGGTCTGTTCCTGGAGGCCCCGGAGTCAAGGGCTTCCACACCCCCACCTCCAGTGATTTTCAACAACTAAAACTCACACCTCCACTCTGGGAAGGAAACATTCGCTAAGTACCTACTATGTGCTGGAGTCTCCTTTTTAAATCCCCTTTTCAGAATATGTGAGTGAAGCTTCAGGGAAGCCAAATAACCATTCCCTTCCTATCCCCAAGGTCACACAGCTGGACTATATCCAGTTTCAAAACCGGGCCTGATATCACAGCCCCATTTTCTGAGTAACAGGCTATGCAGCAAATCCTGTAACATGAACCAAATCCAGCAGCGCCCCTCTTAATCCTGCAGTCATTCATTCAGGAGGCTTCTGAGCAGAGTGGTCAGCACCAGACTTCGGGACCAGGCTCCCTGGCCCACTGCCCCTTGATCCCTAGGCTCTAGACAGCCAGTGACTCAGTTTCCTCAACTGTACAATGAGGATGATAACAAGAAAACCAAACTGGAGGGGTTGTGGTGGGCCTGTTGTCACACTGGGAGCTGAGATACGGTGGCAGAGACCAGGGAGGTGCAGTGGTCGGTGATCTCAAACAGGCACTCCTGAGCCCCCACATTGGCAAGACTGGTACATGGGATGGGGAATTGGTGAGAGTGGCTCATTTCTTTATTTGTTTTTTGGAACTCACTGGGAAATGGTAATAGCATGTTGTGAGCGCTCCCTCTGGCTAGTGCACTGTGACAGCAGATAGTGAGTGCTCACAACACGCTATTGTTATTCATTCACTCTGCAAGCGTGCACCGGCTTCTTCCATGCACAGGCGCTGGGGCCCAGCTGGCCTCCTTTATTCACTTAGCTCCTCCTGGGTGCCAGACCCAGAGCTGGGGACTGAGGTCGCCAGGATGAACAAGAGGCTCCATCCCTGGAAAAGGTCACTCTGACAGCAGAGGGCACTCTGGAAACAGATGATGGTGCCATGCATGCTTGGAGTGTGTGTGGCCTCCAGGTGCACTAGGAGGGGAGGAACCCAGGCTTTAGAGCCAACCTTTCTGGAGTACACTGAGGGCACTGCCTATTTTTTCTTTTCTTTTCTTTTTTTTTTTTTTTTTTTGAGATGGAGTCTTGCTCTGTCGCCCAGGCTGGAGTGCAGTGGCACGATCTCGGCTCACTGCAAGCTCTACCCACCCTGGGGTTCATGCCATTCTCCTACCTCAGCCTCCCAAGTAGCTGGGACTACAGGCGCCTGCCACCATACCTGGCTAATTTTTTTTTCTTTTTTTTTTTTGTATTTTTAGTAGAGATGGGGTTTCACCTTGTTAGCCAGGATGGTCTCGATCTCCTGACCACATGATCCGCCCGTCTCGGCCTCCCAAAGTGCTGGGATTACAGGTGTGAGCCACTGTGCCCGGCCAGCACTGCCTATTTTTATTTGGGCTCCTGCACATCAGGGACCCCTGGCCTACAATGGGCCCATAAGAAGCATAAAACAAAGGCCAAAATTCTTAGTCCCGCTCCCAGCCTCCCGAAACCCGTCTTTAGATCCTTCACGCTGCCCTCTGCCCCATTCTATAGATGAACAAGCTGACGCTCATGAAGATATGTGATTTGCTCACATCTCCCACTCACGGGTGAGAGATTTGGGATTAAAGTCCCAGACTGAATCCAAAGTCTCCCATCCACCTGCCCCCACGTGAAGCACCGGGCAGGAGAGCTGGCACCCAGCACAGCCTTAACAAACGTCAGCTCGCCTCCCCACCTCGGAGCCCAGGGAAGAGCAGAGTACACAGGCCAGGCTCCAAGGCACTCTGGGTGACTCCCCGGGTGTCCTCTCCCCGACACTCACTTGCTCTGTGGCTTCTCTTGACAGTTCCATTAATTCCTTAGAAATTTGGGCACAGAGACAGGTGAGCCTGATGCAGTGCCTTTCAGATGCCAGCTGTGTCCAGCTGCCACGGGACAACAGAGATGCTGAAGCCTGCAGGGCAGCCCCTCCCAGGTGTGCCTGGGAGCTCCAGGGGTCTTGTTAATATGCAGATGACGGGTGGGCAGATGTGGGGCGGGGCTTGATGTGTGGATTCCCAGGCCATATTTCGGGCAGCAGGGGTTGGGGAGCTAAGAAGGGGTCAGAGGTGAGGCACCCAGAATGCACTGCCCCAGCCTCTCGGCTGTATCCCGAGGATGGCCGCAGACCATGGAAGGGCCAGGGGAGAGAGCTCCTCACTGGGTTTTCTCAGTCACCCCAACAGCGAGGCTGCTGCTACGCTCCTCGGATCATGCAAACGTGAGGAGCGCCCCTTCGTTTCTCATCTTGTCCTTGGAAATTTTCTGTCTGGGATGTGATTTTGTCACGTGCATGAAAATCCCAGCACAGTGCAGCAGGAGTCCACGAACACATGTTGCTCGCAGGGGCACCACATGTTTCCCCACTGATCACGCGGAGTGTGCGGCCACCATGCAGAGGAGGCCTTGGCTTGGCCAGGCTGACAGCCCAGAGGTCAAGCTGGAAGCTCGGCCATCCCCCAGTGGGTGAGGCGGGACCTGCGGGGAGGAAGGTAAAGGCAGAGGGGAAGGAGGGCGGGGGCGGCAGCTCCAGAGGCTGCAGATGCCCGCACAGCATCTTTCACGTTCAGAGATGGAAGCAAGTCCTGTTACGGCGGAGGGAAAGAGCGAAGGCAGTCATTATTTTATTAAGGACCAGGAAATGATGAATAATTTAATTTGGGGAGACAGCGCACCACTGATTGAATCACCGCGTCCTCAGTCCTGACATGGCCTCCTCTCTAATGTCCCCTGACGTGTGTGGCAGGGCATCTTGAAGAAGCTTCCAGCAAGCTTCAGGTCTGCCTGCAGTCTGGCATTTCTGACACTCCCCAGGTGGCAGGTGGCGAGGAGCAGCACGAGGATGATGGAAAGAGACGGGGGAGAAATGAAATCCTCGATGGAAAACGGGCGCCTGTGTTGAGTGTGGTCCCATGAAAAATTCAAGCTGCGAGCTTGGCTGTGTGTAGCCAATGCACGGCCCAGGCTTCAGGAGGCGACTGCGAGTTCACGGCAGGGTCACGGCCACAGATGTGAAAATGCAACATCGGGCTGTCAGGTGACCGCTGAAAAGTGACCTCGTGGGACACCAAGGATTAGGCAGTGCGTTGAGTTACTCCCCAGATCTGAATATCCAGCCAGGTCCTATTCCCTTTCCCTCCAAATTCCCACCTACAAGAAAGTAATGTCGCCAAATCTCGATTACACAGCTCTCGGCATGCAATTCCGACAGGCCTGCAGCTGTTCCCACAGACACGGATGCCACTCCAGCCATGGAAACGCACCGTGGGGTCTAAGCGGCCAGAGGGCCTTGGAGCGGCTCTAGACACAATGGCGCGAGGTGGGCTTGGGAAAGTCGAGGGGGTACACTGGAATTTCCTGAGGCTGGGACTCCAGGCTGCCTTTTGACCACAGGGCTGTTCTGAAGCTGGGGGAGTCTGGCACCCCAAATGTCTGGGGCGCAGAAGTGTGCAGGGGCCCCTGGAGACTGCGTTGGCCACTGACTGGGGTTGGCTGGTTAGTGCCCAGGTGGGCACCTGGGAACAGGGACATGTGAGATGATTTTGCTTTCATTTATTTGCTCATCAAACTTGACCTGAGTGTCCTTTCTCTAAGGCCTAGGCTGGACAGGAGACTCAGGTGACCGAGACAAGGTCCTGGCCAGGAGGAGCGCATTGTCCTGTGGAACAGCCTGGGGCTTAGGCTGCCCCAAGGGGATCCTGGGACACAGGAAGATGGCAGTATCGGGGACCATGTCCTCTGGGGCTTAGGGCATGGCATCGCTCAGTGTGAGGACCCCAAGGTACCATTGCCTTATTTCCCTAGGGCCCGCCCAGGATTCTACTCGCTGGCACAGGGGACAGGGGGGCGGGGGTCCTCTCACCCCATTGGCTGGCTCAGACCCTCAAATAGCACTGGGCGCATGCGGGGAGTGGGGGCTGCTGGGCCACCTGACAAGGTAGAGGAGCGCCCCCACAGCAGCTCAACCTCCTTAAACGCCCCTCGCCTGCCAGGTCGGATGGTCAGGGCCACTGGACTCTGCAGGGGTGGCCCTGGATAACATGAAGGACGTGGTCCCCCCGCCACCCACTCTGCCAATGCTCCCAGCTGCTCCTTGCCTCTCTCCCTCCCTGCCAATTGGGGGCAGAGGCCACCTGCTCGGGCACTTCTCCCCAAAGTGGACGGCCCTGGCTAGTGCCCTCAATGTGACCGGGCTGGCTTCACAGGACCCCCAAGGCTCCTGAACCCAACCAGGCGACGTCCCAGAGGGTGATGAGAGCAGGGCTGGCCCTGGAGAGGCTTGTCCAGAGATGGGACACTTGAGACCATGCTGGGAAGTGTTCCTGAGCATGCTGAGACCAGAGACCAGTGGCCTGGACACTCCAGGCTGGGCCAGGACAGATGCCTAGGAAATTCAGAGCTCTGAGAGGCGGCTGCCTCACTTCCCGGGGTCAGGCATCGTGGCATCATCATCATGGGCCTCCTTAACCACCACGGGGCCCAGCCGTCACAGGTGTCACCTTATTCAACTCTCACGTCCACCTGGGAGACAGGAACTGAAATGATAAAGCCCATTTTACAGATGAGGAAACGGAGCCAGGCAGGGCCTCAAACTCAGCAGCTGGGCTCAAGCCCGCAGCCTCAACACCGCCGCCTTTCCGTGCCTTCCCCCACCTCATGTCTCCCTAGCATGAGGCCTGCTATGTGCTTGGGGTTGGGAGAGACGCCTTCCTCATAGCAACACTTGGGGGTGCATAGGATCCCCCCTCCTTCTATAGTTGAGGAAACAGAGACTCGGAGAAGGGTGGAGAGACTCACCAGGGTCCCACGGTGGGGCGGAGAGGGCTCAGATCTGAGCTCTGTGTGGCTGGATGAGTCCAAAGCCACACGGTCTTCACCGTACCCCTCAGGGCCACAACTTTGCGCATACAGAAGAGTGTGCCGCCTAGGCCAGGGAGCAACATCAGGGGAGTGTGTGGCCTTTGCCATGCACCTTAGGAGGCCGGCAGGCTTCTCTCTGACCCTTCCATGCACCCCCTGCCAGCTCCCACACTCCACCAGGCCCAAGCCCAGGCCCCGCAGCCAGCACAGGAGCCTTTGCACACGTGGTCCCTCAGCCAGTTATGCCCTTTCTCCTGGTCCCAAACGCCAACTTCTGCTCATTCCTTAGGGCTCCATGAAGCATCGCCTCCACCAAGAAGCCTCCCCTGGCCCCTGGGGACACCTCCGCTGCTCCTGCTATGGTGCCCGGGATCCCCTTGGGGCAGCCTAAGCCCCAGACTGTCCCACAGGACAGTGGGCTCCTCCTGGCCGGGACCTTGTCTCGGTCACCTGAGTCTCCTGTCCAGCCTAGGCCCTAGAGAAAGGACACTCAGGTCGAGTTTGATGAGCAAATAAATGAAAATGAAATCATCCCACATCAATCTCATTAGGCAAAGGTGTTTAATAAAAGTTTTGAGCAGCAGGAAGTTTTGTCCAAAATGAAGTCTAACCTGGAAGCACGATGTAGAAGAAGTGAAGCATGCACGTCAGGCTGCTTGGTTTGGGGAATGGGGACCATGGGGGAATTCCCCATGGTTTCCCCACATCCTCCTTAGCTCAGGGGCCCCCAAAGCGCTCAGGGGAGCACAGCGGGAAAACTACTAGCGTTAACACACAGGACCAGACCTGCACCCAGCCCTGCTCCGCTGAGGCACAGCCCTCCCCCTGCTCAGCAACCCTCAATGTCTCCCCAGTACCTACAGCAGTGGGTACCGTCTCCCTGCCTCCAATCTACAGCCTGTGCCAGCCTCTGACGTCAAACTTCCCTGCCAGCCCCGCCTCCCCCACCCCACAGGAGGAGGTCTCAGCACTGCCTTGCCAGGCCTCAGGGCCGCCCACAAGATCTTCTCTCTTCCTGGAAGACGCTTCCCTCCCTCGAACTTTCCTCAGAAGTACTGTGTCACCCATGGCACCCCTGAGGGGAGCTGGGCACCCACTCAACCAGGTCAATGGGGCAGTTTTGTTTTGGGGTAACCAAGGCATCACAGGAGCTGCAGGCCAGATGCCCCTGCTCTGAGGCCCTCCTGACCTCTCCAGAGGCCCAACAGGCAGCTGCGTCAGCTCAAAACACTAGAACCCCCAGGGCCTTCCAGTTTCCCTTTCTGGCCTCTTCCCCAGAGGCCACGAAGCAGAGCAGCTCAGGCAGAAACACAAAAGGAAAATGCCCCTGATGCCGTCCCTGGTGTGAACCAGGCCCTCTGGCCGCGGCTCACACCTGTCAGCTTGCGATGTTCACTGGGGCACGCGGCTCCCTGACCGATAGCCACTCGGGGCCCGGGCGCTGTTGTTGCCCCCCGACCTGCGGCCCCGGCCTCTGCCTCCAGGCCTGGCTGCGTGTCCTTTCAGGAGTAAAGTCACCTCACCCAGCACTGAGGCCATCTATGCGGAGATGACAGGCTGGGATTCAGGCCCAGCGCACGGGGGCTGGGGAGACAGAATACTCTTCAGGAAAAGCTAACAGGTGGCAGGGAATCTGTCCCAGGGCCTTCGGTGTGCTGTTCACTCCGTCAGTCAATCAATATGCATTTCTGACACCTACTGTGTGCTGGGTCCTGAGGAGTGCTGGAATGTCAAGGAGCAGGGATGGACAGAAAGGTCTCTGCCTGCACCACGCCCAGCGCCAGGCTCGGCCTTCACTCTGATCTCCTCTACTCACCCCTCACCACAACCTGGGGGTAAGCCACCAGGGGTGAAATGGAGCCTGGAGCAGTGAAGCCTTTCCCGGGGCCAACCACTCCTAAATGCCAGGGTAGGGTGGGGTGGGGTGGAGTTCTGCAGGCCCCCAAACCTGCGATCCTTCCTCCACACTGGTCAGAGAGATGACCCTCCACCCCCTACCCCTGCCACAGGAGGACAAGCAGCAGGCACCCAAGGTCTGTCTCACAGCCACTGAGCAGCAGGCCTCTGTTCAGATCTCCTCTGCGCCCAGAGCAAAAAGCCAAGGGTTTGCTCTTGACAGTCCCTTCCTGCGTTACCCTCTCTCCCAGGTGGGGACAGCTGCTGGTCTGAGAGTCACCTCTTTAAGCATCCCCGAGCTCAAGCACCACTGTTGTCATGGCGGGGAGAGGACAACAGTGCCCAGGCCATTTTATGTTGCTGTCTCAAAGGAGCTCCCTCACCTAAAGCTTGGGTGGGAAACAGGAAAACAAATGCATGTAAAGGTGGATGGGCAGCTGTTCCTGAATGTGAAACAGAGACGCTCTTTGCATTATGTAATTTTCCCTCAGCAGAAGGGAAATGCCTCATTTGCATAATTTCATTCATTCATTCGTTGTTTCACATTTCAATTATTACATTCGTTCTTCAGCTTCCCTCCCCATATAGTAGAAAGCCTATCAACAGGGCAAGAATTGTGTCCACCTGAAATGCCTGTGTTGAAGCCCAGCACCTGATATGACTGTAATTGGAACTAGGACGTTTAAAGTAACTAAGGTTAAATGAGGACATCTGGGTGGCCCCCTAGTCCAACTGGACTGATGTCCTTATAAGAAGAGGATGAGGATACCTGCACAGAGGAAGACCATGTGAGGGACGGGGAGATGGCAGCTGCCTGCTGCTGAAGCCGAGACAGGAGGCCTCGGAGGGAAACCAGCCCTGCGACACATGGTCTCGGCTTTTGGCCTCAGAACTGTGAAAATAATTATCTGTTGAAGCCCCTAGTCCCAGGTATTTTGTTTGGCTGGTGGGAATGCCGCCTCCCAAAGCGCTGTGCAGAACCTGACTCCAGCCTAAGCCTGATCCTAGGTGGCACCTGACTAACACAGCGCCTGACCCCTACCCCCAGCTGACTGCTTAGAGCCTGGCCACTACTTGCCATCCAAGTTCTTACACTCTGCTGGGCGCTGCTCGCCTCATCCTTCTGGCAATCCTAGGAGCTGAGTCCTGCTACCGACATGTTTTACAGAGGCAGAAACTGAAGCACAGAGCGGTAAGCCAGTTGCTGGGCATGGGGCTAGAGAAAGGCCAGGACATTGCCCACGTCCTCAGGGGTCCAGGTCCTCTGGTCCATGAATCAGCAGGTGAGCACATAGCTTGCAGAAGTCTGGGGCAGGGCGCCTGGAAAACTGGACACAGTTGTGGGTGATGTGTGTTTGGGCTGAAAGTGGAAAAGCATCATAGACGTTAGCCAGCAGAGAAGAGGGGGAACAAAAGAACCTTCCAGGCCAGGCACAGTGGCTCACACCTGTAATCCCAGCACTTTGGGAAGCCGAGGCGAGCGAATCACCTGAGGTCAGGAGTTAGAGACCAGCTTGGCCAATGTGGTGAAACCCCATCTCTACTAAGAAATACAAAAACTAGCCAGGCGTGGTGGCATATGCCTGTAATCCCAGCTACTCGGGAGGCTGAGGCAGGCGAATTGCTAGAACCTGGGAGGCAGAGGTTACAGTGAGCCAAGATCGCGCCACTGCACTCCAGCCCGGGTGATAGAGCAAGACTCCATCTCAAAAAAAAAAAAAAAAAAAAAAAAAGAAAAGAAAAGAGCCTTCCAGAAGGAAGGCAGAGCGGGAGCCGAGGGTCAGTGGTGTCGGGTGTGTGGCACAAGGAGGAAAATTCATGGTGGTGAGGGGAGGGCTGTGCCGAGCAGGAAGAGCCGGGCAGCTGGGGAGAGAAGGCGTGGAATAGGGCCTGGGTCACACTGTGAAGGATGCTTCTTGCCTTGGCCAAATGTGCATTCGCGCAAGCACTTCAGGGGATCTCGCTCCTGCCCCGGAAGGAGGAAGGTGCTGCCCGCCAGGTGTCAGGGAGTGTTCAGATCCAGCCTTGGCCCTGAGAAGCCTGGAGGGGCTTCAGCTCTCTGAGCTCCCTGCCTCAGTCTGGCCCTCACTGCTCTGCAATCCTGCACCAGTGGGGTCTGGGACTCACAAAACCAGCCTGGCACGCTCCCGCTCTGAACACTTCTGTAGTCCCCCCAGCACCCCAGCGGCGAAGCCCAGACTCCCTATGGTGGCAGTTGAGGGTCTGAACCCCACCTGTGCCCATGGGCAGACTACATGCCACTCAGGCTTGCCCTGCCCTGTGTGCCCACTGCACGTGCATGGCCCATTGGGTGAGTGTCGGGTGTGTGGAAGGCTGGTCCCCCATGTCACCACTGTGCACTCTTCAGGAGCGGGGACAGGTCTGAGAGCTGGGTATTCCCAGCACCCAGCACTGGGCTGACACAGAGGTGTGCCCCATGGATAGCTGTCAGCTGTTGAGAGGGTGGAATCTGGAAAGCATTTCCCCATCCCTTGATGGGAAACTGAGGCCCAGGGAGGGCAGTGGCTTGGCCTCAGGACTCCCAGCTGGGGTGTGGCAGGCCCTCCCAGAGACCAGGCCCCACTGCTGCTGCTGCTGCTGCTGCTGCTGCTGCTGCTGCTAAAGACCCAGGCCCAGGCCCCAGGCTACTTCATTCATTCACTTACTCATTTACTCATTCATTTATTCACTCACTCTATCATGCATGCATTCATTCACTCATTGCTTGCTGACTCACTCATTCTTTCACTCCCTCACTCACTCATTCCCTCACTTCCTCATTCATTCACTCACTCATTCACTCCCTCACTCATTCCCTCCCTTTCTCATTCATTCATTCACTCCCTCACTCATTCACCTACTCAGTCACTTATGCATTCACTCACTCCCATCCATTCATTCACTCACTCATTCACTCACTCACTCACTCATTCCCTCATTCCTTCATTCACTCATTCACTCACTCATTCCCTCACTTCCTCACTCATTCATTCACTCCCTCATTCACCCAGTCACTCATGCATTCACTCACTCTCTCCCATCCATTTATTCACTCATTCCTCATTCCTTCACTCACTCACTCATTCACTCACTCATTCCCTCATTCCTTCATTCACTCATTCCCTCATTCATTCCCTCATTCACTCATTCATTCATTTCCTCATTCACTGTCTCATTTACTCACTCACTCTCTCACTCATTCATTCATTCAGTCACTCATTCATGCACTCCCTCATTCACTCACTCAGATTCATTCAGTCTACTGTGGATGGATATCTCCCATGTGCCAGGCCTCATCCAGGTGCTGGAGCTCAGGGCAGGAGAGCCCTGGACAGCTGCGGAACATATGTGTGTGAGAGACAGGCATGGATGCATCCTTACACAGAGTACCTACAGCCGTGGTGAGTCCTGCGGGGCGAGGTTGGGAGCCTCACCTGGAGTGGGGACTTTGGCATGTGGCTCGCAGTTACCCAGAGGCTGCTGAGCAGACATAAAGATGATGGGGCCTTGCCTGAGACTCAACCGTGATGGCTGACAACTTCTGAGGGGCCTGGGGACCCCAAGAAAGGGCTAGGGAGCAGGTGTGGGGGCTGCAGCTGTCCCCTCCAGCCTGGCAGCCAAGTGATTATTTCCCTGGCTCCTTTAATTCCTCCCGCAGCCTAGAGGGTCACACACCGTGTCACTCCAGAGAGCCCGGCACCACCAGGCAGAGCTCATGAGTCACAGACAGGGGGTCGGTCCTTAAATACCCTCCCAGGAGTACCCCAGGAACAGATGAGAACACAGGCCAAGGCACTGGGGGCTGCCTGCCCGAGGCCACACGCAGTCTGCAGAGCCTGGGTCCCGAAGACACCAAGGGCCTTGCCCACATCCATCCCGGGACCCTCCTTTCTGGAGAAACCCCGACCAGACACAAGAAAATGCACAGCCCCACGCGTCCCAGGGGCCCCATTCTTCAGATTGTTGGAGGGTAAGCAGGAGAGCAAACGTTATTTGTTTAACTAATTTCAAGGATCGAGAATTTCCAGATGTCTCCCCAGCTCCCACCCCTCCCACCAGCCCCAGGTACCTTCCTCATGAACCTCTCTGGGAGGGAGGGGCGGCTCCTGGGGACCCTGGGTGTGGAGGAATGTCTGGCTGGGGGGCTGCCATTGGATTTTGGGAACACTGGAGCGATTTTCCAGGCCAACGATGGCTGGAGACAGCACAGACCCTGTCTTCTGAGAAGCTGCTTCCCTCCAGGGCCAATGTGGAAGAGTAGAATATGGGGGCTCCGGAGGACTCTGCACAGAGCCAAGCCCACCCCACGTGACTCCATGAACAAATGCATGGGACCCCCAGCATCTACCAAGTGCCAGGTGCATCCTGCACCTGGTGCTGGGCTGGTCACGTTCTGTCAGGCAGGGAAGTGTCATCCCCATCTCACAGGCAGGAGACCAAAGGCACAATGTCACATGGTAATTCTGCCCAAGTTCACCCATAGGTGAAGAAAAGCAAGGGTTTGTTTCCTGGTCAGTCTGTATGTTCCATCCTGGGCTATTGTGAACATGCCGGGAGGAGGGGAGAGAAAAGGAAGCAGCAGTGGAGGGAAGAAGGAAGAAGAATGGAAGAGAATGGAAATGGAATGAAGGATGAAGGGAGGAGGATGATGAATGATGGAGGAAGATGAATGGGATGGATGGAGGAGGAAAATGAAGGAGGGAGGGAGGAGGGAAGGAAGGAAGGGAGGGAAGAAGGAGGAAGGAAGGAGGGAAGGATGGAAGGAGGGAAGGAAAGGAAGGAAAGGAAAGGAAAGAAGGAGGAAAGGAAATGGAAAGGAAGAAGGAAGGAAGGAGGAGGAAGGAAGGAAGAGGGAAGGAAGGAAAGGAGGAAAGGGAGGGAGGGGAGAGAAAGGGAGGAAGGGAGGGAGGGAGATGGAAAGGAAAGGAGATGGAAAAGAAAGGAGACATGGAAGGAGGAAGGAAGGGAGAGAGGGAGGGAAGGAGAGCAGGGAGGGGAGAAGAGAAGGAATGAAGGAGGGAGGGAGTGAAGAGGAAGGAAGGGAGGAAGACAGGCAAAACCCTTCCTGGGACTACAGGAACCTAGAGTCCAGCATTCCTCTCTGTGCCTGGCTGGCGCAGGGCTCTGAGCACGCCTTGGCCACACTGAGTGACGCGGGAGATGCCCCTTGCCCTGCGCCGCAGTTCCACCTCCAGGCGCCACACTCCGGCCGCTCTCCCCGCTTGCTTGCACGCCACAGGGCCCAGAGCAGCAGGACAGTGGGGGGCACAAAACACAATTGTGCCTCAGAAAGAAAGTAGCCACACTGCTGGTTCTTCCCACAGTGGACTCTCACCTACCTACAGGGATGCGTTTCCTGGACATAACAGAGTGAAGAAGAGCAAGCCTCCGCCGGCCCCCAGCGTGAGCCGCTCACACACATTCGAGGCCGGTGACACAGTGGTATATGTGGCGAAACCGAGCAGGCGTGGACGGGAAGCATCAGCCCGCGCGTGGAGGTCACGTCTACGGGGCGGAGGAAGGGGAGAAACGCCTCTACTGGATCTGCAGTGCTTCACTTCTCTCAACAACCTGAGATGCACGTGCAGAATGCTCCCATCTCTGGGACATCCTGGGATGCACAGGCTCCGTTCCATCCTGGGTCACAGTTTGTTTCATAATTCCAGTTTCGAAATGCCAGGCTCCATCTTCCAAGAACAGGAGCCTCCTCAGGGTCCTGCCCCGAGCCTGTCCCCGCGGCTGCTGAGCCTGGAGGACCCACGTGCTCTGGCAGCCAAGTTTTGAGGTCCACAGTCCCAATGTGTGGATGGTTGGACTCATTTGTGAGTTGCGTTTCTATCTCTCCCTGCAAAACAGAACCCTTTCCAGAATGGGAGTAAAATCCAAATAGAAATCATGGATCTACGATGATCCGTGTGCACATACTGGCTTCATTGGACATGTAAATTCAGGTCAACCCTGGCTCTGAACTTCCCTAAGCCTCAGTGTTCCCATCTGTAAAATGGACACTATATTGAGGGTTTACCAGGTGCAAGGGACTTAGCCAGATGTTCTAACTTTTAACTCTTGTCAGGTACTAGTAGGATCCTTTCTTTACACACAAGGCAAGGCCTGGAGGCAGAAGTCAGCTCATTCAGGCAGGGGATGCCCAGGATGACACGCTCCACTCTCAGTCGCCCGGGCCTAAGCACCCTTCCCCTCAGCAACCCAGTAACCTCCTTGCAGAGAGTTACAAGGAGGATGCAACCACTTTCACAGCCTCAGAAGGAACCAACCCTGCCCATACCTTGATCTAGGACTTCCAGCCCCCTGAACTGAGCACACAGGGTCCTTTTGGGACCCACTTCTATAAGAAAAGTACTTGTCAGTAAAGGTGACATGGCTTCTCCGAGCTCCTCTGTGCCGGGACAGCCAGCCCCGGACGAATCTCAGCTCAGTGGGGTGAGAAGGTGAGCTAGGCTCAGAGACAGCCCGGCTGAAGGTGAGGGAAACCTTAGTCCTGCAGCAGGCTGCCATGACCCAGGGTGAGTCTCAGTTTCTGCAATGGGAAATGCGGCTAACCCTGCAGACTTAACATGCACAGTGGCTTGGTGGTTTCCCCAGGTAGGACACAGGTCCTATCTCCATGTCCCGGGGTTTCCCCACGACACTGCATGTACAATCGCCCCTGGTGGCCGCTGCTAAGGGATACCTGGCACAGCTGGCACTAACGCTAGGGTGCACCCCTTATAGGCCAGGAACAGGGACTCAAAGAAGGCATGGCCCCTGCGCTCAAGCCCCAACTCCAGGCCTGGATCCCAGCCATCATCACCTCAACAAGGCTGCTCAGGGTCATACTGGGGCCAGAGGAGCAGGCTCAGTCCCTCCCGAGGGCTCAGGAAAGGCCAGCTGCAGGGGCGGCCCCTCAGCAGCGTCCCAGGCATCTGAGCTGATTGGAACAATCCTACTCAGATGCCAATCCCCAGCAGGTACCCCAATACTCACAAATAGTGATGACCCTATGGGTAGAATTGTGTCCCCTAAATTCATATATTGAAGCCCTAATCCCCAGTGAAGCCACCTGCAGCCCCTGATGCTTCGGAGGCCGCTGTGAGGAGCCATGGCTGGGGGGGCAGGGGCGGTGCTGAAAGCCACCCACAGTTCCTGGGGTGGGCGGGGCATGGGGCCGAGTGCTTGTGTCCCTCCGACTCACTGTGCGACATCAGAGGCTTACTGATGCTCAGCTCTGCTGGGAAATAAGGTTCTTTTCTTCCCTCCCCTCCCCTTCCCACCTCCTTCCTTTATCACCATCCCTCCAACCCCCAGTCTGACCTCTTTCATTGGCTTTAAGCTCAACCAAAAGGGAAGGGAAAACGGAAGACAGGGAGGAAGGAAGGAGGGGGGAAGAAATGAAAGGAAAGGAATGAAAGAAGGAGAGAAGGGAGGGAAAAAGAAAGAAAAGAAAAAGGAAAGAAAGCAGCTTCAAGGCATTTGGCTCTGGCCTGAGGAACTGTGCACATGTGAGGGGTGGGTCTGGGTAGGTGGGCACCTGTCCCCCGTCCCTCTACTCTCAGGGCCACTGGAGATGCTGCCTGTGGCCCCAGGGATGACAGCTCCGACCGGGAAAAGCAGCTGGCCATCCCTGGGCCCCTCTGGAGTCCTGCGCTTCCTGACGTATCCAGCCCCCAGCAACCCAGGAGGGTTGAGTCTGCCACAACCGTGACAAAAGGGCAGCCTGGCAGGTGAGTGACTGGCAGGGCCACAATATCCTGAGCAGTGCAGCTTAGGGAAGCGTTTAGGCCCTTGCCGCCTCCTCTGGCCTCCCTGCAGCCCCCATCCTGGCCTCCATCCCACTCTGTTCTGCCTTCAGTGCCCAGCTCCTGAACAGAAGCCGATGAGTCCAGCCCTGGTGCTTCCCTCAGTCCCGCTCCAACCACAGGACCTGCTGCTGCGCCCCAGGCCTTCTTCCACTCATGGAGGGCAGCTGTGACTCAAAATCACCCAAATTCCTCCCTGGCAGGAGGCCTCATGCTCTTCCAACGATGCCCTCCCACATCTTAGGCTGTGAATCCAGCAGCCCCTCCAGACCCGGCTCTCCCCCATCAACCCTGGCTCCTCTCCCCCGGCTCTCCCCCTGGATGTCCCCAGCCTCAGCACCTCAAACATCAACCAGAGCCTGTGATTTCTGTACTTTCTCCTTGGGTCTGGTCCTTACTGCCAAGTCCCAAGTATCTGTTGAAGGGCACCTCTGCAGGCATGTCCCACAAACTCTCGCCCTCACCATGTTGGCACTGAGGTCCCCATCTGCCTCCCGCAACCCAGTCCTGACCTCTGGGAGAAGAGACAGCCAGCCCATCTCGCAAGTCTGGGCCTCTCCCGACCCCTCCCTCTCACCGCCCACAGCAATGGCCCAGTCCTGTATCCCTCCCCACCCTCCCTCTGCTCCCTGCCCTGGATCAGGCCACCTGGGTGTTGCAACCACAGCCCAACAGGTCTGCCTGCCTGGGTCCCCTCCTCCGGTTCATTGTCCGAGCGGCCCAAGCCAAACGTTTGGTGTGTGCCTGACTCTTCTCTTTCTCGCACATGCCACATTTGAACCATCAGCAAATCCTGTTGACTGGCTCTAACTTCAAGCAGATGCTGAATCTGCAGCCTGTCACCTACCGTCGCCACCCGAGGCCCCGTGGCTTCTCCTCCAGATCACCACAGTCGCCTCCGACTCCTCCTCGGCATGCTACCTGCTTCCACCCTGGCCCCAGATCCTGGTGGCCGCCGCTAAGGGATACCTGGCACAGCTGGCACTAATGCTAGGGTGCACCCCTTATATGCCAGGAACAGGGGCTCGAAAGAGGCGTGGCCCCTGCACTTAAGCCCAACATGGTGCTTTTAGAAGCATCATGGGATCATCTCAGCTCTCTGCTCAAAACCCTGCTCTGGCTCCCTACTGCCCTCGGAGGAAGAGCCAGACCCACTCACAGGATCGCTGTGACCGCAGCACCTTCTGCTCCCGCCCCCATCACCCCGCTCAAGTCTTCTGGCCCCTGTTCTTTCTGCACCCACCTGCCACAGGACCTTTGCACAGGCTGGCCTCCCTGCTTGGTGCATAGACACTGACCTGTCTCTCTCACAGCTCCTCCAAGTTTAAACTCAGATGTTTTGTTGAGTCACAGAGGCCTTCCCTGAACACACATGCTCCTGTTTCCAGTCCCCTTACAACCTATACAATGTCTCCACCCCACTCACCACTTTCCTCCGTATTGTAACACTTATGATATGTGTTGTTTAATTTCTGCTTCCTCCGCTAGAATAGAAGTTCCAAGAGTGCAGGGTTTCTGTCTGTTTTGTTAACTTAAATACTCCCAGCACCTAGAATAGCACTCAGCACATAGAAGGCTCTTGGTAAATAATTGCTGAATACGTGTATGAAAATAAAGACCAATAAACATGGTGCAAGTGTACAAGTGTTTGCTTTGAGGGTCTGCTTAGTCCCGTCTTCTAACAGGGAAAGAGGGATTCTGCACATTTCACCAGCCCTCAGCCTTCACCTGTGGGGATGAGACAGCCCCTTTACCTGTGGGGGAAGCACTCCCAGCTTGCTCAAGGAGCTTCTGGGGGCAGGTGGGCGTGTGGGGCCTGTTGTGTTAAGATGGGCCGGCAGCCACAGTCAGGCCAGGGAGGTGGAGGCTGACATGCCCGCACTGGGGAGGACCCCTGTGGGAACCCACCTGCAGGCCTTCCTGAGCCACAGACTCAGGAGCGAGGAAGCCAGGCTGCCCAAGGTGCTGGCGCATGGGAGATGCTTGGCCAGTCCAGCATTCTGTACTTGTCCCTCTAACACCAAGGTGCTGAGACTCCGGAAAGGTCTCTGGCTCTGGAGGTGTGACCTCAAGGCCCCAAAGTCCTGAGTCTCAACACCTAAGTTTCTGTGGTCTCTGGTCCTTATGTCACAGACCCTGGGTCTCTGCACCTTATGACAAGGCTAAGCTTTATGACGGAGCTTCTAAGTGCCTGGAGTTGGGGCCACTGTGGCTGGAAGTTTCAGTGCCTCTCAAGGTTTCAGGTTATAGGGACTAAGGAACTGGAGTTCTGGCTCCCAAAACTCCCTGCATCTCAGGCCTGTGTGGTCTCAGGGAGTTGAGGTTCCAATGGTGGCCACGTGCTCAGAAGGACTTTAGAGGCAGCAGCTAGAGACTGGTGAGTCCTAGGTGCTCCACAAACACTCAGGTACCTGCCCTAATCCCAGACGCTCTGCACCACAGGGGGCCTCCCTGCTCCAGACTTCTCAGGGCCAAGGCTGGATCTGAACCACAGTCGAGTTTAACGTCAAGGTCACCAGTGCCCAGAACCCATCAGTTGTGGGTTGAATTGTGCCCTCTTCCTCCCAAAAAAAGGTACATTCAAGTCCTAACCCTGCTACCTGTGATCTGATCTAGTTTGGAGCTAGGGTTTTTGCAGATGTAATTAGTTGAGATGAGGTCATATTCAATTCGGGTGGCCCCTAAATCCAATGACTGGTATTCTCATAGGAAGAAGGAAATCTGGACACAGAGACACAGAGAAGAAAGCTGCAACGGAGGCAGAGGCTACAGCAATGCAGCTGCAAACTCAGGCCTGGCGGGGATCACTGGCCCCCGCCAAAGCCTCCCCACAGCCTTCAGAGGGAGCACGGCCCTGCCGACACCCTGATTTCAGACGTCAGACTCCCAGAACTGCGAAAGGAGTTCCTGTTGTTTTCAGCCACCCCGTCTATGTACATCGTTTTGTCGGCCTGAGGAACCTCCATACTGTTCAGAGGAGTTCCAGGGTGCCTGCTAAAGGCCATGTGCTGGGGCTGGGCTGCAGGTGCTGCTCTCTGCTTTGTTGATATCATGAAACAGGGCCGAAACCACGGCCTCAGAGTTGACCTCTGCAGTGGGGCTATCCCAGGTAGGGGTATCAGGTCAGCGGGGAGGAGAGGCCCCAGGAGGAGTGAGGGGGTCCTCGTCCTCCTCACCACAGCACTCACCTGTGAAAGGGCCAGAACCCCCAGCAGCCCCTGACTCTCTCAAGCACCACTTTTCCCTCCCTCCAGGAGTCACTGGGTCCCTGCTTGAGAGGAGGGGACCTGAAGGAGGAGGTGGATGGCAAGCTGGGCTGGGGGAGGGAGTGCAGGGTGATTTGGGCTGGGGGAGGAAGTGGAGGATGATTTGGGTTTGGGGGAGGGGGTGGATGGTGATCTGGGCTGGGGAAGGGGATAGAGGGTGATCTGGGCTGGGGGAGGAGGTAGATGGTGACCTGGGCTGGGGGAGGAGGTGAAGGGTGACCTGGGCTGGGGGAGGAAGTAGAGGGTGATCTGGGCTGGGGGAGGAGGTAGAGGGTGATCTGGGCTGGGGGAGGAGGTGGAGGGTGATCTGGGCTGGGCAGCTCCCAGGTTCTACCCTTCCCTGGCTTCTCAAATCTCTGACGGGGAAGGGGCTGTGGCAAGGGCGCTTCCCTCTCGTGCCAGCCTGCACCTCCCCTGCACCCTGCCTGGACCTCGGCGCCCACACTCGGCTCAGGTATGAGTCAGGGCCTCCCACTCAGCCTCCAGCCACCCTCACCCAGCTCATCAGGCTGCCCCCACTTGCTGCCCAGCTCTGCCAGGCAGGAGCAGGCCTCTGTGTGCAGCGCCTTTCCCACAACTGGTGCTCACCTGGAAGCAGCCCCGACCCTGGCCTCAGGCTGCCCCTCACCTGGGGTGTGACTCTTTCCAGCTTTCACAAAGGCGGTATTTGGGAAATGTCACCTCCACCTTCCCAGAAGCAGCCAATGACTCCTTCCAGCCTCACTCTTCACCTGCCCTCCGACCCTCCCCTCCACCTACGCCCACCCCCTGCCACATCCCTGCTACTCAGTTAGCAGCTCGCGCCCACACTGGGGCCTTTGCCCTTGCTGAGTCCCCCTCCTGGGGTGCTTTCCCCTGGGTACCCACTTCATCCCCATGCTGAGCTCACACCTGCTTCCCAGGGACTGACAGCACCACCTCTCCCCAAATCTCCACCTTCCCCCACGGTCTTACCCCACGGAACTCCCTTCTGTCTGCCACTTGAGTGGTCACTTCATGTTCACTCGTTCATGGTCTGTCTCCCCATGAGCCACTCCTCATCTATCTTCATCCCCATTAAGCCCCTAGTACCCATCAGCTCCCACCCCGCAACTCACAGCAGGGCTTGGACAATGTTCGTGAAATGAGTGACCCATGATTCCCACCTTCGAGGCCCCATGTGGCCGGGCAATGAAGCTGGGCCCCAGAGAGGGACAGGAGGGTCACCCAGGAGACTTGGGAAGGGCAGAGGGGAGGAGAGGAAGCATGGGAGTGGGCAGGGAGCAAGTGGCAGCAGCTGGTGACCTGGCAGAGGGGATGGGGGGCAGGAAAGATGGCACTATCTGGGTCCCAAGTTCCACAGCAGACTGGGCAAGCCCCACTGGGCTTCAGGAGAAGGAGGCAACTCCATTACCCTGCACCTCCTCATTCAGAGAGAGGAACAGTAGCACATGGCACTGTGTACACAGGGTAACCCTTCCCTTCTGCACGGCAGGACCACAAGGGCCAATGGTGAAATGGGGGTGAAAGGGCCAAAGCCTCAGAAATCGGAGGTAAGCATGTTGTTCCCATTCACGCTCTCCCTTGGTCAGCATCAAAGCCTCCCTTATTCTCTCTGAAAGATGCCTCTCCATGAAGCAAGCCGCAAGCAGGTTCTGTCCCCCCAGAACACTTATTTGAGGAGAGAGCCCCCTTCTTTGTTCCCTCCTTCCTGGCCCCAGGCTGCAGGTCAGGGTCTTACCCACAAGGCGGCCTCCTCCCACCCTCCCTAACTCCATTGCAGCAAGGCTCGTCTTCACTTGGGGAGAAAACGCGAATACCTTGCATGTAACTTTTTGAAACAAATGGGGTTTACAAAAAAAAAAAAAAAAAAATACAGCCAATGGTAGCATTTGTTAAAGTGTGGGTGGAGGATGAATGTCTGTGATACCATTCTCTGCATTTTCTGAAGGG
The DNA here is from genome assembly GCF_008728515.1 of Papio anubis. NCBI lineage: Eukaryota > Metazoa > Chordata > Mammalia > Primates > Cercopithecidae > Papio > Papio anubis. Next base: position 180,050,667 of record NC_044978.1, on the reverse strand, counting down.
GTGAAATCAGAGCCACATGCAGCAACTAGCACCAGCAACACGGGTGGGTGACAGCAGCTGGTGTGGCCACTTCGGAGAAGTCCTGGGGAATCTGCTCAGCACACACCCACCTGCCCACACAGGTGCACACCCTACAGAAACATTCTGCACACCATCCGATGTCACCAAGTTGTTTGGAGCAGCCATGTTTGAATAACCCCAAACTGGAAACCACCCCACACCAGCTCAGGGTGGATGAACAGAGTGTGGGAAAGCCACACAATGAAGCACTGCCCAGCAAGGTGAAGGAACAGCCTACAGTCATGTGAACAACATGCCTGGATCTCATAACATCAAGCGAAAGAGGCAGGCACAGAGGACATCCTTTCCCTCCTGTTCAACTCCACCAATACGAGGTTCAAGAACAGACAAAATTAATCTGTGGAAGAAAAGTGTTTGCTCTCATTGACAAGTAACTGGGAAGGAGCACGCGGGACCATTCCGCCCCTTGACTGGGGTGTGCGTTCTGCAGGTGTGTGAAGATGTGTGCGTTTAGCTGTATGTGAAATTTATCTCAACAGAATAAAGAGAAATGTGTAGCAAGAAAGAGCTCTAGTTAGCAGGGTTTGCATTTCACAGTGGTGTTTCTAAAATGGCTTGGTTATATTCTAGGGTTCAGTAAGGGGTAAATAGGTTAAAGATCATGGGAGCCAAGCCTCTCACTCTTGGGCAGGGGAGTTACACTGCCCTGAGTGTTGGAAGTATCAGTGTGAACTCGTAGTCTTGTGAAGATGGATGGATGAATATGTTACATATACACATGTGTGTGTGCATGTGTGTGTATATATATATTGTTTCTATGTCTGTGAATGTTTCTATATTTCTCCCTGTGCACACCATCCCTCCCTCCTTCCTCTTTCACCCCATGTCAGGAAGAGGTAAGGTTTTCACTCAGAGGGCCTAATAGGCATGATAGCACAGGAGCAATGAGCACATTTCATATCCAGATATTGGTTTCTAAACACCATGATCCCTGGAGAACAGGCTGATTCCAGGGCTGGTTCAAAGAATGCAAAAGATGAGCCTAGAATATGTCTTGTGCCAGAAAGTACGGAAGTGCCAAAGAATGATGCCTGAGGGGACTCCCATAGATCACATCTGGGATAATTTTGGCACCAAAAGCAATGAATGATATGAAAAAAGTATGTGCAAATATATGCATGTGTAGGAACAGTTGGGTAGGTGGGTAGGTAGGTGGACAGGTGAGAGGAAAGGAGGGAGGGGTGGTGAGAACGTCGAAGCAAGTGGGACAGGTGTGTTGGGTTATAGTCTACTAAATAAACTTAAAAAAAAAAAAGAAAGTAAAAAATAATTCTGAGTCTTTTAAAAAAGAAAAAAGGAAAGAGGAAAGAAGGAAAAAGAGAGGCAGGGAGGGAGGGAGGAGAAGGGAACAGAAGGAAGGAGAGAGGAAGGGGAGATAAAGCTTTTTTAATTCACAAAAGAATACAAACTAATTAATATAGAAGGAAGACAGGGCTAGAAAATGATGGGCAGGTGCTCAAATAAATGCATAAACATTTCATGAGGAATAAGATCGTTACATATTTTCAAGATACCTTTCTAAATGTCGCTTATTAATTACAAGCAGGAAATAACTTTACAGAGAAGGAAACTGGTATATCTTCTCCAGGTGATCAAAGATCATGCATGTTGATAAATCAACAAAGCCTCCCTATGCAATGCATGACCTGGGTCTGGTCATGAGGAAAGCCCAGCCGGACCTGCAGGGAGGGACATTCTACAAAATAACCAGCTGGTTCCCCAGTGCTACAAAAGAAAACACAAAGCTGCCATCAGCTCTCGATGGAAGGCCACTGAGGCACCATGACCAGGGTGCCTGGACTGGGGCTCGACCTGGGAAATCAATGCCACATGGGGCAGCACTAGGGCTGCTGGTAAAGCTGAACTGGGCTGTGGGTTAAATTCTAGTATTGTATCCACACTACAGTTCTTTATTTTCATAAATGCACCCTGGTTATGAGAGAATGTCCTGGTCCTTAGGAAATAGGCACTAAAGTAACTGGGGTAAAGAGATACAATGTCTCCACCTATGCTCAAAGGTTATAAAAACAAATATGTGCAAATACATACGTGTGTGGACCGACAGGTAGGTGACCAGGTAGGTGGACAGACAGGTGAGAGGAAAGGAGGGAGGAGCAGTGAGAACCTCGAAGCAAGTGGGGCAGGTGCGTCTGGGCAAAGGTACTTGGGAGTGCCTTGCACCGTTCTTGCAGCCATCTTTAAGTAATCCAGCATCATCCCCCCGAACCCATATTAAAAAAAAATGTGTTTGGTTTTGTCCCCACTTCCTGGCACAGAGCTCCAACCCTTGGAATTTGCTGAGTGACAGAAGTGTATTCTGTTATTCATAACGACCCCCTCTGACCACACCTGAGTTTACGCTAATGAGGTGGCCTAGGGTGGGGTCCCTAGATGGCCTCTGATGGGGCTGGTCACCAGAAAGACCAAGCCACTCGAGGACTGGAATGTCCAGCCCCATCCCCTGGCCTCTGGGAAGGAGTGGGGACTGCTGGAGATTAAACCCTGGAAAATCTGTTGGACAATGAGGTTTGATGAGCTTCCTGGTTGGTGAACACATGGGGGCGTGAGGAGGGTGGCACACCCAGAGGGTGTGGGAGTCCTGCACCCCGGCCCCTAGTCCTTGCCTTGTGCATGGCCTCCTGAGTCATATCTTTCATGATAAATAAGAAATGTAAGCAAAGGGCCTCCTGAATTCTGTGAGCCACCCTAGAGAACTATCAAACCCGAGGAGGGGGTTGCAGGACCCCAGTTTATAGCCACTTCATCAGAAGTACAGGTGCCAACCTTGGACCTGTGATTATAGCTTCTAAAGTGGGGGCTGAACCCTTAACCTGTGGGGCCTGTGCTAACTCCGGGTAGTTGGTGTCAGAACTGAAAGGAATTACAGGGCACCCAGTTGGCATCTGTAAGAATCGGTCGTTGGTGTTGGAAAACACCCCACTCCCCGAAACAAAACAGACATGGAGCAATCGGAATTCCTCAAATGCTGCTGAGGGGAGTGGGAACGGGCACAACCACTTTGGAAATCAATCCAGCAGTATCTGCTCAGCACACACACACTACGCATGCCCAATCCGTGCCGCTCCCCGGTAATACCCAACAGAGAAGGGAAGATATGTGTGCATCCAAGACATGCACAGAAGCGTTTGGGGCAGCATTACTCCTACTAGCTCCCAAGTGGAACTGGCCCAAAGGCCAATCAAGGATAGAGTAGACAAATCCGCCGTAGTGGTGCACTGACCTAATTAATACACACCCAGGACCCAGCGGGGCATTCCACCTGCCCAGTGGAATTCTACCCAGAAACAAGAATGTTGGCTCTACAGATAAACACGGCAGCGTGGGGCAATCTTGTAAAGACAAGGCTGAGCCAAGAAGCCCTTCATTATCGGGGTGTTGTGCTAGGCTCAAGGGATGTCAGGATGAGGAGGACATTCTGGCCTCCTGGATGGCACCCCCTCAGTGCAAGAGACCAAGGTAGCGCAGTGGGGGCTGGGTCTGGAAGGACTCGCAGGAAGTCTGGCATGCAGCTGTGTTCACGCCAAGGGGCAGGGCCTTTTGTTTGCTTCAGCCTGGTGCCCAAAGTCCTGGTGGGATGTGAGTGGGTGCCCTGGAAATGTCAGGTGATGGACTGAATGAATGGCAGGCCCACCATAAGCCTGTAGAAATGCATCAACACACGCTTGGCTGAGTCAAGTCTAGATAGGGACACCCACGTACGTCTCCAGCCCCACCTGGGGTATGACCTGGAGGTGCTGGCCAGCTGCCATCCTGCAGCTAAGCACACCCAGACTCACCTGTTCCCTAAGACCGTCCCCTCCACTGGTGCCCAGCAACCAGAGTCCTTGGAAGTCACTGCAAGAACTCAGTAAATCCTATTTTCCGTCTTCTCTTCCCGACCCCTGCACCCAGCAGGAGGGCTGGCGGGAAGCACCCTGCACTACCGCATTCCTCACGAGTGGCTGCTGCAATTTCAGGCCAGGCTGCCTGACCCACATAACTGGGAAGTGTGTTCCTACGGAGCACCCAAGCCCAGGAAGCTGAGCTGAGGACACCCACATGGGGGGCTAGGGGAGCCCCTGCCATCAAACCCCTGGCCTGCCCACTCCTTGACTGTGTAGCAATTAGGCCAGAGGTGAGGCTGACTCCAGAATTCTCCATTTAATGAACAGGACCTGACACAAAGCGCCTGTGCGTGCCCACCCAGCTGACTCTCTCACCTAAGAACTATTTTTAAAACTAAGGCAGAAGAAAAAGATAAGATAACAGATGACACAGAAATGTAACAAACACCTTTTGTGTGTGTGTGCCTTCAACAAACATTTAATCCACACCTACCACGGACCAGCCCACACTCAACCTTTGATTGACATTTCTAGAATGAAAAAACCGGCTGGGCTCAGGACCTGGGTTTGCAAGTGGCTTTTGTGGCATGGCAGTGAGGTCCACAGCTCTCCCACTCCACAGGGCAGAACCCCGGCTGGGCACACGGCCCTGAGGCCACATTAGAAAACAGTGGCATCCAGGGGGTGGCCAGTCATTGGCATCACTCAATCTTCAGCAAATATAAGGCAGAGGATCCCTTTCTGTACCTCCCAGAATGGGGGCAGAGACTCCTTGGGGGGCCTCACATTCCAAGAGAGGACCCAGGCCACACAAACAAGCCAGGAGAGGACAGTGAGCCACAGAGAAGGGAACCCCAGGAACTACTGCAGCAGGGGGAGGCGGGGACGCAGCCCAGCCAGGATTTCCTAGGAGCTGAGCTTCATTCACTTATCAACTAGGCTCAGAAAACTGGTAAGAGTTTGTCTTATCCAAGGGAAAAGAGGGGAGGGATAGTGTTCCGGGCACTGCAAGAGCAAAGGCCAAGAGGCCAGGAACCCCCGGGCACAGGGTGTGTGTCAGGCTGTGGGAGTGGCCAGGAGGTGGGGCCCCCCTTCTGCACCTCCTCTGGGGCCAGGCAGGAGAGCCGGGTTTATAGCAGCAGCCACTTCTGGGTGCTCTGGAGCCGGAGAGTCCCTGGGCAGCATGCTGTTTGCCCTGCTCCTCCTTCCCAGCCTCCTGGGGGCCACCAGGGCCAGCCCCACCTCAGGCCCCCAGGAGTGTGCAAAGGGCTCCATGGTGTGGTGCCAGGATCTGCAGGCAGCTACCAGGTGCGGGGCCGTGGGGTACTGCCAAGGGGCCGTATGGAACAAACCCACTGTGAAGTCTCTGCCCTGTGATGTATGCCAGGACATAGCAGCTGCCGCTGGCAACGGGCTGAACCCTGACACCACGGAGTCTGACATCCTGGCTTTGGTGATGAAGACCTGTGAGTGGCTCCCCAGCCAGGAGTCTTCAGCCGGATGCAAGTGGATGGTGGATGCCCACAGTTCAGCCATCCTGAGCATGCTCCACGGGGACCCGGACAGCGCCCCGGCACAGGTGTGCACAGCGCTCAGCTTCTGTGAGCCGCTGCAGAGGCACCTGGCCACCCTGGGGCCACTTTCCAAAGGGGACACCTCTGAGACTGTGGCTCCATTCATGGCCAATGGACCCCTTAGGTTCCACCCTCCCCAGGTGCCTGAAGGAGCTCTATGCCAACACTGTGTACAGCAGGTCTACCAACTCCAGGAGGCTGTCCGGTCCAACTTGACCTTGGCAGACTTGAACATCCAGGAGCAGTGTGAGTCCTTGGGGCCTGGCCTGGCTGTCCTCTGCAAGAACTACCTCCGTCAGTTTTTCGTCCCTGCTGAGCAAGCACTGAGCCTTCTCCCCGCGCAGGAGCTCTGCAGGAAGGGGGGATTCTGTGAGGAGCTAGGGGCACCTGCCCACTTGACTCAAGTAGTGGCCATGGACGGGGTCCCCTCCCTGGAGCTGGGGTTGCCAAGGAAACAGAGCGAGATGCAGATGAAGGCCGGCGTGACCTGTGAGGTGTGCATGAGCGTGGTGCAGAAGCTGGACCACTGGCTCATGTCCAACAGCTCTGAGCTCATGATCACCCACGCCCTGGAGCGCGTGTGCTCGGTAATGCCCGCCTCTATCAGGAAGGAGTGCATCATCCTGGTGGACACCTACAGCCCCTCCTTGGTGCAGCTTGTGGCCAAAATCACCCCAGAGAAGGTGTGCAGGTTCATCCGTCTGTGTGGCAACCGGAGGCGGTCCCGAGCACTCCCTGACGCCTATGCCGTCGTGCCGTCCCCAGAGTGGGACGCGGAGAACCAGGGCAGCTTCTGCAATGGGTGCAAGAGGCTGCTCACGGTGTCCTCCCACAACCTGGAGAGCAAGAGCACCAAGCGAGACATCCTGATGGCCTTCAAGGGTGCCTGCAGCATCCTGCCGCTGCCCTACATGATCCAGTGCAAGCACTTCGTCACCCAGTATGAGCCTGTGCTCATCGAGAGTCTCAAGGACATGGTGGACCCTGTGGCTGTGTGCAAGAAGGTAGGGGCCTGTCACGGCCCCAGGACCCCACTGCTGGGCACTGACCAGTGTGCCCTGGGCCCAAGCTTCTGGTGCAGGAGCCAGGAGGCTGCCAAGCTGTGCAACACTGTGCAGCACTGCCAGAAGCACGTATGGAAAGAGACGCCCCTCCACACTGGGGAACACGCATGACCGTGGCCGCCAGAGACCCAGAGCCTGCTAGCCGAGCCCCAGGAGGTTCCTGTACCCGACAGGAGCCCCAGGAGGTGGGTGCTTTCCCATCCCCATCTCACAGATGAAAAACTGAGGCTCTGAAGAGAAAGGCTGGGAAGGAGCAGAGCCAAAGTTCAAAGCCAGGTATTCCTGACCCCGAAGGCCTCTCTCTTTAACAACTGTGCTGCCTCGAAAGCATCTTTACTGGACCAGAGCAAACTCACGTGCCCTGTCCCCGACCCAGCCAAGGCTGCCCCTTCATCTCCAAGGCTATGATGTTGCCGGTGGTTCCATGAGAGCCTGCCCATGGCCTCGGGTGCCCCTTTACCTTCTGCTGGATGGACGTCCGGCTGTGAGCCAGGCTGGGGTCGTGGCCGGGATGGGCAGAGGCAGAGGCAGATGGAGGCATGGAGGGCCCATCACTAGTGGGGTCGTTACCTCTTGTCAACAGCTGGGCGTGGCTCAGGCCAGAGCTTCTCAACCTAGAGTCCCTGGGGATGGCTGCCAAAGGTGTGTGTGAGAGACACGTATCCCTGGACTTTTCTTGGGGGAGGTCTGGGACTTTGGCCACATTCTCCAAGGGCTGCTGGGCTTCAGAGCAGTCCCCCCCATGTCTCGGCCACCACAGGGCCCCTCTCTCTCCTTGTGCCCCAGACCCTCTGCTGCCCTGGTAATGAGCAGAAGGGAAGTCTTGGGGTGTGCTCAAAATCAGGAGAGCAAAACATGCCAGGCAAAAGCCCCCGGGAAAAGCCGGAGGAGTCTGGGGTGACCACCGGGGTGTGGAGCAGCAAGGGCAAAGACAGTGATCACGGCCCTCCAGCTGTCTGAACCTCAGTTTTCTAATCTGTAGAATGGGGATGATCATACCTGCCTCACAAGAACGTTGAGACAATTCATAGAAATGTTCTGGAGCCCTTTCCCCCGTGACCGGCATTCATGAGTCTGCTGGGGCCAGAAAACCCATCTCAGGGGCTCAGCGGGGCACCCAGGAGAATCTGGCTGTGCACGTGCTGTATAAACCACAAGCGTTCTCCACATGCTGTGTGCCGCGTTTTTATTCGCAGGGAAGGCGCAGGTCCCAGAGCTGCTACAACAGTCCCCATCTTGCCCTAGTGCCTCCACCTTGCCCCAGTGCCCCCTCTGGCAGAAAGCCTCTGGGGGCTTCCAGGTGGGTTCAAGTGCTCCTGTGGTTTCTGCTCCTGCTGTGTGGCTCCAAGGGAGTCCCTGGGCATGAGCCTGCCGTGTTCTTGCAGCTGGCCCAGCACCCACGCGCAGCAGGTGCTCACACATCTGGGAGCCACACACATGAGTCCCGGGGGTGGAAGCTGGCATTTCACCTGAGGCCCATGGATTAATTCTCTTCTTGAGCAAGAGGTACGCCAGGCCTGGATGGACAGGATGTGAGCGGGTACTGTTTTCCAAGAGGCCACACCCGAGCTCTTAAGTAAACGCCCCAGGCCTGGGCCACCGCCCCAGGAACACAGGCACACTTGGCCTGGATTCTGGATGCCTCAAAAGTGGCCCCTGTTGCTGATCAGGCCTGGGCCCGCTGGGCAGTCCCACAAAAGATGAGGCCAGCAAGGGGTGGCGGTCATACCTGGCCACCGGATGGGCCATGGGAAGGCAGATGTGCACCAGACTCCAAAACAGAGGGCCTGAAGTTGTGGGCCTCCGTATCTGCCTCTTCCCCTGAGACCACCCGCCCTCTCCAGGAGCAGTCCCAGAGGCTCTTGGTCTGCCTGCCGGACACACCCTCTGGGACAGGATGGAGCCACAGGCCCTCCTCTGGCTTGGCTGTGAGTTGGGAGGATGTGTATGACATGACCTGAAATCCCCCAACAGGTCACCTGGGAGAGACCGGGAGAGGGCAAGCGCTATACCTGCCAGGCGGCCCAGCTCAGCACACCTGCCTCAGCTCAGTGCACCTGCCCCAGCTCAGCGCACCTGCCCTGGTTCAGCACACCTGCCCCAGCTCAGCGCACCTGCCCCAGTTCAGTGCACCTGCCCCCACCCCAGAGCTACCTACAGCGGGTGGTCAGGGTGAGCTGTCTCCATGCCCTCTTCCCCACCCACCCCCCAGGCCCGGGTACCAGCTCCTCCCACAGAGCCACTGACCAAATGCATCCCCGCTAGATGGCTGCCCATGATGAACCGAGCTCACTGGTCATGATCCCACAGGCCCAGCTGCACACCCAGGTCATGAGCACAGCCCTGCCCCACCCCCACAGGGGCCCTCTGACCCCTCCACTCACTCATCTGCCACCAAAGTGGCAGGGTCCCAGTCACCTCCATCCCTTGTGCCCGGCACCAAGCCCAGAACACAGGAGGTGCTCTGCAAGGGTCTGCATGGGGTGGCTGCCTTGGGGGCTAAAGGCAGAGAGGCAAGAGGAGCAAGGGACGGGCCCGCTGGTGCTGACGGCAGCACCACCATTCAGTACTGAGACCGAGGCTTAAGGAGTCCATCCAAACGACTCCATAGCACTGCATTCAGACTGAAAAAGGCTTTTCAGGAGAAGGCCCTATAACTGCCCAGCTGTGGGAGAGGAGACGCCAGCCCAGGAGAAGAGCAGCTAGCCCTACTGGGCCTAGAAGTTTGGAAGACCCATCCCAACAAGGATGGGAAATCAAGACAGATGCTGAGCATGGATCTCCCAGAGGCGGTGACTGCACCACGCAGAGGAGCATCTCTGCCTGGGAGGAGGGAGAGGGCTCCCGCCGGGCTGCCAGAGCTGGGCAGGTACCCGCGCCTTCAGCCAGACACACGCCGGGCATTCTTCAGATGCCGTCGTGAGGCAGAGACCTGGGACGCCCCAGAACACCTACAGATGCTGCCCCTCGTGCTTTCTCAGCCACACCAGGGTGCAGAGGGGCTGGGGGAGCCGGGAAAAGGGTTTGGTGGTCCGGCGTTTTTTTGGTTTGTTTTTTGGCTTGGAGCTTTTCTTAGAAGTGATGTGTTGCTAGAAACTTCAAACCAGATACAAATACACCCCATGATGTTCTCTCTCTCTCTCTCTCTCTTTTTTTTTTTTTTTTTGTGAATAATTTATACAAACTCAGGGCTCTCCTGGAAAGCATGGAAGAGCAGTCCGTGGGCACAGCCGCCTTCAATGTGGGAACGGTGAGCCCTGAGCCCAGGAGGGACACGTCAGGGACAGCCCATGCTGTCCACGCTCCCTCCCCCACTTTCACCTCCCGGGATGAACTTCAAATCCTATTCCTTACAACGAGAAGCGGGCCTGGAAAAGCTTCCCCCGCACACCTGAGTGCCATGCACCACAGGACCTAGGACAGTGGCCCCTGTGCACCGGACGGGGGTTGCCAGCCTGCCGGGCATGGCTCCAGGAGCTGTTCTGGCTTCACTCATGCTCCCTCGCCCCATAGCCACCATGAGACAGAGACTATTCTTATTCTATTCCTCAGAGGTGGATGCTGAAACTGGAGAAGTAACTTGCCCAAGGCCACACAGCCAGTAAGTGGAGGGAGCAGCAGGCTCAGGGCCTGTGTTCTTGTCCTCACACCCGCGACACACAAGGCATCCATGTGTAAGTCCTGATCCCACCACTCTGGGGCCTTGGTTCAGAGTCCTCATCCCTAACCAGCGTGACCCCACCTCCCCGGGTTCCTCCGCAGGACTGAGGGTGCCCTGTGGGAGGGGCCCGCTGGGTGCCTGCACAGAGGAAGGGGCTTTGCCAGGCACGTCCTTCCACGACACCTCTGTCTTTTCTGTTTTTCCAGCTAGTCTCTTAAAATACATTTTCAGTGTTACGTTTTTGCAGATCTTTAAGTGACACTGTGATTTCCAGGTCTGGTAAGGCAGATTCACTTTCCCAGAGTGCCGTAACCACTCCCTGCTGCTGCTTTCTTCATGTCTCCCTCACCAAATGCCCTTAGAGTGGAAGAGGCGATGGGACCTGGTAAATTAGTCAAATGCTGATGCCAAGGCCCTGAGAGTGCGCAGGGCTGCAGGGACGTCCAGCTGCTGTGAGCCCCCAGCCACGTCTCTGGGGAGCTGCGGTGGAATACAGCGGCACCTAGGAAGCTCATGCTCAACTCCAGCCATGCCTCAGGGGCTTCGTGATGTCACAAGGCACCTTCCCCAAGGCCCTAGGCAGAGGGTGTGCAGGCCCGACCTCATGCACACATGCACGCATGTGCCTCAATGTAGACGGTTCTGTGCCAGGTCAAAAGTCACCAACTCTGCCACCCCTGAGCCAACTCTTGCATTCTCTTCTCCTCAATTTCCTCATCTGTGAAATGGTCACAGCAGCCCCACATGCCTATCCAACAGCATAGTTACCAGGTTACAGTGACAACGAATCCTGCTAGTGGACACAACCTGTGAGCCAGCCACTCGGCTCACTCAGACTGGTGAAGAGGTGCCTTCCTGGGGTCTGGGCTCCCACACCCCACCGCCCCCTCTTGTCTAGTCTCATCACAGCCGTGATCTTGACAAAATGTAAGTCCAGGCTAGCTCACAGCCTCCTCAACTCCCAGTAAAAGCAGATACAAGCTGAGGCCCTTACCAACCCTGCGGCACTGTTGCAGTTGGACTGTGTGTGGACCCCCGAGTGGGGTCCACCCGGGCGCAGCCCAGCCCCTCCCCTTGCTCCTTCCTCTCCAACCACCCTGACCTGGTATACCCCTCAGGCCCACCCCAGGGCCTTTGCTTGGCCCTAGACATGCGCCTCTCAGTCCCTCCTGCGGTTCCGGCCTTCCCTGCAGAACTCTGCCCAGCATCACCTCCAGTCCCCACCTGCTGTTCCCACCACTCCACACTTGTCTTAGTCTCTGCTGCCCTCACTGCCCTCGGCCCCAGAGCTGACTCTACTCGGCTATCTGGCTGTGGCCTGGCTTCCCTTGGAATGCGAGCTGCAGGAGGCAGGAGTTCACCTCAGTGGTCTCCGCCACAGTCCTGTCACCAAGACAGAGCCCAGCATAGAACAGGCTCCACGGGCAGGGCAAGAGCGAATGAGCACTGACTCTTCTGGGACCACCTGCAGCCCTCTGGTCTGCTCTTTGTGCCGATGCCGCCCTGGGGTCGCATGTTTCTCAGAAGGCCTAGCCGTGTCCATACCTTCCAGTTATATGATACGGAACCCGTCTTTCAATAAATGAAGATGAATCCATTCTGCTTGGTTCCAGCAGCCGCCCCAGGGACGCTGTGCAAAACAAGGCTGTCCTCCATGGCCCAGGCGAAGGCACGGGCAGATGGGCCCCACCCCAGGACCCAGAGATGATGGCTGGTGGGGCCTGGGTGTGGAAACCCAGGGAGATGCATGGTCCCAGAAGAGCCCACACAGCAGACCCCAGGTGGGTGAGCCTATTCCTGCCCTCTGGCTGCATCTCCACCTCCATCCCTCTGCCCTCAGGGGTGGTGATATGGTTCGGGTGCCTGCCCCCTCCAGAGCTCATGTTGAAACGTGATTCCCAGCGTTGCAGTGGGGCCTGGTGGGGGGTGTGGGATGTGGGGGTGGGGCCCTCAGGAATGGCTCTCCATGCCATCCCCTGGTGATGAATGAGTCCTCCCTCAGTTCACGTGAGATCTGCCTCCCACTCTTGCCCGCTCTCTCCATGTGACACTCTTGCTCCCTCATTACCTTCCACCATGACTAGAAGCTTCCCGAGGCTCACACGAGGCAGACCCCAATTCCCCACCTCCTGGGGTGTCCTGCATAACCAGTGAAACCCAGACTCGGGCATTTCCTTATAGCAACCCAAGAACGCACTCACACAGATGGTCAGCCGCCACAGGCAGGAGGAGGCACGCTCCGAGTCCCAGGCGCACCCCAGCTCCTTGGCCCCGACACTGCCTCGTCCGGTCCCCGTCAGGCGCTCTGGCGCATCCTCCCACTGCTGAAGCTCAGGAGTGAAGTCGGGGACAGGAGGCCCCCCTCTCTTTCCAAACCTCTGCAGCCGAGGGAGGGACGGAGCTCTTGCCCGAGGCCCCAGGCCCATGCTTAGATCACATTTAGGGTCTGGCTTCAAATAAAGGGATGGGGTAAAAACAGCCACGTTCAGTGACTCAAAGCCCCTCAAGAGTCCGAGTCCAGCCACACAAGACTTTGCTTTTCTCCTACCGAGAGGCCCCCTAGGTCACCCTCCATGCACCCGCAGTAGATATGCCGCCATGAATGCTGCCTTGGCGCTCCAGCTGCGCCAGGATTCTCCCCAGCACATCTAAACTCTCCAGATCCAGGCTGTCGCCCCGGCAGGCTGTGGCTGAGGGCAGGCGAGTGCTGGATGGAAGCAGCGCACTTCCCCTGCGCCCTTCACCACTGACCCCTTCCTTGGAGGGAGGGGCCCAGCCTCCATGGCTGCCCCCAGGAGGCCTGTCCCAGGGCCCCATTGCTCCAAACACGTCCCCTACTGTTATCTGGGTGCAGGCCCCGCTCGGCACAACTGGGCATTGCCGGAGCAGATGTGGATTCTGGGAGGCCAGACAGTAACGCAGAGAAGCACGGGCTTCACCGCCGGGGCGGGAGGGCCTCGCCTCGCCACTCGCTACCTGTGTGACCCTGGGAAAGCCACTGACCGGCCCACAGCCTCAGGCATCCCATAAGGACACACAGATGGTAAAGGTCCCCTCTCTTGTGGGTGTGTCCAGGGAGGAAATGAGGTGACCACACTGAGGACACCCCAGGGCCCGGCACATACAAGACACCCAGTACACGTGCTATTCCCATAGAGGGTTAGCTGATGACACCAACCCTCCCTGAGCTTCCTAGCGAGGAAGAATGCTGGAGGGTCCAGCTCAGGCTGCTCTCAAATTCCTGGCTTCAACCAACCCTCCTGCTTCAGCCTCCCGAAGTATTGGGATTACAAGTGTGAGCCACACCTGGCCTACGACACTTTGCAATATGGTTCTTAGGAATGGGCCCCCAGGAGCCACCCTCAGCAGGGCAGTGTGTGCTGGGAAGGCCTCTTCAAGAGCTGCATGGTCTCCCTGGCCTGCAAAGCCAGCAAAGTCGCCCTGGGCCTCCCCTGGCTCACAGCTACCAGCCCCGGGATCTGATGGGCCACTCATTGAGGTTGGGAAAAAATGTCTCAGGAACAGCAGACCCAGGGCTTTCCCCGCCCCGGGTAAAACACAGGGCCTGGCCTGCAACTCCCGCCTTCCCCACCTTCTCCTCTGGGTCTACAGCCACAGGGCAGCCTTGTGAGTACATCTGTTTCTGGAGGACATATGCTGATGAACAGCAAGCATGGAGAATGAAAACCACACCTTCCACACCTCCTGCGCCCCGGGGAGAAGACCCAGGGTCTGGCCCTCCCGAGACCCGTGCTCCGGGTCTAACTCCCCAGGACTGGATCATGACGCCTTCGTGCCTCAGTTTCCCTTCTGTAACCAGAAGAGGCTGGAATAGATTGGGGCACAGGCTCAAAGAGTCCCAGGGCCTGGAAGTGTGGATGAGGCAGAGCCTAGGCCCCATCCGGTGGGCCGTCCCTGCCTCAGGGGGACTTCAAGGCCCCACGAGAATGCTGGCCTGCTGCCGCCCCTTCGTTTCTCCAGCGAGGTGGGGACCCCAGGCTGCTCATGTGAGAATTCGCAATTGCTAAATGCTGACAGCTTGGTCCACTGCGGGCTGGGCCAAACCAAACCCACCGGAAGACTCAGCTGGGCCCTCTGCAGGCCTTGAATTTCCTGCTGTAAAATGAGTGTGATTTGGCGCCTGGGCCTCCTGACAACCATTTGATGGCTCAGAAGCCTCTGACGTTTCTTTGTGAGACCCAGAAAAGGAGCAGAGCCGCTCAGGTGTCAGGTTCCTAAACCGGGAGGGGTTAGGTATCATTTATTTAGGACAGTGGGAGTAACTGCAAAATGAAGGGGAAAGTCTCGCCACTCCCAAACCAGTTTCTCAGACTGACATTCCCAGGACATGCGGGAAACCGAAACCAGGACAGCAGAAGCGAAGGCGCCTTCCACAGGCAAAGGCCGTTTATCGGGGTCATCTCATCTCAAGGGGACATCTCTTGCCCAGGCTGTGGCTGTGGAGACAGAGAGCAGGTGCTTGCCGAAGGCCACACAGGCCAGTCCTGGGGTCTCCGGAGCCCGGGGTCACCCCACAGCGATCAAGGATCAGGGATTTGGGGCATTCAGCAAAACCAAAAATGGAGTCGCCTGCATGGTGTGCTGTTCCTAGTGGATTCTGGTGTGGGAGGATCTGAGGCTCTGGGTCGTGAGAGGCTGGAGAGAGCAGGAGGGAGGAGGTGCCCCTGCAGCCTGTGGAATCTGGCACCTCCCGGAACTGCACCAACATCTTGTGTTCCTGAGCTGGGCCCACAGATGGGGCAAGGTCACAGAAGGCCGGGGATCCATTCTGTCTTTCTGCTGACCCCGCAGCCCTCCGGGACACAGCACCCACGCCAGTGTCCTGGGAGCAGAGTACCTGCCCCTCGGGAGGTGGTGCCGGGCCCTGTGTGGGTCCAGCGTCCCTCAAGCCTCGATTTTAGGGCAGGTCCCAACATGCATGCACTGGGCAGCCTTCCTTGGGCATGTGGGGGTCTGTGTGTGCTGAAGGCATGGCAGGGAGGGCTTAAGGAGGTCTCCCATGCAGAACGCCCACAACGCTGCCCGCACACCCTCCCTGCTCTGTCCTGCTGAGAGCCCCAGCACAGGGTCTCTGGGCTGTGGAGCTGCTGTGAGCCCTGTGGAGGGCGGGGATCACACATCACGTTAGCAGAGGGGGGTGCTCCTGCCGCCATGAGGAGGTGAGGAGCGGCAAAGAGGTGGGCTCTGCTACCCACACACTGGGTGACTTGGGACAGCCTCTAGATCTTTCTAAGCCTCCATTTCCTCCCCCAATTCAGAGGACTGTGTGGACCCGGATTTTATAGCCAAGGGGCCGGACACAGTGTCCACACTGGGTGGACAGAGGCAGTGACGCCAGAGGGACAATAGGATGTTTCCACGGTCACACAGAGCTCAGGCCCAGAGAGCCCAGGCTGGAGACAGTTTGCCAGTCCTTCCTGCCCGCCACTGCCTGCCATCATGGGGTTTCCTGAAGGATCTGCAATGACCACCCCACCCTACCCTTCAGACGAGGAAACAGAGGCTCAGAGGGGGCTTAGAGCTTGCCCGGAGTCACACAGCTAACGATGGCAGAGCCCCCACGCTGGATCAAGCCTGCAGCTCTGTCCCACCGCCCGCTCCTCACACATGGCCAGGAACAATGTGAGACCCAGGGTGACAGGCCAGGGGCCAAGGTCCTGGGAAAAGCTGGCAACATCCCACTCTCCACTGGCAAGCAACGTCTCCCAGCCGTGCACAGACCCACGGATGCCAGGACACAGAGCGCCCTGCCATCCTCCTAAGCCACTGCATGCCGGGGCCCTTGCTGAGGAGAGAGGAGCATGCCTCTTCCCAACGCCACATGTGATGGTGTCACTTTGGCAGCTTGATGCTGGCCACCGTCGGGGGAGAACTTACACCACGAAAACTGGCCAACCTTACAAATCAGTGCCGCTGTTTTCTTTTTGTTTGTTTGTTTGTTTGTTTTTCCCGGAGTGCTGGTTGTTCGACATTTACCAGCACACCACTGTTTCTAAAGAAACAAGCCAAAGAAAGTCATCCACCCCAGAGATCACCACAGGGCAGCCCGGGTCTCCCTGAGCACCGACTCACACCAGGTGCTAGGCCAGGGCAGTGCTGGTCCCAGGCACGAAACTGACCTGTCCCCCAAAAAGTGATCATAGGCCAGCATCTCAGGCCAAATGAAATGTCCAGTCTCAGCTGGGCGTGGTGGTGCACACCTGTAATGCCAGCACTTAGGGAGGCTGGGATGGGAGCACTGCTTGGGGCCAGGAGTTTGAGCCTTCAATGAGTTATAAGCATCACCGCACTCCAGCCTGGGCGACAGAGTGACACTCTGTCTCTAAAAAGCAAAAACCTCCGGCCCCTGCTTTCCGCTCCACGGGAGGGCTCTAGGCACCGGACTCCAACAGCGAACCACACAGCCAGGGATGCTGCTCCAAGCCTGTCACCTAATGGAGCAGACACACAGGCCACAGATACGGAAATAATAACAATCATAAAGTTCTAACAGGAAACTGCATTAAAATAGTATCATCATCAATAATGCATTTAAGTCCTGGGCGGTTATGATCAGTGCGATGAAGAGAAAACAGCACGGAGCCAGAGCCTCCAACGGGGAGGGCACCCTGGACTGGATGGGCGAGGGGAGTGGCTCAGAGGAGGTGGCCTTCAGCTGGCATCTGAGGGATCAGAGCCAGCAGATCAGGAGCAGTTCCCCGGGAGGGATGAGCTGGGTGAAGGCTGGGAAGTGGAGAGAGGGGCGGGGGTGGGGGAGGAATGGCAGGTGCTGTGGCCGGTACATACTGGGGCCTTTAGAGAACCGGCCATGGAGACGGGCCGTGGTCTGCGGATCCCCGTGGGGTGCCCTGGGGGCTGCATGGACCTCCGTGGGGTGCCCTGGGGGCTGCATGGACCTCCGGGTGTGCTGAGAAGCCCTGGGTTCGTTATCAGCAGGCAGTGACGAGGCCTCTGTGCTCTCTGAAAGTTCACTTTGGTGTTGGAATGGACTCTCAGGGTCAAGGGCAGGCGCAGGGAGACCTGGCTTGTGGCGTCCAGGGGAGAGATGGCGGTGCCACAGGATGGGAGAGGAGGCCCATGTTCCGGGACATCCTGGAGGAATTGCAGATGGATAAGATGAGGGAGACACTAAGGAGTGTGTGGGTCTGAGAGATGGCCTGGATGGCAACCTGGCCCAGCACTCACACATAAGGGGATTAGGGCAGGAGCACTGAGGGGGCCTGGGGCCATCCCATCTCTGCCCCCAGCTCTGACCTTCACTGCAGGGGGCCTCAGACTTGAGTGTGGACCCCAGCCCTTACATGCCAGCCTGGTCCACACACCTCCCTCCCTAGGCAGCCATCGTGGGCCCATGGGCAGTGTCCACGAAAAGGAAGGCCGGGGCGGGGTCTGCCCAGGCTGTAGAAGTGGGCAGGGCATCCAGGACCTAGAGGAGGCTGCAGGCTCTGGGGAGCACACTCCCCCAGCCTGGGCACCCCTTGTCCCAGAGAACGGCGTGGCCCGAGGAGACTGAGCTGGGCTCTGAGACAAAGCAGCCCAGGTGGCCCACTCAAAAGGGCGGTGACAGAAGGTCAGAGGACGGATAGTGACAGAGACTCAGGTTCTGACATGCTGAACCCAGGTGGTGTGTCTGACCACGTTAGGTGGGTGATGATTAACCCGTACAAGGTGGTGGACTTGGTTTTCCAAAATGCAGGGCTCATGGAGGAAAAGTAGCAAAGGGGGCACCGACCAGGCTGGAATGCACTGGTTTGGTCCAACCCCTCCCACTTCAGTTCACAAATGAGGAGTTGGGGGTCGGCAAGGGAAGTAAGTGCCTCAAGGTCGACCATGGGGGAGGATGCATGATGCCCAGCCCTGCCCCAGCCACTGCCCTCCCTCTCCTGCAAGCCCCACCGAGCCACTGCTCTCCCTCTCCTACAAGCCCACTGGATTTCATTTGCAAGGTGGCAGGCAGGAGGCCTCAGTGACAGGAGCCCTCCAGACTGGAGGAGGCCAAAGCAGAGGCAGGGAGACCAGAGAGGGGCCGCAGTGGCCGTCTCACAGAGCCAGCGGAGGCTCCAGACCCCAGGGCCGGGCCTGTGCACAGTCACTCACTGTACCCAGAGCCGCTGGAGAGGGAGGCCAGGCTGTGGCTTTGGAGACGCACAAAGGGAGTTACGGGGGGGCGGGGGCAAGAACCTTACCCCCCACATTCCCATTGTCAAGAAGTACAGTGCTGCTAAAGAATGACCATGAACCACGGTGGCGAATATTCCCTGGTGCTGGCTAGAAGCCAGGCCTGGGCTCTGTGTTTTACATCCATTACCGAAGGACCAAGCAGCCCAGGCAACCCTGTTATCACAGATGGAGTAAACCAGGCTCAGAGGGGGAATGTCACTTCAAGGCCACACAGTAAACAACAGGCAGAGCCAGGACTGGAACTCAGATCTCTCAGGTTCACAAGCCTGTGTTCTTAGCCATCTCTCATGTACTCTCTCTAGAGCAGACAGGAGACAAGGGAGAAACTGTGGGAACAGGGACTCTCATGGGAAACGCATGGCATGGTGCACCAGATAACCCAGGTGGGGTGTCCCCTCTGACTCACTGTAGAGGCCAGTGCCTTTCCTGGGCCTTCAGCCAACAGCTTGTGCTGGAGACCCAAGCAGAAGTTTAAACGCAAACACTGTGTGGGCAAGGGATGGAGCGAAACAGCCCTAGGGTCCCTGAGCACCTAAGAGAGAACTGGGAACCAGGCTTGGGGCTCCATCTCCAAGGAGGAGAACAGAACCAAACACGGTGATGGCAAACATCTGCACATGCTGAGTGGGGCACTGGGCACCCTGCTGTCCCCTGCAACAGCAGGCAGAGGAGACAGGTGGGTGAAGGAGGCAAGCAGGAGGCTCTGCATCAAGCCGAGAACCTACTTGATCTTTGAGTGGCATCATGCATGCTGTGCAGGCTCCAGCTTGTGATGGTGGCAGGGGGGCTGGCTGGTGGGGCATGGCGGATAAGGTCTGAGAAGCAGCCTCAGGACCACATGGGTCCTGAATCCCACAGTCCTCCCCAGGGATGTGACTGCCACTGCCCTAGTTTGCAAGATGGGGCCCGGGGCTCCGGGGAGGCAATGGGCTCAGTGGGGTCAGGAAAGAGGACAAGCAGGTAAGGTGTGCAGCCCCTCCAGTGACACCAAACCCCCTTCTGTGGACACACCGAACCCCCTGCCTTCCTGCATCCCATGAGGTCTGCCTCCAGCTGGGTATGAAAGAAGCTTCCAGAACCTCTTTAGTGCCCCCACAAGTCTTCTGGCCTGCTGTGCCAACTGGACCTGAGCCCTGGACACTCTCGGAGTCTCAGTGAGCTCTCCCAGGGCCTGTGCCCAGCCAGGATATGGCTTGGTGCTTCCACTTCTTGATCTCATCCAAGGCTCCCACGAACCTGTAAGGTGGGGAATATCACCGTGCCCATTTTACAGATGGGGACGCTGGGGCCCAGAGAGCCCCAGATGGGAGATGGGAGAGCCTGCTTGGCACTCAGGTCTGCTGACTCCAAAGTGGTGTTGCTGCGGCCATTTTCTACTGGAGCCAGCTGAGTGGGTGTTCACAAGTCAAACCCTTGCCCCCCAGGCACACGGTGGACGACATTTCCCAACCTCCCTTGCAGATGGGAGCAGCCCAGTGGCTGAGATCTGGCCAATAGAGTACGGCTGGAAGTCCTCTGTGTATAATCCATGCTCTCTTGTCTCCCCTGCCTGCTAGACTGGCGGACTCTCAGGTCCTGGTTAGCGGGAGAAGAGTGTGTAGAGTTACAGGATGGAAGGAATCTGAGCTCCTGCATCATACTGCTCAGAGGAGAGCTGCCCAGGAAGCACCTGGCTAGGAATACCCACATGGAACCACTGCCCAAGCGAGAAACTTCATCCTAGGAAGCCACTGAATCACTGGGGCTGTTTGCTATCGCAGCAAGTCTACCCTGACATAGCTTGCTGCCTCTTAGATCCAGAGATCTGGCTTCTGGCTACACTTTCCTGCAGACCCAGCGTGTCTCAGCCAAGTCCCTGGACCAGTGCAGGGAGGCCTGTTTGTCTGAGATGGGCTTGCCAATCTCCAGTTCAGATGACACCAGCTCACCCTGGAAGAAGGCTGACTCAAAACGCCAGTATTTACAGAGGAAAATTGAGAAACTGATGAGCTTCCACAGGAAGAAATCCATGTGCTCCAGAGATTATGGGCTCTTTATTGCAAAGCTTTGCAAATAGGTGGAGGATTGGACGCCTGGAGCACTGACTGCAAAGGCTTAAATGAAAACCCATGAATTGGGCAAAGTCAACCAGAGAATGTGGTCCATTCAATATGGGGTTCATTGCCACAACCTCAGAGGCCACCCTTTCTCTATCACCTGAGTTCCGGCCATGTGTCTGTCACCAAGGCTCACACAGCCTTTCCTGGTTCCTCCAGTGTCCAAGGCCAGCCAGATCCCATGAGAGACCTCCACCCCATAGAAAGGTCTTCTCCAGATGCAGTCCTGAATCCTAGCTTTGCCCTCAGGACCCCATGGCAATGTCTGTCTCCTGAACCCCAGAAAGCACTCAGCAGTTGGGAACTAACCTCATACCTTCTCTTCCCCAGACCAAATACTTCTGTTAAAAAAATGGCTGCAATTCATCCCCTCTCTGTATCCATACTCACTGGCAATGGTCCTTCCTTTAATAAGTGGAGTTATTTCCCCACTTTTTGAATAAAGGTCAATCTTTGTGATTTGCTTTGGTCAATTAAATTTGCAGAAGTGATCTTACATGACTTCCAAGTCCATGCCTTGAGACCTATGTGCTGCCGTTCTTTCTTGAACCTCTGCCCAAGTGCCCTGTGTATAAGCCCAGGCTAATCTGCTGGAGGATAAGAGTCATGTGGCCCAGTCTTCCCCATTGTCCCAAGCAAAGGCCAGCCAAGCCTCAGAAACAGAGCTACCAAGATAACTGGCTGCTGACTACAGATGCACAATGGAGCCCAGTCAGTAACAGAAGATCCAGCCAGCTGAGCCCAGCCCACATTGCCCATTCACAAAATCATAAGCTCAATGAATGGCTGTTGTTTTAAACCACAAATCTGGGGGGGGGTCATTTGTTATGCAGCAAAAGCTAACTGATACATCACCATCACTGCACCTTCAATGGTTCATCCTGCAAAGGGCACAGCTTCTGGCGCCTCTAATTTCTGAACTAGACTTTTTGGGACATGACTCTATTTTTATAAGGGTCCTTGTGGAGTGGAGACAATGACCTCTGTGACCCCCACAGTCCTGCGCGCCGCCAACTCCACCTTGCACTTAATGTCCTATCCATTGTCAGTTTCTCAGACTTTGTGTGGGCGGTCTGCTCTGAAATACTCCCTCTAACTGTTGGCTGACTTAGGTTCGTCCTGAAGTCTCGGCGAGAGAGCACTTCCCCCAGGCCAGCCAGCATGACCCCTGGGGCTGTATTGCTGCTGCGTCCCGTGCACTTCCACAGCACTTCCTCCCTACAGGACAGCTCATGTCACTGAATGGACATCACCCAGTGACTTGTCTGCCTCCCTGCTATAACGTGAGCCCCATGGGGACAGAGGCTGTGCCTGCCTCATTCAACATTGAATCTCCAGAGTCTAGGGTACACCCAGAATGTGCTGAGTGCTCAGAAAAACTCAGAAAAAAGGCAAGGAGGAAGGGAAGGTGGGTGGGGTGAGGAGGAGGAGGAAGAAGTGACAGCATAACTGGGAAGAGCCTCTGGCTGATGGCACCTGACACAGGCCGAGTGCCTGGTAAGTGCTTCATAAACATCTGATGAGCCAGACAACACCAGCCATGAAGCTCCACTGCCCCCAGGGCCCCTCTAGCCTTCTGCTGGCTCACTCTTATGTTTTCCTGTGGCAACAACTGAAAACTTGTTCCCCTTGGTGGGGCTGCTCCCCCTCACCCTTCACGCGCCCTGGGAGCCTTCGCTGCCCCATCCCTACTGGGGCTGACTCAGGGGCCTCCTCCTCTCACTCCCCATTGAATTGAAAAGGGTGACTCAGATCTCTGCATCTTCTGCAGATGGGAGAGGTGGGAGAGGCCTGATGCAGGGACCACAGAGTGCACGCCTGGGCAGGCCAAGGCCCAGCCAGCATGGTCAAGGGTAGTGATAGGGGCCAAGGGCCAAGTTCCGGGAAGAGCAGGTCCCACAGTCACTGAAGACCTCACAAAACACCTTTGCCCCATCTCAGCAGACCCGTTTTAAAGGTGGGAGAACAGGATTAGAAACAGCAAAGGACTTCCCCAAGGTCATTCATAAATGGCAGAGCTGGGACTTCCGGAATTGGGGTGCCCATGCTTCTCCCAAACTCAGACAAACACTCGCTTTTACCCCCAAACTAACATCTGTAGCATAACAAAAATTGCTGCCTGTGTTAGTCCCTGCGCTAAGCAAACTCCATACAGAGTGGCCCATGCAATCCTGCCAGCTCCCATTTTGTGGACAGGAAAAGCAGGGCTCCAAGAAACGCAGGACTTGGGCTTCCTGGCACTGCCATCTCTTAGCCACTCCACAAGGACCCTTATAAAAAGAGCATCATACCTCGAAAAGTCTAGCTCACCCTCCATGCCACTCGGCCACTGGCACCACCCCCAGATGCTGCTTGCTCTGTAAACAGGTTTATGGCTCCATCCTTCAGTGCTCACTCAAGCAAGGTTTACTACATAACAGAAAACAGACAGTTTCCTCGTGTTTCCCACCCCGGGGTAGGGGGAGGGGTGGGGGGTTTCATTAAAATGCAGCACATCTTCAGGGCAGAGTGTGACTTTAATGCAAAGAGCAGGAGACCCAGTTCTGCTCTTCTGCAGACCACAGGCAAAGGCATGAGTGGGTGTGTGTGCGTGTGTGTGAATGTGTCAGTGTGTCTGCACAAGTGTGTGCACGTGCATGCATTCATGTGTGTGTGAGTGTGTGCACAAGTGTGTGTGTGCATGTGTGTGCTTGTGTCTGTATCAGTGTACAAGTATGAGTGTGTGTGCATGCATGCATGTGTCTGAGAGCATATACAAGTGTGAGTGTGTGTGCATGCATGTGTGTGCTTGTGTGTGACTGTGTCCATATGTGTGTCTCTGTGTGCACCCAAGTGTGAGAGTGTGTCTGCCTGTGTGAGTGTGTGTGCTTGTGCACATGCATGCACATGTCTAGGCGTGTGTGTGTCAGTATGGAGGAGGAAGCATGTGTGTCTGCGTGAGTGTGCATGAGTGTGTGTATGCAGTGCACTCAGGATACCAGTGAGAGTGGGGAAACGCAAAGTCCTGAGTCCTGCCCCTGACTCAGCCCCTCCAGGAACACACGTGCTAGGACTTTACACTCAGCTGTGTCCTGGAGGGTGAGGAGGGGGAGCTCAGTGAGCCAGGCACCCTATCGAATACCACGCCTCCTTTGCCCACTGGCTGAAGAAGAGTCTCCCTAAACCCTGCAATTTCCTCCTCCCTGTCCCCTCCAAACGCTGCAGCCAAATGTGTGCTCCGGTCCACAAACCTAACTTATTGAAATCCCAGGCCTAACTCCTCATCACCTACAGAATAGAGTCCAGGCCCCTCTGGCCAGCACACAAGGCCTCATTAATCCAACCCTGGCTAGATCACCAGTGCACTCTCCTGCCACCCTCCTCCCACCTCACGCTTTAGCCGCTCTAAACTCCTTAGGGTCCCTCCATACCAGGCTGCCTCATGCCTCTGTGTTTCTTCACATCATGTTTCCCTTGTCTGCCTGAAAATTCGTATCCATCCTTCAAAGCCCCGTTCAGACATCATCTCCGAAATGCCCAATTGCCCTCTTCTGCAGGGCTCCCAACACTGGATGTTGCGCCCCTATCCATCCCTTCCTCGTTGTCAAGGTGGGTCAATCCTAAGACCTGGCAAAGTGCCTAGCACAGAGGGGATGCTCAAGAATGTTTACAAGATTAGGTTATCGAGAAACGATTCTTCACATCTTGTGTTCAATCTTGGTGCCCCAGCCAGGCCTTTAACTGACAACTTCTGGCCACCATTCTAGGTGCCTTCATGCCTGTGCGCTCAACAGAAGAAATTCCCCCAAAACAGGGCCACATCCTAATGCTCAGAGCATGAGCACATTACCTTTCCTGGCCAACGGGACTTTGTAGGTCTGATTAAGGACCTAGAAATGGGAAATCATCCTAGATTATCCAGGTGGGCCCAGTGTCAGCCCAGGGGTCCTTAAAAGGGAGTCACCCCAGGGGTCCTTTTCTGGCTGTGGTCAGAGAACAATGTGGGACACCAAAAAAAAGGGTCAGAGGGAGGTGACGCTGCTGGCTTGGGAGGGAAGGCCTGAGCCATGGACGGCAGGCAGCCTCTGCATTCCAACTCTAGAAGCTGGAAAAGGCAAGAGAATGGATTCTTTCCTAGAGCTCTGGGAGAGAAATGAGCTGGTCCACATCTTGGCTGGAGCCCAGTGAGACCTGGTTGGGCTTGTGGCATCCAGAGCTGTAAGACGACACACCTGTGTTGCTTCAGGTCCTACATCTGTGGTCGTTTTTATGGCAGACTGGAAAACAGGACATCCTGGCCACCAGCCTATGCACTTACCAGGGCGTGCCCCAAAACCCTGACAGTTCCCAGCCTCCAAGTCATTGCCCCACTGCTCCCACTGCCTAGACTGTCTTCCTCTGTTCCACCCGCCCTTCTCTGCCTGGAAAACTTCTATTCATCCCTCAGAAGCTACTTCCAAAATCCCTCCTAGGGGAACCTATCCCAGCATGCCCAGGAGTAGGCTGGGACTCCATGCCACCTGAGTGCAGCCAGGCCTTGCCATGTGCAACCGTGGGCTACCACCCGGGGTCCTCTGTTCTCCTGCTGGTTGGCAGGATCCTGGTTGGCTGGCCCCAATGTTCTGTGCAGTCTGAATTGTTGATGCCCAAAGCAGTGCCTGCATCCGTTAATGGGATTTATAGAACAGCAAGCATATCCTTGTCTTGCCTTGTCCAGCTTTCCTTTAGCTGGAGACGTATTCACATGAGGAAAGGAGGCCGATCTCACATGTACTTACTACCTCTTCCCTAAATGGCCCTTTAGTCTCTACATCCTCCAGTAACATCAGCAACAGCCTCAGAGACAGGCCTTCCACACACCCAAAGCCATGCTGCAATCCCAGCACCCTGCAATCCGATATGCAGGAGGAAAAGGGCACACAGAAGAACTTACCCTAAGAACATAGAGACGTGGGGCAGTGTATGTACAAGGACACTCACCACAGCTCCCTTTACATCTCGGCGTTAGTGAATATCAGAAATGACTCAGAGGTCTAAAAATGAGGACTTGGTTAAGTAAACAATACCTCCTTCAGATGAGAGTACCTTATACACCCATTAAAAAACAGCAGTTGTGGGTCAGGTGCAGTGGCTCACACCTGTAATCCCAGCACTCTGGGAGGCTGAGGCAGGCAGATCACCTGAGGCCGGGAGTTTGAGACCAGCCTGGCCAATATGGTGAAACCCCATCTCCACTAAAAATACAAAAATTAGCCAGGCATGGTGGCGGGCGCATATAGTTCCAGCTACTCGGGAGGCTGAGACAGGGGAATCACTTGAACGTAGGAGGCGAAGGTTGCAGTGAGCCAAGATCACACCACTGAACTCCAGCCTGGGCAACACAACGAGACTCTGTCTCAGAAAGAAAAAAAAAAAAAAAAAAGCAGTTGTGAAAATATGGAGGATCATAAGAAAATGTTTAATACATAATTCAATTGGAATTCAAAATGTATAAATCACTTATATATCTTATATATTTGCATCTTAAGACTAGTGAGACTATTCATCTCAAATATGAATAGTTTGAATCTCATGAAGTGGGGTTAACACAGGGGATTGTTTTCACGCCGTATTTATGATGATGGCAAATTATAATTACAATATTTGAAGATGTGGTACTTTTTGAAGGAGGATTTTTCTGGAGAGGAATTTGGCACTGCCCATATAAACAATCTTTAACTTTAAGAAGGTTACTAGCATTACCCAGTACCTTGGTTTGAGGAAATGGGAGGAGGTTATCACTGAAATTTACGCACAATGCCTCGTGGATGCGGATTCCACTCGGAAAGCCCCTGGGCTCATGGCGGTTCTGGAGCTTCTGCCAGGTGCAGAGAACACAAAAACCCAGACCCTAGAGACATGGAGGTGCCTGCCATGGCAGGGACAGGATGGGGACTGTGGCAGAGGCCCTGGGAGAGCCCAGGGGTGGGGCAAGACAAAGCCTGGGTGGGAGGAGGGATCCAAAAGGGCTCCCATGGGGAAAGGACAGCTGAGCCCAGGGGGACAGGTGAAGCAGCAAGCGTGCTTGGGGAGACCCAGCAGGAGGAGCAAGACCTGCAGGGAGGGCCCTCGCCCCGGGGGTGGGGAGGGGCTGATGGGAAAACTCTGGGGGGAGAATCCTCAAGAGCTGGGAAGACCTACCCTGAGAGAGGATTCTCGGCTGAGCACAGGTGCAGAATCAAATCATCACCCTACATTTCAGGCTCCCCCTCCCTACTGAGCATCTGTCCCCCAGTTCTGAAAAAAGCATCTGAGACGATCCTATGGGCTGGGAAGCCGGCTGTGAGCTCAGAATGCACGGGGTCGTCTGGATGGGCAGGGCTGTCACCCAGCCAGGGAGAGAAGCCAGACCCCCATGCACACACTGTCAGAAAGCTAAATTCAGAACAAATGCTCTGGCTGGGGCAGAAGCTGCCAGCCTCACTCAGAAGAAGCTGAGACCCCTTTCTGCCCCAGTTTGCTTTTTCTCTGAGAACTAGCACCAGGGGGTGGCCATCGGCCTGCAGGAGCAAGGCCGAGTGAGCAGGATGCAGGGGAGGAAAGGAGAGTGACACGCGGGTGGCACACAATGCCAGGGTGAACCCCAATGGGCCGCGACACACTTGGGGCAGCTCCTACAGCAGAAGCTGGGACCCAGGCCCAGCCAGAGTACAGAGCGGGCAAAGTGTCCCTACCACCTCCTGGGCCAGCAGCTGCACTTCTGTCATGCAGCCTAGGATTACAGAAGGATGGCTGGCATCTGCTACACAGACTTGATAGACCTTGGCAGGATACGTGCTAGGGATGGTGGGGATGTGCTGGGCCAGGAGCAGACACAAAGAGCCATTGTGGCTGTAGCAGTGTTGAAAGCACTATATACGGAGGGCAGCTTTAAGAGAAGGGAGGCTGTAGTGTCTGGGGACCAGGGGCGAATCTTCTTCCAGGAAGTCTTCCCTGACTACCACTTCCTCTGCTCCAATGGAGTAGGGGTGTCTGAGGCTTCCTTGGTTCTTTCAGCCCCGTTGTACAGTAGATTACATGCCACTGTCATGGATTGGTTCCTTGTCTGTACCCCCTACTAAACTCTGAGTCTTAGATATCAGTTATCATAGCTCACTCCACCCCGGAGCCTAAATGGATGGAGGGAGGAAAGGCAGGTAGGTGGATGGAGAGGTGGATGATGGGTGAATGGTTAAGATGATGGATGAGTAAATGATGGATGGGTGGATGGACAGCAGATGGATGGAAGAATGAGAAGGAGGGAGAGATGAACAAAGGTGGGAAGGGTGGATAGAAATGAGGAGAGAAGATAGAGGAATGGGAGGAAGGAAGAAAGCGTTGATGGTTGATCAGATAGGTGGATGGATACATGGGAAGAGGAAGCAAGAGAAGGAAGAAAGCAGAAGGAAAGAGAGGAAAGAGAAAAAGAAGGAAAGTCAGTAGGTAGAGAAGCTAGAAGCAGTGACAGAGGGGTCCTTGGAGCCAGGACCCAAGGGAGGGCAGGTATTAAAGTCAAGATGGAGAGAAGAGGCCGGGCGCAGTGGCTCACACCTATAATCCCAGCACTTTGGGAGGCCAAGGTGGGTGGATCACGAGATCAAGAGACAGAGACCATCCTGGCCAACATGGTGAAACCCTGTCTCTACTAAAAATACAAAAATTAGCTGGGCGTGGTGATGAATGCCTGTAGTCCCAGCTACTCGGGAGGCTGAGGCAGAAGAATCACTTGAACCCAGGAGGCAGAGGTTGCAGTGAGTTGAGATCACACCACTGCACTCCGGCCCAGCAACAAAGTGAGACTCCGTCTCAAAAAAGAAAAAAAAAAAAAAAAAAAAAAAAAGGATGGAGACAAGAGGCTGCTGGGGCCGGGGGCTAGGAATGCTGAGAAATTTCCTCAAATTCTCATGATTTCTCAGTCACCTCAGATCTTGTCCCAGAACATTTTAAAGGCACCTCAAGGCCTCTCAGCCTAACCTCATCAAACCATTGATTCACAGTGAATTATTTATTGAACAGACTGTAACCCCGAAAGCTTTATAGTCAGGGCCTCTCTCTCGATCCCTATCTGCTGTGATTCTTGTTTAAATCAAACTCAGATCTCCATGGTGATGTTAAAGCAAACACTGAGGGAGACTGGCCTGGGAGCAAAAATGCAGCTGGTGAAAAGCCAACGGGACATTTTAAGGTAACGGGAGAAGGAAGGAAACAGACCTCTGACATCTACTAAGGACCCAGCGTTTTACACGCATTATCTGCTGTCATCTTCATAAGGGCCCACGAGGTCTACAATGAGGTCTGAATGTTTAGGCTCATTTTACAGAGGAGACTCAGAGAGGTCACCAAGAAGGGAAATATGGAGCCAGAATTGAAACAAAGGCCTGTCTGTGTGCACAGAGCACTTTCCGTGCTTCTCATCACCTTAAGGGTACAGCTCCCCTTACAGTGTAAGACTGTTTCTCTCTGAAGTCCCCCTCTTCCTGAATGACCAAAGGGCAAAGCATATAATCTCTTAAATTTTCCCATCTGAAAACTGGCTATGAACTCTCAGCATTATCTACCAAGAACGGCCTAATCAGCACGACAGCTCTTTGTTTGCTCCAACATTAGGGGACACAGAGAGGAATGTTGTGGTACCCAGGACAGCCCATAGGCTGGTAAGACATTCTGCAGAAGGCTTTGTCAATTTCAGCATGGTCACACCATGGGGATGTCCCCCAAGGCCATCACTGGCCTCTGCAGAGAAGGACTTTGATGCTTCTTTCTATCAGTGAGTGTCAGAGGATGCTGCATTGCTGTTGGACTCCACTGCTCAAATTCCTCAGACTGCATTCACAACATATGTTAAAATTCTATATGTTAAAAGACAGAAAAACAAGGAGACTTTTGGTTCCAAAATAATAGCATAGAAGCAACCCGGCTTCACTCTCACCTGCAGAAAACTGAAAACAAATGTACAACACTGAGATGATCACCAGCAATATCTCAGAATGCAAATATGAAGATGAGACCGTTCCCAGAGCCACAGAGAAGTGAAAAGACTCAGAGCAGATGGTAAGAAAATTGGACTTCCACGTCCTTGATGCCTCTCTCCCCATCCTGCCTGGCATCAAGCCTGCAGAAAACTTACTGCCAACTCACTGTTTCTGCCCTGGAAAAAGTGGGATTGAGGTGGACAACCAGCTTCCCCATCATCTTGGGTTCTCTGGCGGGAGACTGTTCCGGCCGTGATCCACAGAAAACGTTTCAAGTGCTGAAGGGAGAAATATCCCTGAGGACATTAGAGACAAAGAAGGGAGGAAGGACTACCAAGTCCAGCCCTGAAAACTCTGCTCTGGAATTTGGCCAAAGGAGACTCCAAATCAGAGTGTCTGTTCAGCAACACCATGGTGTTGGAGATTTATTCCACAGGTCCCCTGGGCATGAACCCCTAGCTACCATCCCCACACTGTCCAGAAATCCCCTTTGATACCTCCCCCATTTGGAAAAGGCAGCACTCCAGTCCTTTACTACAGCCAAGGAGAACCTGGGCTTAAGGCACCACTTAGAGTCAAAAAGGAAGCAGTGGCCTAGCAGTAAAGAATTTTTAACCAAAACAAGTCAGACAGAGAAGACTGTAATAAATAATGAATCCTTTAATGCAAAGACACTGACATACATCCACAAGAAACAATAGCAAACAGGGAACCATGATCTCCCAAAATGGACAAAGTAAGAAAACAGTAACTGACTCCAATGAGATGATATGTGAGCTCCCTGACCAAGAATTAAAAACTGCATTTTTAAGAAAACTTCAAGATAACACAGAAAAGCAATTCAGAAATTTTTTTTTTTTAATTTATTTATTATTATTATACTTTAAGTTGTAGGGTACATGTGCATAACATGCAGGTTTGTTACATATGTATACTTGTGCCATGTTAGTCTGCTGCACCCATCAACTCGTCATTTACATCAGGTATAACTCCCAATGCAATCCCTCCCCCCTCCCCCCTCCCCATGATAGGCCCCGGTGTGTGATGTTCCCCTTCCTGAGTCCAAGTGATCTCGTTGTTCAGTTCCCACCTATGAGTGAGAACATGCGGTGTTTGGTTTTCTGTTCTTGTGATAGTTTGCTAAGAATGATGGTTTCCAGCTGCATCCATGTCCCTACAAAGGACGCAAACTCATCCTTTTTTATGGCTGCATAGTATTCCATGGTGTATATGTGCCACATTTTCTTAATCCAATCTGTCACTGATGGACATTTGGGTTGATTCCAAGTCTTTGCTATTGTGAATAGTGCTGCAATAAACATACGTGTGCATGTGTCTTTATAGCAGCATAATTTATAATCCTTTGGGTATATCCCCAGTAATGGGATGGCTGGGTCATATGGTACATCTAGTTCTAGATCCTTGAGGAATCGCCATACTGTTTTCCATAATGGTTGAACTAGTTTACAATCCCACCAACAGTGTAAAAGTGTTCCTATTTCTCCACATCCTCTCCAGCACCTGTTGTTTCCTGACTTTTTAATGATCGCCATTCTAACTGGTGTGAGATGGTATCTCATTGTGGTTTTGATTTGCATTTCTCTGATGGCCAGTGATGATGAGCATTTTTTCATATGTCTGTTGGCTGTATGAATGTCCTCTTTTGAGAAATGTCTGTTCATATCCTTTGCCCACTTTTTGATGGGGTTGTTTGTTTTTTTCTTGTAAATTTGTTGGAGTTCTTTGTAGGTTCTGGATATTAGCCCTTTATCAGATGAGTAAATTGCAAAAATTTTCTCCCATTCTGTAGGTTGCCTGTTCACTCTGATGGTAGTTTCTTTTGCTGTGCAGAAGCTCTTTAGTTTAATTAGATCCCATTTGTCAATTTTAGCTTTTGCTGCCGTTGCTTTTGGTGTTTTAGACATGAAGTCTTTGCCCATGCCTATGTCCTGAATGGTACTACCTAGGTTTTCCTCTAGGATTTTTATGGTATTAGGTCTAACATTTAAGTCTCTAATCCATCTTGAATTAATTACAATTCAGAAATTTATCAGAGTAATTTAACAAAGAGAAATCTTGGAACTGAGAAAAACACCTGTGGAACTGAAAATTTCACTAGAGACTCTCAATAGCAGAATGGATCAAGCAGAGTAAAGAATCAGTGAGCTTAAAGACAGCCTATCTGAAAATATAGTCAGAGGAGAAAAAAGAAAAAAAGAATAAAAAGGAACAAAGATCACCTGCAAATATAGAAAATTACCTCAAAGAGCAAATGTAAGGATTATCGGTGTTCAGGAGAAAGTAGAGGAAGAGCAAGAGGTAGGAATCTTATTCAAAGAAATAATAACAGAAAACTTTCCAAAACTTGAAAAAGATATAAATATCCAGGTACAGGAAGGTCAGAGAACACCAAACAGATTCAACCCAAATAAGACTGCCCCCAAGGCATATAATAATCAAACTCTCAAAGGTCAAGGACAAAGAGAGGATTTAAAAAGCAGCAAGAGAAAAGAAGCAAATAACCCATAAGGAGCGTCAATTCATCTGGCAACAGACTTCTCAAAGGAAACCATACAGGCCAGGAGGGAGTGGAAACACATTTTCAAAGTGCTAAAAGAAAAAACTGTCATCCAAGAATACTTTAGTCAGCAAAGTTATCCTTCAAATATGAAAGACAGATACCGTCTTTTCTAGACAAACAAAAGCTGAGGGAATTCACCACCACCACATCTGTCTTAGAAGAAAGGTTGCCGGGCGCGGTGGCTCAAGCCTGTAATCCCAGCACTTTGGGAGGCCGAGACGGGCGGATCACGAGGTCAGGAGATCGAGACCATCCTGGCTAACACGGTGAAACCCCGTCTCTACTAAAAATACAAAAAACTAGCCGGGCGAGGCGGCGGGAGCCTGTAGTCCCAGCTACTCGGGAGGCTGAGGCAGGAGAATGGCGTGAACCCGGGAGGCGGAGCTTGCAGTGAGCTGAGATCCGGCCACTGCACTCCAGCTCGGGCGACAGAGCCAGACTCCGTCTCAAAAAAAAAAAAAAAAAGAAAGGTTAAAGGGAGTTCTTCAATCTGAAAGGAAAAAAAAAAAAAAAAAAACACTAGCGTGCAAAAAATAAATAAAAAATTAAAAACACCCTGAAGGTTTAGAGTCCATTGTTAAAATTAGGGACATGGACAAACCCAGAATACTCTAATACTGTAATTGTAATACACAATCCACTCATAACTCTAGTATGAAGCCCAGAAGATAAATCTATTAAAAACAGTAATAGCTACAACAACTTGCTAAGAAATAGGTAAAATAGAAATATGTAAACTGAAACAACTAAAAGTAAAAATATGGGGGAGATGAGGATAAAGGGTATAATTTTTGTTTGTTTGTTTCTATTCTTTCTTTTCTTTGTGATCTAAATTATCATCACTTTAAAATAACATGCTATATCTATAAGATGTTTTTATAAGCCTCCTGATAACCACAATGCAAAAACCTATAATAGATTTAATAAAAATAAGTATCAATAAATTTGAACATACTCCTAGAGAAAATCACTTAACCACAAAGAAAAATAGTAAGAAAGGAAGAGGGGATATACAAAATAAACAGAAAACAAGTGACAAAATGGCAATAGTAAGTCCTTACTTATGAATAATAGTACTGAATGTAAATGACCTCGATTTTCCAATGAAAAGGCATAGAGTGATTGAATAGATAAAGAAACAAATCTCAACTATATCATGCCTACAAGAAACCCACTTCACCTATAATGACACATAGACTGAAAGTGACGGGCTGGAAAAAGTTATTCCATGCAACTTGAAACCAAAAAAGAGCAGGAGTAGCTCTATTTATATCCAATAAAATAGGCTGCAAATCAAAGGCTGTAAAAAGAGACAAAGCAGGTCACTATATAATGATAAAGGGGTCAATGCAGCATGAGGATGTAACAATTCTAAATACCTATGCCCTCAATACGAATCTCCCAAGTCTATAAAGCAAACATTAATAAATCTAAAGAAAGAGATAGACTGAAATACAATAACAGTAAGAGACTTTAGCACTCCTCTCTCAGTTATGAACAGTTATGGACAGATCATCCAGACAGAAAATCAACAAAGGAACATCAGAGTTAAACTACACACTAGGCCTAATAGGCCTAACTGGCATTTATGGAACATTTCACCCAAATGCTATAGAATTCATCAGCACACAAAGCATTCTCCAGAATAGACCATATCTTAGGTCACAAAACAGGTCTGAACAAATTTTTAAAAGTAGAAATCATATCAAGTATCTTTTCTGACCACAAATAAATAAAACTAGAAATTAATTACAAGAAGAACCTCAGAAACTCCACAAACACATGGAAATTAAACAACATGCTCCTGAATGGCCAATGAATCAATAAAGAAATTGAGAAAGAAATTATAAAATTTCTTGAAACAAACTAAAATTGAAATACAACACAGCAAAATCTATGGGATACAGCAAAGGAAGTACTAAGAGGAAAGTTTATAGCAATAAACATCTATTTCAAAAGAGAGAAAATATTTAAATAAACAGCCTAATGATATGCCTCAAGGAACTAGAAAAAAACATATCAAATCCAAAATTAATAGAAAGAAAGAAATAATAATTATCAGAGCAGAAATACATGAAATTGAGACCAGAAAACTGTACAGAAAATCAACAAAATGAAAAGTTGGTCTTTTGAAAAGATAAAATCAACAAACTAGACTAAGAAAAGAAGAAAGAAAACTCAAAATAAATAAAATCAGAAATGGAAAAGAGACATAACAACTGAGACCACAGAAGTACAAAGAGTTACTAGGACTAGTATGAACAACTATATGCCAACAAATTGAAAAACCTGGAAGAAATGGATAAATTCTTGGACACATACAACCCAACGAAATTGAAACATGAGAAAATAGAAAACCTCAATAAATCAACAATTAGTAATGAGATCAAAGCTGTCATAAAGTCTCCTATTCAAAAAAAAAAAAAAAAAAGCCTAGGACCCAGTGGTTTCACCACTAAATTCTACCAAACATTTAAAGAAGAACTAATATCAATCCTACTCAAACTGCTCAAAAATAACTGAAGAGGAGGGAATACTTCCAAACTCATTCTCTGAAGCCAGCATTGCCCTGATATCAAAACCAGACAAGGACACAACAAAAAAAACTACAGGCCAATATCACTGATGAATAATGATCCAAAAATCCTCAACATAATGCTAGCAAACTGAATCCAACAACACATCACAAAGATAATACACCACGATCAAGTGGATTTTATACTAAGCATGCAATGATGGTTTAACATATGCAAATCAATAAATGTGATACATCATGTACAAACTAGGCATAGAAGGAATATACTTCAGAATATTAAAGCCATATACAACAAACCCACAGCCAACAAAGCTGGAAGTATTTCCTCTAAGAACTGGAGCAAGACCAAGATGCTCACTTTCACCACTCCTATTCAACGTAGTACTGGAAGTCTTGGCCACAGCAATCAGCCAAGAGAGAAATGAAAGGCATCCAAATTGGAAAACAGAAAGTAAAATTATCCCTGTTGACTCAAGACATGATCTTATAGCTGGAAAAACTAAACACTCCATGAAAAAACAGATTTGATAAATGAAAGTTAAAATTAAGACTAAAGACTAGTCTTTATTTTAAAAACTAAAGAGTCCATGAAAAAACAGATTTGATAAATGATAAAATAAAGTTGCAGGATATAAAATCAATGAACAAAAATCAGCAGTGTTTCTTTACACCAATAATGATCTAGCTAAGAATGAAATCAAGAAGGCAAAACCATTTAAAACTGCTACCAGAAAAATACCTACAAATAAATTTAACTAAGGAAGTGAAAGATCTCTACAAGGAAAACTACAAAACACCTCTTCAGAAATTGTAGATGACACAAATGAAAACACATTTCATACTTATGGATTAGAAGAATTAATACTGTTAAAATGACCATACATTCCAAAGCAATCTACAGGTTCAATGCAATTCCTAACAAAATATCAACATCATTTTTCACAGAATTAGAACAAATAACCCTAAATTCAAATGGAACCCCAAAAGAGCCCACATAGCAAAAGAAATCCTAAGCAAGAAGAACAAAGCTGGAGGCACCACGTTACCTGACTTCAAATTATATTACAAGGCTACAGTAACCAAAACAGCATGGTACTGTTATAAAAACAGACACATAAACCAATGCAACAGAATGTAGAACCCAGAAATAAAGCCACATATTTACAGCCAACTCATCTTTGCCAAAGCTGACAAAAACATAATTAGGAAAAACACACACTCTTCAATAAATGGTGCTGGGAAAATTGAATTGTCCTACACAGAAGAATGAAAATGGACCCCAATCTCTCACCACATACAAAAATCAACTCAAGATGGATTAAAGATTTTAATATAATGTCCAAAACTATAAAAATGCTAGAAGAAAACCTAGGGAAAGTCCTTCTGAATATTTGTCTAGGCAAAGAATTTATGACTCAGATCACAAAAGCACAGGCAAATAAAACAAAAATAGGCAAATAGGCCTTAATTAAACTAAAAAATTCCACACAGCAAAAGAAATAACCAACAGTGTGAACAGACAACCTACAGAATGGGAGAAAGTATTTGCAAACTATTCATCCAACAGGGGATTAATATCTAGACTTTATAAGGAACTCAAACAACTCAACAACAACAACAACAACAACAACCAAATAATCATATTTAAAAGTGAGCAAAGGACACAAATAGACATATTTCTATTTATTTATTTATTTTTTTTTTTGAGACGGAGTCTCGCTCTGTCGCCCAGGCTGGAGTGCAGTGGCCGGATCTCAGCTCACTGCAAGCTCCGCCTCCCGGGTTCACGCCATTCTCCGGCCTCAGCCTCCCCAGTAGCTGGGACTACAGGCGCCCGCCACCTCGCCCGGCTAGTTTTTTGTATTTCTTAATAGAGACGGGGTTTCACCGTGTTAGCCAGGATGGTCTCAATCTCCTGACCTCGTGATCCGCCCGTCTCGGCCTCCCAAAGTGCTGGGATTACAGGCTTGAGCCACTGCGCCCGGCCAACATATTTCAAAAGAAGACATACACATGGTCGATGGGCAGATGAAAAAATGCTCAACATCACCAATCATCAGAGAAATGCAAATTAGATCCACAATAAGATATCATCTTACACCAGTCAGAAGGGTATTAATAAAAAGACAAAAAATAACAGATGTTGGTGAGGATATGGAACAGTGCAACTCTTGTACACTGTTCGTGGAAATATAAGTTAGTACAGCCTCTATGGAAAACTGTTTAGAGATTGCTCAAATACCTAAAAGTAGAATTACCATTAGATCCAGCAATCTCACTACTAGGTATCTACCCAGAGGAAAAGGGAAAAGAAATTAGGATATCAAAAAGATACCTGTACTCATGTTTATCGCAGCACTATTCACAATAGAAAAGATGTGGAATCAACTCAAGTGTCTATCATTGGATTACTGGATAAAGAAAATGTGGCATATATACACAATGGAAGACTACTCAGCCATGAACATGAATGAGATCATGTCTTCTGCAGCAACATAAATAGAAATGGAGGTTGTCATCTTAAGTGAAACAAGGCAGACCCAGAAAGATAAATACCACATGTCCTCATTCATAAATGGGTACTAAAAAATATATACATATGGAGGCAGAGAGAATGACAGACAGTGGAGACTTGGAATTGTGAAGGGGTATGGAGGGGTGGAATATCCAAAATTACTTCATGTGTGCAGTTCACAGTATTCGGGTGATGAATACTCTAAAAGCCCTGACTTCACCATTATGCAATCTACACATGTAACAAAATTGTACTTGTACCTCGTAAATTTATATAAACAAAAATAATAAATAAAAATCAAAGATTACAGAATTAAATGAGACTGAGAAATGTTGTATAACCTTCTCCTGGAGAAGTATAACGTGTATTAGTGTATCAGAGACTTTAACAAATCCTACTGTAAGTAAATCTGAAACTTTCTTCCCTAAAATATATTTATCAAATATGACCACACAATATGTATTTTCTGGAAACAGTTATTACTTGAAATACTTTAAATTACCATTCAGGAAGCATTCCCTTCCCTCCACCCCACCAACCTCCTCAAACTGTACTCCCCCTGCCCCACTGATGTTGAACCTCACCATGGCTGTGGCAAATGGAACCCTAGCAAATATGATGTGAGCAGAAGTCTTAAAATGTGCTTGTGTGGTTGAGCTTGGCTCCTGAGCTCTGGTGTTTGGCATGAGAAGAACATGTCCTGGTGGCCTATGTCCTGTTCCTATCAACTTGGGTCCAAGCACAAACAGATATGAAGCAGACCTAAGCCCACCAGCCAGCAGCCTGAACACCCAGCCAAGCCTTGACCAAAGCAACCAAGCTACAGTCAACACAGAATTGTGAGAATAAATGCTGAGTGCATGCCACTGGGTTTGGCGGTGGTTTGTTACACAGCATTATGGCTATTATAGCTGACTAATACACCATCTGTCAGAATTGCTATTCTAACAATTGCACTTTGAGACATAAATGTGGCATGGTAAAACATTCTTAGGAGGAAACCTTCTTAGAAGGTGTCGGGAAAGAACGA
The DNA here is from genome assembly GCF_008728515.1 of Papio anubis. Classification (NCBI taxonomy): domain Eukaryota; kingdom Metazoa; phylum Chordata; class Mammalia; order Primates; family Cercopithecidae; genus Papio; species Papio anubis. The sequence goes on along the minus strand of NC_044978.1, from coordinate 180,012,513 downwards.
ATGGCACCTGGCAGGAGTTCAAGACACATTTGGAGGGCATATCTTAAAAGTAAGGGGCCTGGAAATGACATAGGCTTTTCAGAGTGGAGAGGTAGGGATCAAGAAAAAGTTAAGCAACCCAAGTGTAAAAAGACAGGCATGAGATATGAGCAGATGAGTCACAGAGGAGGAGAATCAAAAAGTCAATAAACAGAAAAATATGTTCCATCTTTCCAGGTATCAGGAAGATGCAAAATAGCAAGATTAAGCTGTAATCTCACACTCACTTGAGTGCAAACATGGAAAGTCTGATAACTCCAAGGTGTGGAGCAGTGAGTCACCTCACAGATAAGTTAGCAATAGGTAGAGAAAAAGGAAGTCACACACACACCTTCCACCCTATCCAAGCATCTGACTGGAGATGTGTTCACAGATGCTTGCTGCAGCCCTGATTGGAGTGGCAAAAATCTCAGGATAGAAATCCTAGCACTCCCACATCAGGGGAAAACATAAATCAAATAGATTACATGTGCTACATGGACAAATTACCTACACAAAGTTGGGCAGATAAAGCAAACTTCAAAAGGCAAAGTAATGTCATTCTTTGCAAAACAAGCTAAGCAGTAGAACATATTGATTGCAGGTAGACATACATATATACATACAGATGACAATCAAGATAAATTATGATTTGTATATTGTGTTTTATGTTTTTAATATAAAAGGGGGATGATCCACACCAATTTCAGGGTAGAGGTTACTTCCAGGTGGGTGGTGAGGATGGGTGTGAGAGGATGGAGGAGAGAGTTGAACTTCATCAGAATCTATCTTAGTGTATTTCCTTGAGAGAGAGCAATTCGAAACATATAGGGAAAAAATTGACATTGATGACAGCTAGATTACAGGCATTGAGCTGGACTGGGCTCTGGTGTGGTAAAAACTGAGGCCCTAAATTTCAGTGGCACCCACATTATTCCTGCTCACCATCCACTGGCCCGCACTAATTATGCGACCCCAAGCTAACCACAAGGGAGACTGGGACGAAGGGAATTATGGATTATTTAGTGAACACTCACTTGGCTCTCTTTCGTGGGTACCTGGGCATGTGTCCTACTATGGTCTGTACTTTTCAGGATATGTTCAAGATTTATTAATTAAAGTGAAGATAAAGAAAAAGAATCACTTCCTATCCCTAACAAAAAGGAGAGGATTCAACCAAGTTATCCTATAGAAAACCTGGGACCAGTTCCACTCCCAATTATCCTGAGACTGCCCCTGGATGAAGGTCCTGCTTGAAGTCAAATGCACCCAGGAAGTGGTAGGGTTGGCCCAGCATTAGTGTGGTCCTGGTTTAGGGATGGCACAGGAACAGAATCCCCTGGTCTATAGGACTGTCCCTCTGTTTCAAATCCACTCTGCCCAACAGCCATTCTCAGTGTGAAGCAAGGGTGATCCCTGAGGCTGCATCACAGCAGGAGGCAGGGCATAGGGAGCAGCCCACAAGGTAAGCTTTCTCTCTAGCTCAGAATGCTTGCAGGACCCTCTTCCTCCTCCTGAAAGAATAAGAGCCAACTCTAATTTCCTGGCTTCCACAGCATCCCCTAAGATGACCTTGTAAATGTAAAGGGTCTTCTAGGTCTCAGCAGTGTTTCCCAAAAACCACACCACCATCCATCCTTTCTTCCATTCACCCATCCATCTGTCCATCTATCCACCCACCCATCCATCCATATATCCATCTGTTCATCTATCTATCCGTCAATCCATTCATCCATCTGTCCATCTATCAGTCCATTCTTTTATCCATCCATTCATCCGCCCATGTATCCATCCATTCATCCATCCATCAGTCCATTCATTCATCTGTCCGTCTGTCCATCCATCCATCCATCTGTCCATCATTTCATCTATTCATCTATCAATCCATTCATCCATCTGTCCATTCATCCATCCATGCTTCCATTCATCTATCCATTCATCCATTTGTCCATCCATCCATCCATTCATCTATACATCTATCTATCCATTCATCCATCTGTCCATCCATCCATCCATCCATCCATTAATCTATCCATCTATTCTTCCATCATTCATCCATCTGTCCATCCACCCATCTGCCCATCCATCCACCCATCCATTTTTCCATCCATCTATCAATCCTTTCATCCATCTGTCCATCCATCCATCCATTCATCCATCTATCAATCCATTCATACATTTGTCCATCCATCCATCCATCCATCCATCCATCTGTCCATCCATCTATCTATCAATCCATTCATCCATCTGTCCATCCATCTATCCATCTACCCATCCATCCATCCATCCATCCATCCATCCATCCATCCATCAATCCATTCATCCAATGCCCACCATGTATCTCCTGTGCCAGATCTGAGTTTGGTTCCAGGGATCTAGTGATCAATAAGATAAACCTGGCAGGTCTCCATGCTCACATCCTCAACCAGCCTATGTTCTAGGGGTGGTGGGGCAGGGGGTGGGGAAACCATAAACAGGAACTCCCACACTTCAATGAGAGAGGTTGTGAAGAATGCCTGGGGGCCTCTTTGCACTGAGTAGTGAGGGAAGCTTCTTTGAAGAAAAGAGGTTTATGGGGAGACTGAATAGGGGACAGTATCCAGTACCTGGGGTTGGTGCCACGTGCACTCCAGGCAGCAGCCATAGCATGCACAGGCCCTTACAAGGACTGAGCTCGGTGTAGTCCAGGGTCAGCCAAGAGGCTACTGTCACTGGACACTGAACAGTAAGAGGTGGAGTGGGAGGAGCTGAGACTGGGGATGGGGTAGGAGCCAGGGGTGGGGTCTTTGCAGGGGGTATGGCTTGTATGTTATTTCAAGTACCCTGGAAGGATTTTAAACCTCAGTCCTAACCAGCCCAACCTCTAGCTACTTGAAGTATGGTCCCCAGACCAGCAGCATGGGCAGCACTCGGGAGCTTGTTAGAAATTCAAAGTCTTGGGCCACCCTGGAAACCAGTGGAGTCTGACCATGTGCTCCTTGCAGGAATCTCCCAGGAGCCCTGAGTGCCTCTGGAACCTGAGAAGTACTACACTAGATCTGCTGTTCCCGTGCTCCTCCCCCGGGAAACCTCTGGGAGGACCTACCCTGAACCCACACCTTCCCTGGCTGGCCCAAGCTGCAGCGCTTTTTAAGGGCTTTTCTAAGTGACTTCTTTGTGCCTCTGCTAAGACCCCACAGTCTACACATCGGGCTTTGCTCAACCCTCTGTGGCTTCTGTGGCTTGTGTGAGCGAGACCACGTGGAGGAGCATGCCCTGCACACTTCAAACCTGATGCCAACCAGGGGCTTTCCAGGGAAGAATGGTGCTCCCCTCCTCACCTCCAGCCTTTTGCACCGATTCAAGGGGGCCCGGGATTGAGCAGAAGACCCCCATCACCACCACAAGAAGAAAGGGGCAGAGCACTGAACCATCATGGAAGCCAGGAGGGGGTGCCGCTGACGAGGGGCCGGTTAAATGCAGGACAATTAAAAACACATTCAGCTTAGATTTCAGAGAGCCGCTTCCAGAATGAAAACACCGTACCTGTCATTAACAGTGTATCTATTGCAATTACACAGAAGGATTCTTAGGAGACGCAGTGCACATTCATTAATTGTGTCTCTAATAGCCCTATTTAATATGTGCTCTCCAGACGAGGGCACCGCCAGCCTTCCATCCACAGGGGCCTGAAACATAGACACAGGGTGAGGGCGGGAGGAGGCCAATGGCAGGTTCTCAACTCTCAACACCAACTTCCTGCATGAGTCCCAAAACAGAGGGTGAGGACAGGAGCAGGGAATGTGCAAAGGAGAAAATGCGAGTAGTAGTTAACACAGAAAACTGCTCCTCCTCACTAGGAAACAAACAAACAAACAAAAGCAAATTAAAGCAATAATGCCGTCCGCTTCCTGCCCTCAGCTCCTCCTGTCAAATGAGCAGGAGTTAGAAAAGTCGCTGGCAGGACGCAGGGCACTGCCTGGGTGGGAATGCACGTTCGTCTTGAGGAAGAATTGAATGCCACCGCACAGCAGCAGTAAATCCACTCACACTCCCTGGTTCAGTCCTGTAACTGATTCATCCCAGGGAACAAAATGAAAAGGAAAACTACCTGCTTAACTTTTTTACGGCAGCATCAATAAGGGGACAGCTAAGTATTAGAGTGAACCAACTCCAGGGACTCACACCAGCCATAAAAGAAATGACGACGCAGACCCTGTCACTACATGGAAAAGTGAGAAACATATTTTATAAATGATAAAAAAAAAAAAAGCCTGCATTCTGTGTCTCTACCTATATAAATACGTTAGCATCAGAAAAGATAATATAAACAAAGAAAGGAACGGCTCCGATGGGTAGCGATGTGGATGAACTTTGGTGAGATGACTAATGTCTCCGCATGCATTTTTAATAATGGCAAAGAAACATCTGGTGATGAGAGACAGTGATGAGAAGGGAACACAGAAAATTAAAATCTGTCAACTTGCTTCGGAGAAAAACTGAATTCAGATCATGTACTGTTCTAGGGACATTTCACACATTTCCTCATTCGGTTCTCACAACTTGCCCTCGGGGCATCTTATCCCCATTTAACAGATATGGACGGAGGCTCTCCGGAGGAGAAGGAAGCCCCCATTACCCGGCCCTTGGAGCAGCTGTGAGTGGGTGGTTTGGCCTCTCGGCTGCCACCTGCTTCTAAGGAATCCTGTCTGGAGCCTGTAAGTGAGGGGTCTTGGGTCCCATGCCAGACACAGTCAGTCCCACCCCACCCCCACCGCACAAGGACTCCAGCAAACGTGAACGAAGCCAGCAACTCTGTCGTGTAAGTGCAGATCACACCGGGAAAGATCGCTCCCTGTTCAGACGACGCTTCAGACAGTCTCACTGCCTCCACGTCCAGCCACACTGAGAGGCTGCAGTGAGGGGAGGGAAGCAGGTGCTCTGGAAACTTCTGAGGTGGGTAGCCCCAGGCAGATCCCTCCATGCCAAGGAGGGCTGCAGCCCAGTGCTTGACAGCCGTGCTGGAGTTGGGACGAATCAGGTAATGGAGGGCCTTTGCTGGAAGGAGGAGAAGACTTGACCATCTCCATCTGCTTTGTCACCGAGGAACCCATCCTGAGACCTCCTGCCCAGCAGCGAGGGCACCCTCCCTCAGCCTTCCCTGTCCAGGAGTGTTGGCCCCAAAACGGGCCTCGGAACTTACATTTTCAAAGAGCAGCAATGAGATTTCACAGGGCCCACAGAGCTTACACAGTTTTCTGCTCTTGTCTGGAAGCAGTGAACGCCGCCTTGCCCAGCACTGGAGGAACGAGACATTTTCAAAGCAACCCACCAGTACATAAAGCAACGGGAGGCCATGGCAGTGAACATCCGTCCTCTACACAGGGACGCCGCCCATCACTCGCCCCCCCGCTTTCTGGTGATGACGATGGAATTAGAGGAGACCAGTGGGTCTGGGAGGTGAAGCCACACTGAGAGGAGCTTCTAGGAAACGTGTTTCTGCTGGGGAGCAGGTGAGGACCACTCAGGGGACTGTGAGGGTCTTAACCCCTGAGCTTGGCTTCATTAGCAGCACAGATGACCAGGCCCGTGGGCTCCAGGCGATGTCATTCCTTCTACGGCGAAGCAAGAACCCAACTCGAGACACCGTTTCAATAACTTCCCAGCGCATCGCAGAAATCCCTCAGTAAGAACCCACAGAATGAATCACCAAACCCCTTAGCTAAAAGCAAAGCCAAAATGGAAAATAAACCAACTCAAGGTCCTGATCAGCAGGGACAGGCATCTTTTTATGGATTTCAAATAGAAAAATGAATTAATTATTACTTGAGAAACATATGTTGGAAAGCAAAATGGTTTCACACCCAGAGAACATGGAGGTGGTAATCGGTGCATGGAAGAAAGAGAATCTTTTGCGGGAGAAAAGCTTTGAAACCACAGCCCAGAGGCTGGGAACCATCTGTACCCTTCCTGGGTGAGTGGATGTAAATATTGAAGAGGATGATAACCAAAATGGGTTCTCAAAACCTCCTTCTTCCTCATCTCATTTAAAACATCAAAGGGGCAACCTAATGTTCCTGGGCTGGATTCACATTTCACACATGAAGAGATATCCCCCATCGCCAGCAGCTTATTTATTTACCAAGCTCTTTGGCTAAGCCTGGAAGAAAGAAAAGTGTCCAAACAATGAGCATAATCAGAGCCTTTGGTGGACTCCAGGAGCTGCGTGTGAAGTTCTGAGCACAAGCGAAGGAAATTGTGCACTGACCTGAATTCACAATGCAAACCCTCCTCCTCCGGGGAGGAAAGAAAGGAAGCGGGGAGAAAAACATAAAGAAAAGAGAAGAAAGCCAAGATGCTTTCTGAACAGTTGTCTATTCCGCAGTGCAATTTATACCCACTGCCCAAACTGGGAAGCTACTTTCAACTTTTCCCGTATGCATTTTCTAGCCAAAGAAAAGTTGCGCGGCCACCGACACAGGGTCTATGACAGCGAGGCGTTTGGATCTCAATCCTCAGCAGAGAGCCTGGGAAGACGGCACGCAGGTGCATAAGAGAAAGGCCTGCCATCGGGCTGACTTACCGCCACAGCGAACTTTCCAGAACCTTCCCCATGTCTGCGTGGTAGTACTTCGTCAGGATCAAGATCACCTGTGGTGTTAACAGAAAGTAAAAGGCAGAAATCAGTGGGTTCCAAGGTTCTCAAAGAGAGGTACAGCGACACCACTCCCTGCCAGAATTTGGGGTCTCTAAATATCAGCTGCCGAGGGGCCTCTCTCAGTCAGTATTCCCGGGAGGCTCTGGGCCAACCTGCATGAGAACCCTTAGACGTGGGCTTATTTCCGCTCTGAGGACTTGCTTGTGCTCTGCAGAATGACTTTGGGAACATCTGAATCCAGTAAAATCCACACAGTAGCTGCCATTTGTTGGAAATAATTCAAATCCAGCCCTGGAAAATCCCAAGCTGTGGCAAAGGGAGTGCCAGGGCAGTGGTCCCTGTGTGAGGACGGAGCGCGTTTGGCAAGGCTTCTGGAGACGGGGCTCTGTCTCCACCAGCACATTAGAGGATCTCCTGAGCCTGCTGGAAACAGCTGCCAGGGCTGCAGCCCAAGACCAGAGCAGGTCCCTGTGGTCCGTCTGTCATTACTTGTCCTGGAGTGGTGCCTGCGGAGGTACAGCCAAGACGCTTGGGGGCCCAGGAGTCCTTGGTGGTACACACCTGTGTCTGTTGTTCAGACCATTCATTCATTCATCACACATTCATTCATTCATTCATTCATCACACATTCATTCATTCATTCATCACACATTCATTCACTCATTCATCACACATTCATTCATTCATTCATCACACATTCATTCAGTCATTCATCACACATTCATTCATTCATTCATTTATCACATACAGGGCCCTACCTGACCATGCTGTTCGCATTTCAGGCCTGTGCAGAAAATGCAACTATTTATAAAAATGAAAATAAAAGTGTTTAGGAGCATCAAATTGTTTTTTGAAACAACTGCATAAACAAAAAAAGGGTAGGGGTGGGGAATAAGGATGCACCAGCCCTGACGGGAAAAAGATTTTCCCAATTACTGCACTGGCCACTGCGTTTTCACATACATCAAATTTCATTTCACTCACTGCCAGTCTCCATTAGCTGTTCCTAACACTCCCATGGCCAGGGAAGCCCCCAGGAGGTAAGATGGGAACAGCCTTGGGTTTTGGAGAGGCTGTTCGCCTGGTTATTTGGGGTCACCACCCTGGTCAGCCCCAAGGGTCGGGCTCCTCCACGGAAGCAGAGCTCTCTGCACTCGGCCCTAAGGTGCCATTTCCACGGATGGCAGCTGGGCTGACCTGTCTTTCTTTCCCTGGTGATTGGAGCAGGGAAGACGCGAGGAGGGGCTGTTGCCCAAGATGGGACAGTGTGCATCTTCTAGGCAGCGATGATTTTAAAAAGCAAGGCCTTGTCAATCAGGGCCAGGCTGGCTACGCCACGCTCAGGGAACAAAGCGATTTTCTGTTGTCAGCTCACAGCCTGCCGTCGGAGCCGGGTCCCTCCAAGGAGTGGGGAGCTGACGGGGTGTGGACTTGAACCCACTGATTCATATTTGATATAGTCACGCTGTTCCCAGGGGGGATTCTGTGCAGCCAGAGTGTGGCAGCCGGAAGGGACCTCAAAGTCTGTTTGATCCGGCCTCATCCAGGAGGAAATCCCTGCCCCAATCTGATCTTGGAGAAGTGAGATCCAGGCTCTGCCCTGGCCTCGAGGGGTGGAGCTCGGCTCTGGAGGGCACCCTGCCCTTCTGCAGACTGCAGGGTTTGGGGCGCACCCTGCTGTGAGGCTGGCTTCACGTCCCCGTCACTCCTGCCTGTACATTCCAGCTCTGCCACTGTGGACAGTCACCCAATCACCCAGCAAGACTGCTTCCTCCTCCCCCTCCCTTAAGGGGAGAGTCCCCACCAGCCCACCCCCTCATTCTAAACCCCAGCATTTGGGGCCTTTGCACAAGGCGTTCCTCATCCTGGGATGCTCTTTCCCAAACCCCCCAGCCCTATTTCCTCAGTGAATTCCTGCTCAACCTTCAGATCTCAGCCTGACCCACATTGCCCCCAGGAAGGCCCCCCACACTGGGCTCAGTGCCCCCTCCATACACCCCCTCCAGCCCCGCTGGACTCCCTGCAACCCCACACAGCTCACAGGGCCTGCGTCCACTGCTGAGTGATAAACCGTTAAGGGTGGGGACCTTGTTTATCTCCCCAGTGCGGGGCACAGCACCTACCGTATAACAAGCACTCACACCACTCGCTGAGAGAAATACAGGTGGCTTTACCCAAAGGAAGGATCATGTATGCAGTAAAGTTGGGCAGAGGCCAGTGCCCCACTCGCCACCACCATCACCACACTCCTTCCACCCTGTCCTGGGGACAGAATCGCTCTACTGGCTTCAACCGGCCCAGCCGAATGGGACTTTGGGTTCCTGTGGGGGTTGTCTTTGCCCGGGGCTGAAACAAGGAGGTCGCCCAGGAAGGGCCAGTGCTGGAGGAGCCAGACAGCAAGGCAGCCCCACCACGACCTGACTCTGCAATCGTCAAGCAGAAGAACCCTGATGTGAGGTCCGACCACCCGGGTTCCATGCTTGTCTCTGCACTAGCAGACACTCAACTTCAACACATCTCGGTTTTCCAGTCTACGATGATGCCGTGGTGATGATTAAATATTCAGTAGCAAACGTGAAATGACCCATAAGCCATAGGAGCTGTCGCCGTTAAGAATAACGATAGCTAACAATCTCTGGTTTCCGTGATGAGCCCCACAGTTACAGCTGCCCCACCACGCCCCCAGGAGCCCCGTGTTATGATCTCTGTTTTACAGATGAAGAAACTAAAGCAGAGAGTGCTTCAGTATTTTGCCAAAAACTACACACTCAGCAAGTGGCAGAGTTAGAATTTGATCCCAAGCAATTCGACGTCAAGCTCAGACTCTTCGCTGCCACGCTGAAAGCCTGTGTTTTCAGAAGAAACTTCTATTGAAAGTGGTTTCGAAGAACCAAAACTTATGACATGCCCTTCTGGGGCACCCGGCTAACAGCTTTGGAAATGAAATATCCCAGGACAGTTTTTTCAGTTTTTTCAGTGGCTTTGGGGCTCTTTGATCTGGGTGGGAGAAAAATCGGGAATGTGAGTTAGGGCCACACAGCCCCTGCCGTTGCCAAGGGTCTCCTCCCATCCAGAGGCTGCCTGAGCCTGCAGCCCACAGGGATCTTTCCCAGACGGCCAGGAATGTCCAAGCAGAAGACGAGGAAAGAAGAGCTACTGCTGCCCGCAAGAGGTCAGCCACTGCCGCCGCTCATTACTTCAAAAGCTCCTCAGGATGCACACATCACCCTGCGTCTCATCCTCTTGCCTCCCGTCCTCCCGGCTGTGGGGAAGGCAGTGCACGAATCTGTTCCTATTCTCCCAACATCATTTTACCAAATGGGCCAGGGTGCCAGGGTGCTGGGTTCCCAATCTGTGCCGGCTCAGCCTGTGACAGCACGGACTCATCCACTCTCTCGCAGCCCCCGTCCCCCGACTGGGAGGGGCTGATATTACTGTACTCACATTACGGCTGAGGAAACTGAGGTACAGAACCGCCGAGTGACCTGCCTGGCATCGCACACAGCAGAGCCAGGAGCTCTTGTGCCCAGGCCCAGGGCTGTTATGGGTCTCCACTTCATTGCTGCCCTCACGCCTCTGTGATGCCTGCCTCGTAAGCACGGGCCAAGGAGATGCCCAGGGTTCCTCTGAGGCACCACCACCCAGGTCCAGCCCAGCAGCCCTGGCAGAGACGTCAGCCTCTTTGGAATTCCCAAACCTACCTGCCCGCCCCTGAGGTTGCTAGGCAGTAAGCTCCATGACGGTGGGGACTCCCCCACCCCTAAACCCCCGTGGGCCTAGCACTGAGCAGAAAAATCCATCAATCCTTCCTTGAGTAAATCAATGAGTGGGTGAGTCCATGAGGACATGGATGAGCATCCGTACAGCAGCTGATGCAGATAGGAGGCAGAACCTGTCCTTCAGGCCCAGTCCCAGCCAACCCCAAAGCCTCTGATGTCTGGGGACTCCCAGCAGAATCCATCACCCGCTCCTCCTGACACCTAAGGGTAGGGAACACGCCCTGTCCTGGAGGCCCAGGGCTCCCTCACAGCGATGCCCGTCCTAACCCTCAGGGAAGGGGCTCCAGAACCCTGGGAGACACAAGGCTTCATCTTCCTCAGCCCAGTGAGAGCCCACACGAGGAGATCCCCAGCTTGGAGTGTTCCAGATAGCCAGGGCCAGGCGACTGGCCTGCGACCTGCACAGCCACGAAGCCCCTGAGCTTGGTTTCATGCTCTGTTGTTGCCGTCTTGAAATTCTTGAGAATGTCTGAACGGGGGCCCTGCGTTTTCACTTTGCGCTGAGCCCTGCAAACAATGGAGCCGGTCCTGCAGCAGCTGCCACTCCGCTAGCATCTGCGAGTTTCAGAGCTTCTCCAGCCCCGCTAATGGTTAAGGACTGTGTGTCTGCAGAGCACCCTGATTTTATTCACCCGTTGTGCACCTACCTCCCTTGCAAGTGAGGGCGGATCTGGGCGAGGGGCTGGAAGGAGGTGTGTCAGATTCAACAACAGAGCTCACAGGAACTCAGGATGCCATCACCACTGCTTCACTTTAGAAATAGGGAAACTAAGGTTCAGAGAAAAGAAAGGGCTCAGCAGGGACAGACCCTGGTCCTGGTAAGTCCACATCCACAGCCTGGCCCCCGCATCCACTGCCTCTGGCTTTATTCCAGGGAAGGGCCTGCTCCCTCCCTGAGAGGGACTGAGGGTGCCCTTCCCCAGAAGGAAAAGAACCCTGAAGTACACACTCAGTTCCTAGAGAGACCCTAGGCCGGCCATGGTGTCCCCGCCCTGATCACCATAGCCAGCCCCCACCTCCATCATACAACTCAATGCAAAGCCCTGTGCTGGGCTCACAGGAGGGTCCTGTGCTCTGCACTGAGCCGTCCAACTTGCCTGGAGATGAGGGGCCTGGGCTATGTCTCAAAGCTCTGGCAGTGGGAGGGAGCCGAGGCTAACCAGCCTGGGACCCACAATGGCATTAACTGGACTTTCTGCTGCTCTGGGGAATGGGGGTTGGCACAGAGGAAGTCTCAGCTTCAGGGTTGATGGGCCAGTAGCAAAGTCGTCAGCGTCTTCACCTGTGAACAGCATGAACTGGGAAGTCAATGCTGTCTTTACCAGGCGGCCCTGGCAGAGTGGGCACTTCTCAGATGGACTAAAATAAAACAAAGAGGGTGTGATGCAGGGTGGCCAGGCTCGCTGAGCCTCAGTGTCCTGATCTGAGAAATGGTGCTAACTGGGAGACTGCGGGAGGGTCTCCCCATCTCTTTGCATCTATCCACACAAACTTAGACCAGAAATCAGAACATAGATGCCCGATGCTCAGCCCCTCCTCCCTGAGTGGCCAGTGGTACGTTTCCAAGTCTGCAGAGTTTGCAGTTTCTCCACCTGACAAATGAAGAAGTTGTTCCCTTCCAAAAACTAGAGCCAATCGATGGCTTTAGAACCCCCAAACATCATGAAATCTGTTCCATTCCAAACAACCTAATAATTAGCCCTGGGAGTTTCTAAAAGGCCATTTTCATAAACTGCTCCACCAAATCCTTCCCCAAATGTAACCAGCATCCACCAGGAACGAGGTCAGCTGTTCCATAATCCAGGGGTCAGGTTCACCATTTACCATCCAAGGGAACTTCACTGGGCCTCCTCTGAGACCCTGGGCCACTTCCCTCTGCTCTTGTGCAGCGGGGCCTGACTCAGCAGCACGGCAATGGCCCCAGGTACAAGCTCCTTACGGAGAGACGCGCAATAATCCCTTCGGAGAGACGCACAGCGAGCTTTTCTGAGCCAGCCTGAACCCTGGCCCTGCATGAGTGCCCGGTTCCCCCAAGCTCTGTTTGCTCTTCAGGAGCGCTCGCCATCGCCTCCTCAAATGTGCCGCTCTTAGGACAAGAAGCGAGAAGCGTTCTGAGCACCTCCAATTTAGGACACTGAGCCTTCCAAACAGCCAGTGGGAAATGATCATGAAGCAGCCTTACACATGGTTGCCTTTGGGGGGCTCAAGAATAATAAAAAAGACAGACTCGGGCCCAATTCAGTTGCCAATCAATACACATAAGGCACCAAATACTACTACTAATAGTAAAAGACTGCAAGAACTTAGTGTTGATGGCAAACTCCAAAATCAACACCCCACTGAAAAACGAAGAAATTGAGGTTAGCGTCCAAGGCCCCTGAAGGCCCCCAGCGTCACTGAGGTCTCCCTGGCTAAGCCGCACAGCCGTGGGCCTCCTCCTCACAGCGGGGCTGGCTTCCCGGGAGCTCCTAGAAATGCAGCCCCACCCCAGGCCTGCAGAAGCTTCATTTCATCGCTCACATTTGAGGGGCTGCCCTGGCAAGGTGTCCCCAGGAGAGAGGCCCGCATCCCTGCTCACTGTCCATCAGCCTCATCGGGAAGCTGGGGCTCCTCCTGTCACTCAGCAACCTGGTTCCCTCCACTCTCACTGCCATGGACTCCACTCCAAACACACCCCCTCGACCACGAGCTCCCGCCTTGACTCTGTCACCACTCCCAGGCCTTTGCATATTTGGATTGCTGTGCTCTTCCCCTTCTCACTTCTGCACTGTCTCCCTCCTGCTCATTCTCAAGGCCACCGCCTCCTAGAAGCCTTCCCTGACTACCCTGTGCACCCCAGGAGGGGAGGAGCCGCATCAGCCTCAGACACCTCCACCTCCTGAGTCTCGCCAGGGCTAGCACACAGGGAGTGTCTGAATCATCATTGCTGAGTGAATTCATCAGCAGCAGGCTGACTCAGAAAAGCCAAGACCCACTCCTGGTGAGGCCTTTCCTCATCCCCACCCCACCTGTGTATTCACCCAGGTGTGGACATGGGCTCTGGAGTCTGTAAGAAATCCCATCAGTGGGGTCCATGGGCAGTGGCCCGCCTCAGTCTCAGACCTGCCTTGCTGGTACAGGTCACATCACTTAGGCCCAACTCAGACCCTCATCTGTCCTGGGATCACACAGGATTTGGCCAAATTCACTCCACATCACTCACTCCACACTCACCAACTGGAGCTGTTCTTAAAGAGTTACTGGTCCGGAGACCACCTCACCCGCCAGGTAAGGTGGACGAAGACCTCCAACCAGACAAGCTCTGCTGCCAGGGACTGGGGGGAAGAGCTGCACGCAGGATGGGCAGGAACAGAATTTGTTCACCAATGAGCCGCTTTCCAAGACCTTCACACGCACTGCCCGTGGGGGAAGGAATGATCCACCCGCAGTGGGGCATAGGCAGAACCGCCAAGGTAAGCACAAGCCCGTGTGTCCTTTGGCCTGGAGATCCCACTTCAGGGAAGCTATTCCATTGAAGTGCTATGCATGGGAAATGAGGGATGCCCAAAGTCCTTTACCACACCACAACAACCAGAGACCAGAAATAACCCACGCACCCACCAGCAGGGCCTGGGAGGATCGCCGGGGGTGCTCACCACTCAAGGCAGCCCAGGGCACCTGTGTGGATGGGAAGGATGAAAAAGGATGTGTCAGAGCCGATGCAGGGAGATCTCCCGTGCCCACTCTTATGTTCACAAGCGGGAGAGGTGAAGGCCACTTCCAAATGGCTAAAGGGGTGAGTTTTGTGTTACATGAATTTTATCTCAATTTAAAAACAATCTGTATTCACCTCTGCTTGAAGATACACGGTGACATGCTGAAAGGAAACACAGGAAATGTGATCTGGTGGACACCTGTGGGTGGGGAAGCGGGCAGGGATAACAGGAGGGAGAGTGGGAGATTTTAACTAGAGACCCTTTAGTAGTCGTGATGTTTGGAACCATTTGGTTGTATTACCTATTTCAAAAACATTTTTCAAATAAAATAAAAGAGACTCCTCCTTTCAAAGCCCCCATTTCCCCTCCTCCATCGGGCAGGTCCCAGAACGCAGGTGGGTTTTCTCATCTGGCCAAAACCACCCAGGACCAGCTCTCTGCTGGTTAAGATTCCACCAAGAGCGGCCGGAGGGGATTCAGGCTGAGTCTGTCGTTGGGGTTTAGTTTATTCTCTGAGTCGCTGCAGCTGCTCTAGTTAGGAGAAGGAGCCAGGCCAACATGCAGCCAACTTCTGCAGGCCGTCTGCCTGTCTCCCAGCTTCAGGTGTGGGGGCATCTGTGTGCATGTGTGCGTCTGTGTGCACATATGTGTGCACATGTGTCTGTGTGTGCATGTGTGTGCATGTGTGTGTGTATCTCTGTGTAACTGCATGTGCATGTGTGTGCACGTGTGCATATCTATGTGTATCTGTGTGTGTGCTCGTGTGTGTACGTATCTCTGCGTATCTGTATGTGTGCATGTGTGTGTGCCTGTACGTGTGTGCATGTGTATCTTTGTGTACCTGTATGTGTGTGCATGTATACATGTGTCTCTGTGTGTCTGTATGTGTGTGTATGTGTGGGTGTGTGTGCACGTGTGCATATCTCTGTGTACCTGTATATGTGTGCATATGTGTACATGTGTATCTCTGTGTATCTGTATGTGTGTGCATGTGTGTACATGTGTATCTGTGTATCTGTATGTGTGTGCATGTGTGTACCTGTGTATCTCTGTGTATCTGTATGTGTGTGCATGTGTGTGTGCATGTGTGCACATCTCTGTGTGCCTGTATGTGTGTGCATGTGTATCTCCATGTATGTGTGTGCATGTGTGTACATGTGTGACTCTGTGTATCTGTGTGTGTGCATGTGTGCATGTGTGTATCTGTGTATGTGTGTGTGCATATGTGTATGTGTGTGCATGTATATCTCTGTAACTATATGTGTGTGCATGTCTGTGCATGTGTGCATGTGTGTACCTGTATGTGTGTGTGCATGTGTGTATCTCTGTATTTGTATGTGTGTGCATGTGTGCATGTGTATGTGTGGGCGTGTGTGCATGCATGTGTGTGTGCATGTATGTGTGCATGTGCACATGTGTATCTCTGTGTACCTGTATGTGTGTGCATGTGTGTATGTGTATGTGTGTGCATGTGTGTGTGCTGCAGGCAACAAAGCCACTCCAAGGTGTGGCTGCTCCACTGGGCGAAGTGGGCGTCCACCAGTCTGGTCACAGCCTCCCTCCTTTCTGGCCTCCAAAACATGAAGAAGATGCTCATTTTCATGCCAGTGGGGCTGGTACGCATGGCAAAGGGGAAGACTAGATGCTGATGGAAGCATTCAGTCGGTGCTCCATTCATGTGCATTTCCTTTCTCCCCTAACAAGGGCCACTTCAGACATCTGGTCCCAATCAAGGCGGGTGGCCTAGGCTGGCTTGGCAGTGCCCTGCCCTTCGGGTGGTACCGAACAAGGGTTGGATCAGTGATGATGCCCTGAGGCAGGAGCCCGGGAGCTGGTGTCTGTCCCTCACCACTTGGGAACGGTGGTGGCTCGAGCTGCCCACCTCTCAGGATGGTCACCCTCACCCAGGCCCAGCTTTGCTTCCTAATGTGGGGCCGGGCATCGGACCCCATGGAGGAGCAGGGGCCTTCCTCCTGAGTGCAGAGTGGCACTCTTCAAGCTCCAGCTGCGCTGGACTCAAACCACATCAGCCTGAGGCCAAGACCAGCTCCCTGAAAAAAAAAAAAAAAAAAAAAAAAAAAAAAAGGACCAGCGCCCTGGGAGCTAGGACCGCAGCCTCGGAAGCTCTCTCCAGCCCGCATGAAAGAGGGTCCTTCCTGTGGGCCCCTTCCCTTCAACTATGCTGGCTGCGCCGGCCCATCCTGTGCTCCCTGAGGAAGCACAGGATGCATCCCAAGATGCATCCTCTACGAAGAAATCAATTCCATTTCAAATAAATTGATCCTGCATTTATTTACCAGAGAGAGGAATATCGTTTCTTTCTACTAAAGACCCCTGAGGGGAAGGGTGGGTATCCCATTAGGCTCAGAAAGTCACAGGAGGTGCTGGCTCTCCAAGTGATGCGGCCTCGCTCAACGCTGCTGCCAATGCCGCTGCCCACGCTGCAGACCCTAGGGCTCAGTCCTACCCATACACCCTGAGTGCCACCCACCCTGGTCCCTGCTCCACAGAGCTCTCCTGGATTCTCCAAGCTTGGGATCCACAAATGCCTGCAGAGCATCCCTGAAGGCTCTCCCTCCAAAGTGAGACCATCAGAGCTGCAGTGAGCACAGGCCTTTCCCTCTAACAATCTTCTGCTGATGCTGAGCCAGCGAGCCTGGGCCCCCACCTGCCTGATTCCTCCTCGAATGCAGTGTCCCGGGCCCCCTGCCCTCAGGCACCTCCACAAAGGGCTTTCCTCTGAGTCCTGGCGCTTCTACATGCCCGTGCCTGCTGTGCCCTCCTGGGCAAGCCACTGAGCCCCTCAGAGCTGAGGCAAGGATGCAGGGAGTTAGCCGTGCAGCGTGTCCAGAGGAAGCAACCCATGCAGGGTGAGGGTCAGCCATGATGCCAGGCTCGGGGGTGGGGTGGACTAGAGGTTAGAGTTGGGAATTAAGTTGGGGTTAGGTTTGGTTTGGGGTTAAGCACAGGGCCAGAGTTGATGTTAGGGCTAGTGTTAGGTGTAGGGTGAGGTTTAGAGTGAATGCTGAACGAGAGTTATGGTTGGTCTCAGGCTTTGGTTAAAGTTAGGGTCAGGCTTAAGCTTTCTGTGAGATAGGACTGCAGTAAGCGTTGGATTGTGCTTGGTTTTTGGGTGGGGCTGATGCTGCTGCGCCATTCGGTGCTGTCTTTGTGAGGCTGCTTTAGCTGGCAGGCTTGGGTTCTGCTTAGTGACATACGTGAGAAACACTGTGGTCATAGTCCAGTCTGGTCTATGCTACTGTGCACGGGAGAATTCTCAGCGAGTGTCTGTTGTATGTGTCAATCAGTCAGTGAACCATGCACCTCCCACCACCACACACAGCTGCCCGCCTCTAACTAAGCCTGTCCTCCTTTCCCTCGGGCACAGACCCTTCCCCTCTCCACCCACTCAGGTAGTAAACCTTCTCCTTCTTCTTATTTCTTATTGGAGATGGGGTCTCACTATGTTGCCCAGGCAAGCATGGAACTCCTGGGCACAAGTGCTCCTCCTGCCTCTTTCCCCCAAAGTGCTAGGATTACAAGTGTGAGCCACCGTGCCTGGCTTCAGGTAGTAAACCTCTTTACTGGGCCAGCCTAGATACTACCACCTCCGGGAAGCCTTCTGGTGTGTCTCCAGTCCAGGTTGCTGGTGTTTGAGTATACCCACATTTCCCTCAGCAGGCATGAGCTGGAGCACACCAACAGAGTGTCCCCCGGTCCCCTGCCCTGCCCTGCACGGCCTCAGAGCCCATCCCACCCACGTGAGTGCCCCTGCTGTGCAGCTTCTCCTCGCTCTAGCATCGTGGACTCACTGGCAACAACGGAGGGTAAGGATCCCAGATCCCGGGGTGGCTGAATGAATGTGACACGCATGCAGGGGAGGGCTCCACAGATGCCACAGATGAGAGTCCCCTTCCTCCCTCAGTGACGAGGGTGAGAGATGGCCGAGGCTGCCATCAACAGACAAGCAGGTGCAGGCCTCCCTGGGAGATGTCATGCCCACTCTGAGTTCCCCAGGCCACAAAGCTGTCCCCTCACCTGGCCACTCTGTCCTGGCAGCCAGGGGCCCAGCAGCAGACCAGCTGCAGGAACAGATGTCAAGGTCGCCCAGTGCACCTGCACTGGACCTGGCTCTATCTCACTGGCAGCCCCTACACAGCCTCCTCTCCTCCCCTCCGCTCCCACCATGCTTAAGGAAGGCAGGGGCAGATGCAGGCAGGGAACGCTGGGACTGCTCTCTGCAGGTGAATATGCCCCCACACTGGGAAGGGCCTCATTTCAGAAGCTGCTGCCAAGACAATGAGACGAGCCCGGAACAGGGTTTTGGCAGCCCCAGGGAGAGGAGAGGAGAGGGTCTGATAAGGGTGGGGCTGAGGGCGCTCATGCCCCTCCCTCTCGGAAGGAATGTTGTGCAGAAGACATGGAAGGGTGCTGGGCCAGATGGGACACAGGGCCGCCTGGATCTGAGCTGCGCTGGCAGACTGATGACTCGTTCTCTGCAAAAGGGGGGTGAGGCCAGTGTCCTGGTTTTGACAGTGTACTATGGCTATGTGGCCTGGTATCACTGGAGAAAGCTGCAGGGAACTTTCCGTACAATTTTTGCAACTTACTATTTTCAAAGTAGAAAGTTATAATAGAGAGTGACTTGATAGACAGTCAGATGCAAAATTTACAAAGTTTGAGAAAATGCAAGCCTCCTATCTCACTGCCTCCCTCCCATCTCCCTGTGGACTTTGGGACACACCCACCCAGAGGGGCTCCAGAGGCTGTGGCCAGGCCCAGGCCTGACCCAGCCAGCCCCGTGACGAAGACTAAGGCTGTCCCCCACACCCACGGAACAGCCAGAAGGGTGGGCCTCCTTCCCACACGGGAGGCCTGCCCAGGTGTCACTGGCACTTGGGGACCAGAACCGGGCCAGGCTATAAAAGAGAAGAGAGAAGGAAGAAAGAGGAACAGCTCTTGTGAGCCATGGCCTTAAACCCGTGACCCCACCCACTAGGGATCATGGTCCATCCTCGCTGGGAGAGGCCAGGAAGGAGGTGGGAACCCAGAATACACTGTCTCCCAAGAAGGGTCTTGGGTGGCGCCAGACGTTCAGCTGGGTTGGGAGATGTCCTCCAGCCCTGCGGTGCGGACACAGGTGGTTTGCCTTAAGTCACCTCACTGACACCTGTTACCCAGCGCGATTGAGGTGGAGACATTTGCAGGGCTCCATGTACACACCCTAATCCCCATCTCCTTCCCACAGCCAGCCCCAGCCCACCAAGGTCTGACCTGCAGTGGGGGTGCACTGCGGGCAGGCGGGATGCCTCACCCAAGGTGCCTGGGCCAGAAAAGCCACCACTTCTCGTCACTGTCTCATTAAAATAAATGACTTCCTCTGCCCTGAGCCGCATGCTGAGCGCTCTATGGACGTTATCTCATTTAACTCCCCACAGGCCTTGTCCCTGGGAACCATGTTGTCCCCACCTCGGGGGAGTTGAGGCCCAGAGAGGCATTACCTGTCCCAAGTCTCACCACTCACACAAGGAGGGCTGGATGGCAGCTGGGGCCTCTGACTCCACCAAGCAGCCCTTGGGTCTCCACCAAGGGCCTCCGCAGAGACTATGGGCATGCACAGGTGCATTTCCTGCTGCCCCCAGACCTTCGTGCTGAACCTCAGCCTCCAGCCCTGCACTATACACAGGGCCCAGCCCGGCTCTGCTCACGTACACTCCAGCTCCGGGACCCCAGTGCTGGCCGGCAGCCCACATATGAGCAGGGTCGGCCCTGGAGACCCCACCATGGCTGGCCTTCTCTTGACCTCTGAGGATTTTGCCCAGTAAGCCAGTCGGTTAGGGCCATGCTTGAGGCTGCAGGTAAATGTCACCCCTTGCCTGGCCTCGATCCTGTGCTGTGAAACTGAACAGCCCCTACCAGGTCCCAGGGCCGCCTGCCACTGGCTCTGCATAAGGATGCTTTGCGGTTCCCATTTCAGATCACGCCGCGGTCATATCTCACCACTCCCGAGAGCCCTCGTCCAACCCAAAAGCTACTCGGAGCGTGATTTATCTACAAGGGCTCAAAACCACCACAAATGTGGGCCTGGAGGGTTGGGCCAGGCAAGGACCACTGCTGGACCGCCCCCTGCGGGGCACTGAGAGTCCTGTGAAAGGTAGATAGGCCTCGGGTGCATGTGGGCCCCTTCCCTGGTTCTCCGGGGCAGGGTCTCCTGTACTTGCCTTTGCAGCCGGCACTGGGCGAGGTCTGTGGAATGAATGAATGCGTCATGCCTGATGATGGTAGCTCGCCTGGAAGGCACCCACCCTCCACACCTTCAGCGCTTTCCCGCTAGCTGCTTTTATCTACTAGCCTGCAGGTTGCATCCTCTGCCCCTCCCGGCACACCCGCACTCCTCCCGGTTCCTCCTGTCTGGGAAGGAACCTGCCCCCGACCTGTAGTCAAGGGTGGCGCTTTCTCTGGAGTCCCACAGACCCTGGATGGAGCGGGCGGAGCTGTGGCCCCCAAAGATGGGTGCAGCCAGAACTTGCCAATGGGACCGTACTTGGAAAAAGGGTCTTTGGGGCTACAATTAAGTTTAGGATCATGAGATCACCCTAGATTTCGCCCTAAATTCAATGGCGTCCTTGGAAGAGACACGCAGGGGGGAGGCTGGGTGGAGACGGGGGCAGACATGGAGTGATGCTTCTACAAGCCAAGGAAAGCCGAGGACTGCGGAAGCCATCAAGACGAGGAGAGAGGCCTGGGACAGAATCTCCCTCAGAGCCTCCTGCAGAATCCAACCCTGCCAACACCTCGTTTTCAGACATCTGGACTCCAGAATGGTGAGACAATACATTGCTGCTGTTTGAGCAACTCACTTTGTGATGTCTTCTTATGGCAATCTTAGCAAACCTATGCCAGCACTGGCCCATTGTACAGGTGAGGCTCAGCTTGCCAGAGGTGACACAGCTGGAAACTGTCAGGGCTGGGGTCACCATGGGGCCCTGCTTGACCTTTTCAAAGGCTCCAGAAGGGCAGACTGGGAGGTTCCTCCAAACCCCAGCTCCCTGGGGACCCCACTTTCTCCCTCCCCAAGTTCTGCCTCCTGAAATGTTGGGGTCCCGCCTCGGGCTGTGCTGGCGTAGAGAACACGGGGCACTGAGCCCCTCCACCCATCGGACACCTTCACAGGCACGAAACCCAGTGTTTGAAAAAAAAGAGAGCTGAGAATGAAGCTAAGAAAGGGCCTCATAAATCAAAATCAGTCAGCAGCAAGTAAATGGACGGGCGCTGCTGATCTGTGGAAAATTGCATTTTTACATTAAATCTGTTTAAGGGATAATGTGTATTTTAATAGGTGGGTCTTGGTAGACTTTTCCACCTCAGCTATCCTTTGAAAATATTATTTACTCTCCATTTCTCATAACCTGATTGAATTTTAATTCCACCCATCACTCCTTTTTAATAGTCACTGTAAGTAAAATTATTAATGAAATTACAAGCTGCTTTTTTGGTGAGGTTTTTTTTTGTTTTTTTTTGGTTTTTTTGTTTTTTTTTTGTCGTTGCTGTTCAAAATGTGCTTCTACCTGTAAGGGCTGGCATTTCTCAGGTCTATTTATGGCAATAAAAGGTAATTGGATAAGCTGTGATGTTGTTACTGCTGAGCGTCTTTCAACATAAAAAGTGCCCGGGGTGTCTCCGGGAGGTGGCTGGAAACTGCTGATCCTGTTTTTAAGGCAGAAATCCTTCCCCAGGCTCCAGGGCTCTCCCGCTCCCTGCTGGTGCCCAGCCAGACAACCATATGTTCATTACCTCCAAGAATTTCTCTTTAGAAACAACGCTGTCGTGTCTGAACAGAGATGCCACGCACAAAGCAAGCGCTGCCTCTTGCAGGGGGAGGAGGGGTGGGTGGAAGAAGTCACTGCCTGCATCCAGCTGCGAACACCCAGATTTGGGCACAGCAGCCCCTGAACAAGGTCCCTTGGCCTTAGGAAGCCCAAGCAGGCTGTGGACCTCTAAAGGCCCACCCCTCAGAATCGTCAGGAAGGTAGAGGTTGGTTGGAGGTTCTGATGCCAGCTTGGGAAGAAGCCACTAAGAGGCCTTTGAGCTCCGCACCAAATTATCTACTCAAGAAAGCTGCCGGGAGACGCATCCGTGACACAAGGCCCTGTTTTGAAATCTGCCCCTCAGCAGCCCCTCGGGGCATGAGGACTCCACGGGATCGAAGCGCTGGAGTCTTCGTGGCCTTTTCCTCCATTAAAAAAAAAATCAGAATGTATATTTTATGGCTGTATTGGTATTTAAAAATAGCATATCTTCATATTATAGATCAAAGCATTTTCTCGACCTAAAAGTTCATTTTTCTTCTTCTGATTTTAAAGGAAATTATAACATGTTTGTGGACCCCTCAGTGTTGTGCGGGCCCTGGCACGGAGCCCTGTGCCAGCAGGAGGTGTGGGCCCTGCAGCCGTTCGCACCCACCCTCCCTAGTTCTGGCCCCTTCTTCTCTCCCTGGGCCACTGGACAGCCCCAGCCCTGCCCCTAGACCTGCAGACTGTCTCCTCCAGCCCCCGTACGCTGATTCTCATGATGCCCCTCCCCTAACTCAGGGCAGGAGTTTTGTCATTTTCTCCAGGTGTGGACCCTGTTAAGAATTTCAGGAAAGTACTAAACATACAGGCATGTCAATGTAATTTCCTACCCACCTTCAGGGTTTGCAGTCCAGTCTGGGACCCAACCTGTCCATGGGTTCAATAAGGCCTTCCCAGCTCCCTGGCAGGGAGGACTGACAATCCGCTTCAAACTCAACACAGGGATCTGGTCCAGTCTTGAGACTGTCTCAGGAGGGGTCTGATCTCTGCACCTTACAGGGGCATTAACCCAGGGGCAGCCGGAGATGTCACCTGGGAACTCACTTTACAACCAGAGATGTTATATAAATACCAGCGAGGATGATGGTGACGTCACTCCCAGGTTCAGACACGATCAGGGTCTCCCACCGCCCAGAGGCTAAAGTCCAAACCCCATTCCCACGGTCAAGACCCTTGGAGACCAAGGCCCCCATCGCTCCCTGTTCAGCTCCAGGCACCATCAGCTTTGCCCTGCTCTGAAGGCTGGCTCACCCCAAACCCAACCCAAAATGCCTCCCCACTCCACCAGCGGTGCCACCAGCCCTTCAAGGTCCTTCTGGAGGCCTCGGAGCCCCTCATGCGTGGGACTTTCCCAAATGAGGTCCCATCTTTGACCTGACTCCCTTCCTTCCTTGTGTCCCTGGTCCTGTTCCCCTGCGTATTTCCTCTGGAGACTCCACAGGCCTGGCCCAGAGAGGCTAGTGGAACCGAGGGCTTGATGCCTGGTAATTCTGCTGTCTGCCTGCTCTGATGGTTGAAGGCTGTGGCCTGTCCCCTCTGCACTGCACCTCCTGGAGCCTAAGGCTCTCTGGCCCTGGCTCCCAGCACCTGGCACGCGGTGGCCTTCAGACTGTACATGGCTGCAGCACAGGGTTTGTGCACTGGGGCTGGAATGTCCATGGGCTGAGTGGGGGCAGTGGTCAGGAATGACCCTGCCCCTTCCAGAGGACATCTGGGGAGGCTTGGGATTAGAAGTGCCTGCTCTTCTGGGAAATTCTTTTAAAGAGAAGGTTTACATCGTTCTCTGAGTAAGAGAGTTGGCTGCCTGAGGGGCTCCTCTTCTCCATCCACACCTGCACAGCCACCCTCCCTCCGCCAGGGACACCATACTCACTGGGGACAGCCCTCACCAGGGAGGAGGAGGAAGAGCCTTTGGGAAAGTGGGCTTCCTGCAGGGAGGGACCCTTTCAGGGGCAGCCCCCACAGGGCAGCCTCTGATGTCAGCCTCAGGCTTGGCCTCTAACACTGTGTGGCTTTGGGCACAGTGCGCTCTTCTTCTGGGGCCGCACCCTCCAGCTCTCTGCTCCATGCGTCTCACTGGCAGCCCTGTGCTGGAATGCTCTCTCAGCAGGACCTGCAGGTCAAAGTGGCCATCGCCTCCAAAGAGAGTCATTGTCATGTCATTGACCAAACAGCTCAAGAAACCCAACATCTGATCAGGGACTATCTTCAATATCTGATCATTCAGGGACTATCTTCAATATCTGATCATTCAGGGACTATCTTCAATATCTGATCATTCAGGGACTATCTTCAAACATCTGCACCAGAATCACCCACCAGGAGGATACATCATGAAGCTGTCATTGTTAATTAACCCACTTGATTTTTTTTTTTTTTTTTTTTTTTTTTTAGACAGAGTCTCACTCTGTCACCCAGGCTGGAATGCAGTGGCACGATCTCGGCTCACTGAAACCTCTGCCTCCCGGGTTCAAGCAATTCTCCTGCCTCAGCCTCCTGAGTAGCTGGGACTACAGACGCCTGCCACCACACCTGGCTAATTTTTGTATTTTTAGTAGAGACGGGGTTTCACCATGTTGGCCAGGCTGGCCTTGATCTCTTGACCCCGTGATCCGCCCGCCTTGGCCTCCCAAAGTGCTGGGATTACAGGTGTGAGCCACCGCGCCCAATTAACCCACTTCTTTCACACAAGTAAGCAAGTTTCACATCACGGCCATAAGTAGACAACAAACATTACTTGTCATCCATAGAAGGTAACTGTAAAAATAAATAGCAATAGCTTGCCTAAGACAAGCTTGAGGCCTACGGCCCGCCCTGACTTTACTAAGGAGGAACGAGGGAGCTGCCACAGGCAGTCTAGCCACGGGTCAGCAGAGGACGACGGAAACCACATTGACGTCCTCGCCCTGGGCTTTAAAGCCATCAGATGCTCTGTCCCAGCCCCTCCTCAGCAGCAGAACTACCTTACTTTGGAAAACACTCAGCTTCTCTTGAATTCAAAATCTCCAACACCAGCTTCCTCACCAGTCCCCAGTAATAGCCCAGGAATCTGGTGACGGGGAGCTCACTGCCTGTCCAATGCAACTCCAACATGGCAGGAAACAGCTGTGAGACCGTTCGCAGGACTCAGCACCTTCAGCTTCTCTATGAAACCACAAAAGCCTGTCCCCTATGAACGCTACTTGTTTAAAGCCAAACACCTCCGGAGCTCCCAGACAAGATCCCTATGTTTGGACAGCAGAGATCTCAGAACCAGGCTCCTGTGGAGGCTTCGGGTGAGCCCCAAATCCCAGGCTGGGGCTCAGCACGTCTTTGAAAGCAGCGCCCCATGGCCTCCGTCTACCCATCTCTGGGCTTTCTGAGGCATGAGCAGCCATAACCCAGGCCATCTTAAAGACCGTCGCCCCTGCCACTTGGAGGGAGATTCTCTACCTTGCCCAGTTTCTGGAAATGGCCGTTGCTGAGCAACCTTTGGGGACCTGTGACTCTTCCAAGCCTGTCCTTAGCCAGGCTCTGGGCACTGGGAAAGCAGAAGGGAACCAGCAGACTGGGGATGGGGAGCCAGGGACTGGGAGGAGAAAAATCATCACACTCACGCACTGAATGTCTGAGATGAAGTATTTTAAGAAAAGCTTTTTAAAAATAGCATTTGGTGATGTCTAAAAAGCAAGTTTCTACAGCCGCCTTCAGCGTATTTTCTAGGCACGCCACAGCCAGAAGGAATACGGGCCTTTCATAGAGGTCTTGGTATAAATCCGACAAACAAAGCAACATATTTCCCAGTGAGTCCCTTGCCTCTGCTTAGAGAACAAATCTAAAAAGCCACAGGGTATGGAAGGTTCTCCCTCATTTGGGCTACATGGCTTTGGGCAGGTTACCCGTCCCTCTGCAATCATCCCGTCTGCAAAATGGACACCCATAGTATCCGCACGCCCATTGTGAATGGTGTTTAGTGGGGGAAGTGACAACACAAGAAAACCGTTCGTGGATGGGGAAACCTCAGCCATACATCACCGTAACTGCGGCAGCTCAGCCAACAGCCTTTCCATGTGCACACCTCACATGATGGGGCACCCACCTCCCAGAGGCCCTCCTCATGCTGAGCTGAATATACCTCCACCCCAGCTCTGCCTGGTGTGACCTCACAGGCTGTGTTTGCTCCCCAAGGCGACTCTGCAGACGCCCAGTGGTGAACCTGCCCTCCCTCCTGCCCTCCCAAGGCTCAGGATGCCCCAACTCTTGCTGAACCTGCTGCACCCTGGGGAGTCAAACGCAGCACAGGTGTGATTTCTGAGAGAATCCTCCTTTTAAAGGCAGGCCCACATGGAGAGCTGGCCCATACTCCGATGTACTTCCCTCCAACCTGCCATCCTGAGCCACATCCCAAGCACAGGATCTAGGAGGCAACAGAATCTCACAGTAACCCAGCACATCTGCTTTAGATGTATGTGATCAGCATGTAAGTCACACGGATAAAACAAAAGCTGGGGTATGCATATAAGCTGAGAATGAAGGGGCATCTGGGGAGAGGCTCTCTTTTGCTGTCCGTCCCACTCAGCCAAGGTCAATTAAAAAGACCAAGAATGAATCCGTGTCCATGGTGGCCAATAGGATAAGAAGAGGAGATGTGGTCTTTCCTCTAATTCAGGGTCACAGAATGGGCCCGGACCTGGTGGGGACAGAACTGGGATAACACTCAGCTGCCCACAGTGGTCTGAGGGAGGTGGGCAGGGGTGGAGATGGGGAGCAATGCCTCGGGGATGCCACATGTAAAGCATAGCACACAGGTGTTCTGGTAGCAGTGTGGAGGGGAGGAACCTGTTATGGTTGGGCTCTGTGTCCCCACCTAAATCTCACCTTGAATTGTAATAATCACCACATGTCAAGGGCAGGACCAGGTGGAGATAATTGAATCACGGGGGTGGTTTGCCCCATGCCGTTCTCATGATAGGTGATAGTGAGTGAGTTCCCACCAGAGCTGATGGTTTTATAAGGGGCTTCCCCCTTCGCTTGGCACTTCTCTCTCCTGATGCCATGTGAAGAAGAACATGTTTGCTTCCCCTTCCGCCATGATTATAAGTTTCCTGAGGCCTCCCCAGCCATGCGGAACTGTATCATCCCTCTTTTCTTTATAAATTACCTACTCTTGGGTATTTCTTCATAGCAGCATGAGAACGGACTAATACAGAACCCTATAAAGGTGCCCCACATTATCTGAATGGACCCCTCCAATGACACACATTAGCCTGAAGAGAAGCAATAGAGTCCATTTCAACAGAGATGTTAGTCTCACCCAAGGTTACTTTCAGAGACCAAATTCATTTCATTTTCATGGCAATGAAGAGTCACAAGCCCCTCCACCCCATTTGTATTTGATATAAATATGCCTGTAACAAATAAATGCAGCTTCAGCTTCTCCATGTAGTTCAGCTACTCTAATTATAACTAAAAGCAGAGGAAAAAAACCATATATCCTTCTTCATGAAAATCGGGGTATATTGTGACTTATTTGGAGAGAAGAAAATCATGGAAGGGTTAAGTTTCTGGACACAAAAAACAAGATCTTCATTTTTGAAATCTAATTTAAAAGATCTCCCCAGGGTGAACTCAATGTATCTTCCACGGAAGGACGAGGACGGGAACGATTCTGCTGGGACCCAAACATATGGCTGAATTCTGCCTTAAGTATATCAAATAGAAGGCTCCCTTCACTGGCGCGACTTGTTATAAAACAGACCTGTCAAATCAGGCTCCCCATGTAAACTTTCTGAGCTGATTGAGCTAAATCACACGCCTGGCATTTCATTACCAGCTGTGGCGGAGGGCATTCTGCCATCCCGGGTGAAGGAGAGCCCTGCCGCCATCACATCAAGGCTAAAAACAGAGCCATCTCCATCAACTTGACAAAGACAAAAAACTTGAATTAAGAGCTCTGTCTAAAATTAACAGTGATTGAAAGTTAATGATGGAACAAATTTGGCAGAACTATTTAAACATGCATCAGGATGCGGTCTCGGCTTTCAGAGGGGAAGCTGAAATGATGAATGTCTGTTGAGCGCCTGCTGGGAGCATGGCATGTGGCTTCATGCGGTTCTCCCTTCCACCAGAATCACACCCTTGGCAGAAGGTCTGATCTGTCCCCGTCACAGCTCCAGTTCTGGGACTGGGCGAACACATCTGCTTGTCAACATTCGAAGCTGTATCTGTGTGCTCGTCAGCACCATTTGTTTATAACAAGCCAGAAACAACCCCTATTGGGGAACGGTTCCATAAACCATAGCATAACCATTTCATTCAATCAACGATACAAATCAGGAGGAAAGAAAAAGACAAACAATGATCTGAGAAAATACCCATGGTACAATGTGACATGAACAAATATTTGAAATTGTAGACACAGCGTGTCCTCCCTGTACTTCCACATGCATACAGAAAATATATTGTTTAGATGCCTGTTTCCTCTATGAGAATATAAACTCTTTGCAGGCACAAATCACTCTCACAGCCCGAATCCTAGGGCAGAGCTGGTCTTCAGGCTGCATGTGACTGCAGGCCAGGGTTTGTGCACTGGGGCTGGAATGTCCGTGGGCTGGGTGGGAGCGGGGGTCAGGAATGACCCTGCCCCTTCCAGAGGACATCTGGGGAGGCTTGAGATTAGAAGTGCCTGCTGTTCTGGGAAATTCTAGACACTAGATGGGCAGCAAATACCTGTTTAACTCGATTGGAGTGTTGGTCATGATCCTTTCTTTGTAAGTCTCAAAAAGTTTATTCAGGCATACCTATGTATAAACCCACAAAGACATGCATATAGACACATAGACACGTGCAGAAAATGAACCAGAAAAAAATATGCCTGAGAAAATAATGACCTCTGGGTATTAGTGAATTGTTTTCATTTGTTTTTGTTTTTGTTTTTGTTTTGAGACAGAGTCTTGCTCTGTCACCCAGGCTGGAGTACAGCGGTGCAATCTTGGCTCACTGCAACCCCCACCTCCTGGGTTCAAGCGATTCTCCTCCCTCAGCCTCCCAAGTAGCTGGGATTACAGGTGTGCACCACCACACCTGGCTAACTGTTGTATTTTTAGTAGAGACAGGGTTTCACCATGTTGGCCAGGCTGGTCTCAAAGTCCTGACCTCAAATGATCCGCCAGCCTTGGCCTCCCAAAGTGCTGGGATTACAGGTGTGAGCCACCATGCCCAGCCAGTTTTGTTGTTGTTGTTGTTGTTGTTGTTTTCACTCTTTGCATATTTTCCAGCTTTTCTATAATAAGCATGCTTTATATTTACAACCAGGGGAAAATTATACTACAAAAGAGATCCTGTTTATTCCCACTGCACACAGATGTAGAGTCCTGCCCAGACAGGCTTCAGCGTGAACTGAGATGCAGAGTTCAATTGTCACCAACTGCCCTCCTACCATGTGCCAAGAACTGCTTCCAGACCTGCCTGCATTTGATTCTCACAGTCACCTGGCTTATGTGTTTGCGTCACAAGCATTTACCTAGAACTTTCTAAGCTATAAGCATTCACCTCATTTAATCTCCATAACAACCTCCGATTAGGTATTTTTATCCTCATTTGCAGCTGAGGCCCAGAGAGGCAAGTAACCTGCGCGCGGATAACAAGCGGCCTGTGATAGGGAAAGTGACTTGAATGAGATGGATGAAGAAGCCACGTCCGCTCAACACAAACCCGAGACAGTTGTCCTTGTCCACTCCTCTGTGGACACACAGCGCCGGCAGCCAATAATCCCCACAGTCGCTTCTAATAGGCTTTGGGGTGGATGTGTATTGCAGTATCGCACATGCATTTTTGTTTTGGTTTCTCTTTCCTAACTGTTTTCAGCTGCTATTATGAGTGACACAAAGCTGGCTCAGGGTGGTTCTGGGCAGTCAAGCCTGAACTCAGATGTTCCTCCACGCAGTCGAGGAAGTGCAACTTGGCAACTCACCCACGCACATGAGCATGGATCCCATGACTGGACATGTGTGAGAAAAGGCTTCTCACTGGCTGGCCCCAGCCATACCACATCCTGCTTCAGAAATCCCACCGCAGTATCCTGCTGATGGCCCCGCAATGCTGCAAGGCCCAGGGAACTGAGATCTCTCACCCAACACAGGACGTAGCATGAGCGTTTCCATGCCCAGAGACAGAGGCGCGTAGAGTTGCCTTGATGATTCTAGAATTTCCATTTATCGTCTGAATGAGACACCGATATAAATGTCCAACAGCCTTGTTCAATGATTCCGTATCCCCATGCCTGACTCAAGGGACTAGGAAAGGACACAGAGGTTCTGTCAGAGGCGGACTTTCCCTTTGATCAGAGTAGGGAGCTCCACTTCATGGGGGTGGCGGCGGTCCAAGCAGAACCTGGGAACAACCCGGACAGGGCGTTGCAGGGGAAAGTCCCGGAAGCCAGACTTAGACAAGGTAGCCTCAAAGTCCCCCTCTCCTCGAATCACCAGGATTTAGCTTGCACATTCCACTCCCTCGTCACTATGCCAGGGACCCCAGTGATCAACGGATTTGTTCGGACATTGTCCTCTGAGGATACAAATGTCAATTTGTCTGGAACAAAATCCCAACCCCAACAGCAAAGTCTCCACTGTAAAGGTGAGCTCCAGCCCAGCTCCCGGCCTTGCCCGCAAGCCCATGCAGACCATACACCCAGCACGGGGCCAGCTGCAGCAGAAAAGCCTCCCCTACCCGCAGTCTACCCAGGCAGAGAGGCTGGAAGGAGCACCAGCTGGCTGTGGGGCCGGATGACACTGTGGGACTCTAAGCCTGAGCCTGTCAGGGAGGTGACCTAGACACTGTACAAGCCGCCTCTGAATAGTTCCTGCAAATATGTGGACTGTTCAGCCATCGTGGACCCCAGCTCTTGGTGGTTACCGAGAAAGCAATTTTGGCTTCGGGAAGGAGGGGGGCAGGGCCTGGCTGTGGCACAGACAACGGTGAATTTGGCCAGATGGTGTGAATCGAGTAGAAGTGGGCAGGCCAAGCCACTGTACCTGGAAAAGCAACACACAGACAATGTCTGGGGAACGTCCCAGTGCTCCTGCCACTGCTGCCAGCGTGGCACCCGATCTTCATCGTGGTAGGAGAAATCCACCTTGCTCACGAAGTGAGCGTGCCACTTCCAGACCCAGGCCGGTACGAGCTCAGCTTTGCACTGCCCTTCTCCCTCTCTCACGCAGGGGAGGAGCATTTCCCCACCACAAGCCTTGCTGGGCCAACTCAGTCCCTCTCCCAAGAAATTCTCCCACATCTTTTTCTAATACTTTAGTCATTATAGTCGTTCCCACAAATGGTGCTGATCAATTGAACGTCTCTTTGGAAATAAAAAGAAAAAGAAAGAAAGAATCTCAATCCTAACTTTGTACCACAGACAAAAATCAACTTGAAACGGATCCTAGACCTAACTGTAGATTCTGAAACTGTAAAACTTCTAGAAGAAAACAAGGGGGGAAAAATCTTTGTGCCTTTGGATTAGTCAAAAATTCTTAGATAAGGCATAAAAGCAGGAATCATAAAAAATATTAATCTATAGATAAATGGAATTCATCAACATTTAAAACTTAGGTTCTAAGGACACTACGAAATGGAAAAGCCACAGACTGGGAGGAAATTTTTGCAAAGTACACATCCAGTGATGGATCTGTAGTCAGAATAGATAAAGGGGCCAGGTGTGGTGGTTCACGCCTGTCATCCCAGCACTTTGGAGGCCAAGGCGAGAGGATTGCCTGAGGTCAGGAGTTCGAGACCAGCCTGGCCAACATGGTGAAACCCCATCTCTACTAAAAATACAAAAATTAGTTGGGTGTGGTGGTGGGTGCCTGTAATCCCAGGTACTCGGGAGGCTGAGGCAGGAGAATGGCTTAAACCCAGGGAGCGGAGGTTGCAGTGAGCTGAGATCACCCCACTGTACTCCAGCCTGGGCAACAAGAGTGAAACTGTCTTAAAAACAAAAACAAAAAGTGAATTTTACTACATGTAATTTATACCTCAATAAACCTAGCTTTAAAAAAAACTTAATCATTATTATTGCATTCAACCACTGACTTACAAACACCCAACTTATAAATACCAGATTCACACGCGTCCTCCGCACACCTTCTGGTTTCTGGGGTGCCCAGATCCAAAGCCAACTGACCCATACCAGCGAGGGCTGCAATGAAAGGAACCCATGTCCTGCCTGTTTCTAGACTGAATATCCCAAGACCCCCTTGTTCACCCTGTCCACGCAAGTCGCCCATACCACTCTCGTCCTTTCCTCTCCACTTTGCCCAGCTGCCAGGATGGGCATCTTCCCTCACTACCCCGCCGGCCCCACGAGTTTCCTGCCAGAGCCAACACAGCCCTTCTAGAGGCCACCAGCATGTGGGTGTCCTCTTTCTCTCAGCTGTGGCCATCATGACTGGTGGAAACCGAGGCGTGAAGTGAAGTCCAACACAGCACCTCCATCAGAGGCCTGGGTGTGCGGCTACTGGGAGACCCACAGCGAGCTGACACCAAAGCTCAGCTCTGGACACACACCCGCCTCCACGTGGCTCCCAGGGTCAGTGCGTAGGTGGCTACGCGGCAGCTCAGTTCATCCACAAGTAATTAAAACCGACAGCTCCAGAACCCACATGTACCACAGGGAATTCCAGATCAGGACGCCGGCATGTCACAGTGTGCTGGCTCCTCGGACACAGCAATCCTTGGGCTCCGGGAAAAAGAAAGAACCTACGCTCTGACTCATTCGGTTTTTTTCTGTGTCAGATAATAAATGAAGAGTGTCCTATCAACACAACGAAATGGGGAAGCAGGACAAGGCGGAGTGTGAGGCCTAAGTATGAAATAATGAATGTATAATCCCTCTGAAGAGCACTCAGAATGGGAAACGGACATTGCCATGGAAACCAGGGGAGTGGGGCAAGGTTCTCATGAAGGGCCCGGCAGAGTCACTTCAGATGTGCTCCAGGTTGGAAGCAGAGGCTGATCCACCACCACAGAGGGCACAGGCGGCCGCGGGACAGGCAGGATGCTCTCAGACCTGCCACGGGTACACGTGTGGGCACCAGTCCCACAGACCTTCACAGGAATGCAGCGGGAAGGTCGAGGGGGACACCTGCACCCACGTTTCCACCTCTGGACAAACATCCTGTGCCCCAACTCTCTATGTGAAGTGCTTCCTCCACTCAACAGGGACCTGGTCCTGATGTGGCACTGAGGAGACCTCAGCTCTGGCGTCCAGGGGCCCTGAGAGCCGGGGAGAAGGGCAAGATCACACGCCGTGCTGTGGAGCCCAGCAGGGACCCACATTAGACTGGGGTCCAGGGCAGGTTCCTAAACAGGAGGACCCCATAGGCAAGTCTTCAAGAATCAGCAGCAGCTGCCTAGGGGACTGGGGGGACGTGCTAGGCAGGCAGCCGGGGATAAAAGAGCAAAGCAAAAGCCGGTAAGAATGGAAGCCACAGGCTACTGTGTGCAAAGGCAGGGACCAGCCAGAGAGGACCAGTAAAGGGGGCCCAGTCCCTCCACCCAGAGAAATGTCACACAGGACCAAGGCACAGGAGGGTGTTGTCAGGGCCATGGAGCCTCGTGGGGACACCAGCTCGGGACGGCACCCAGCAGGAAGGGGCCGTGCCAAGGGAAGAGCCACACGAGGATGACGGGCGACGTTATTTCTCTTTGGAAGATCATTGAGCATGTTGATGTGTAATTTTTCAATAAAATATTAGCCAAGCTGCCAAGGACCTTAATTTTAAATAAAGTGTTAGTTGAGTTGTTAATTCTCTACTCAGCTTTGCTGCAACTAATTATGAAGAACTATAATGATGACGATCCCAGATGGACCTGGCTGTCCTCTGAATACAAACTTCTCTCCTCCTCCTGTTCTCACTCCTCCGCAGAGCCGAGCTGCATGCTTAGAGCAGGTAGCCTGGGGGCCAGCACTCCTCTGCCCCTGCCCCTGCCCAGGCTCCGACAACCAAACAGAAGGAAAGTCCTGAGCAGCTCTCAGCCCTTTTGGTGCCGTGAGCAGAGCCTGGCCTGGAGGTCAGGGAGCCCAAGCACCCTGCCCAGCCTAGTGGTTATGCCCTCTCTGGGCACAGTCTCCCCCAGAAAGAGCCCAGGGATTAAGCAAAAAAACGGCGTCACCTGGGTCCCCTGCACACACTCCATCCAGAAGCAGAGCTGCAAACAGCTAAGCTGGGGGCACTGAGGTCATTCCTACATGATTCCAGCACTCAAATGGCTGCTTCTTCTTATCCCTATTTTATCAAGGAGGAAACTGAGGCTCAGAGAGGGAGAGTAACTTATCCAAGGTCACACAGCTCCTATTTCCTGCCTTCCAGAAGGGAAGGGGGCAGGAACATGGGGAGGGGGAGCTGGAGGAGACAATGTGTGCGAAAGCTGCGGAACTGTGTGAGAGATGATGTGTGTGAGCATCGAGGTAGGGAGGCTGCCCTGCCACGTGCCCATGGTGGGGAGGCTGAAGATGGGCTGATGAAATCCATGGTTGGATCTGCTCCGTGGGGAGGGAGAACCTGCAAAGCTGACCGGAGGCGTGTGGGAGGGGCTGGCCAGGACCTCCAGGGCTAATGCTCCAGGAGAGCACTAAGCAAAGCTGCGGCCAGGCCACTCCCCCAGTCCTGCTGTGTCAGCTTCCCAGTCCAAGCACTCCAAACCGAACTCTCCGTCTCAGAAATTCCAAACAGGATCTCCGGGGTAGACACGCCCCCAAGTCAAGCCTCTGGAGCCTGTGTGGCTTAGCAAACAAATATAGTTCTCTCTGTGCCTCAGTTTGCTCATCCGTGCAATGGGGCTGCCACAGGGAATTGATATATACCTAGGAGAGACCAGCTCATAGGGGACACTTACTTATTGTATTCATCCAATTTCACGCTGCTGATAAAGACATACCCGAGATTGGGCAATTTATAAAAGAAAGAGGGTTTTGGTGTTTTGTTTTGGTTTGGTTTTGAGACAGAGTCTGGCTCTGTTGCCCAGGCTGGAATGCAGCAGCATGACCTTGGATCACTGCAACCTCCACTTCCCAGGTTCAAGGGATTCTCCTGCCTCAGCTTCCCAACTAGCTGGGATTACAGGTGCACACCACCACTTCCGGCTAATTTTTTAAATATTTTTTAGTGGAGACAGGGTTTCCCTATGTTGGCCAGGCTGGTCTTAAACTCCTGACCTCAGGTGATCCACCCGCCTCAGCTTCCCAAAGTACTGGGATTACAGGCGTGAGCCATTACACCAGCCTAAGAAATAGGTTTAATGGACTCACAGTTCCACGTGGCTGGGGAGGCCTCACCGTGATTGGCAGAAAGCTCACATGATGCACACAGAGAAGAGCGTGTGCAAGGGAAACTCCAGTTTTTAAAACCATCAGACCTCGTGAGACTCTCACTATCACGAGAACAATGCAGGAAAGACCTGCCCCCATAATTCAATCACCTCCCACCGGGTTTCTCCCAGGACACCTGAGAATTGTGGGAGTTCCCTTCAAGATGAGATTTGGGTGAGGACACAGCCAAACCACATCACTTATGCATTCGTTCTCATGATACTCTTGCCAATTTCAAGCTTAAAACTGCTTCCAGGGACTGAGCCACTCAGGGAACATGAACTGGCCCCTCCCATGAACCAGGGAGGTGGTCCTCCATGGGGCAGGCCTCTCTAGGAGTTACACCTGGGGTTGCCACCAGGACCAGCCCCTAAAGGGCAGCGGGCTGGGCCTGCAGCTCCTGGCACCTAGCATGGTGATGAGGTGCACTGGCTGCTGGGAGGACCCAGTGGATTAGCAGGTGTGACCCTGAAGGCCAGGACTCACGGCAGGCGGCAGGTCCGGGCAGTCAAGATAGAAGATGTGCACCTAGGTGGTGACCAGGTCTGTGGGAGGGTGGGCTTGAGAGATTTTCACTGATACCACTTGGCAGCCCTTCTCTTGGGCTTTATTAGTTAATGTGCTGTTGGCCACATTGCTTTCTTCATTGCCCAGGAATTCACTGCTATTGATTGCCAATACCAGCTCCAGCCTCCCTGGAGCGTCTGGCTCACTTTGGAGCACACCAGGGTGGGTCCCCTTCATCTGTGTCCACTCTTCATGGCCACCCAGCTTTGGAACAGGATTCCGGCACATTCATCACCCCAAGTCCCACCAACTGCCTCACCACCACACGTGAACTGGGGTGCGTGGAGTGAGGGTCGTAAGTCCTCTGTAAAAACAGGAGCTTATGGTATTTAAGCAGTGCTCCAATCCCCTAAGTCTCCATTAAACCCAGCGCTGAGGGCTTAGGGGCATGGGAAGCCCATGCACTCAGAGGCGGAGCTGAAACCCTAGGCTGACGCACAGCCCTGGCCCAGGTGGCAGGAGGGCTGGGGGCTGTCTCCACCTGTGCCCCTGAGCTGGGATTTGGGTCAGGTTTCGGGCCCCTGCCAAAGTCTTTCCTACACTCAGAGAACATTCTTTTTAAGTTGTCTCTTTTTGTTTTCCCACTTCCCCAAATTTATTTAAAATTAAACTGCGTGAATTCAATGCACGCTTTCACAGACCCATAATAAGCAATTTCCGAGGGAGAATCGGAGCCAACACGGGCTCCTGAGTGTGCAAGTGCCGGGCCTGGCAGGGGCTTCCCCATGGGGGCAAATCCCACCAACACAGAGCGCAGCCTGAACAGCCCAGCCCTGAGCGAGAAGAGCCGGCATCCTGGCAACCATAGCTCTAGATCTTGCAACCCGGGTGCCGCTGCTGCGTGAACCGCCTTGACTGTGGTCCTCTGTTTAATGCTCCCACAACCACCCTGCAGCACCGACAGGCTCACATTCCCACTTTACAGAGGAGGAACTGGAGACTCAGAGAGGTTGCATGACTTGCCTACAGTCACACAGCTAGCAAGTGGCAGAGCAGGAACTCAAGCCCAGGCTGTGAGGGTCCAAACGGCCTGTGCTTCCCCACTCTGTTTGACATGAATTTGCCAAGTCACCATTCTCTGGACACACTCAAGTTTGTTGCTGCTGCTTGTGAAGTAGTGTGACCTCACCTGAACAGTGTTCCAAGTGTGGCCAAGTCACTGCCGAGTACAAGACTATCCCCTCCCTTGCCACAGACCCTATACTTCTATTAATGCAGCCAAGGTGATAATGTCATTGCTGGGGCCACATCATGGGGCTCCCCTTTGGGGATCTTGTACTCTGAGGAGACCCAGAGGCTATTCTAACATCCACCACCGCTGGGAAAACGCTTGGTGCCTTCTTCTGGGGCAACCGGCTTGGGAAGCTCACTGCACTAGCCTACATCCATCTGATAAGATTGCTCTGGTGACTTTAAGTCCTTCCAACCTGGCCCCTCACGGGTGGGTGCTCAGTACACCTGAGAGAATAAATTAATGAATAAAGGAGCAAAGGAATATGCCTTCACTCAACGACTTCCTGAGAACCTGCCATGCACCTAGCTCTGTGCCAGAGACACACTTGAGGAGGAAGTAGGCAGGTCCCTGCCCTGTGAAGCTGTTGGGGTGGGGGGTAGACATGAAACACATGTGGTGAGCACACAGGCCATCTGATGGTGACAAACATCATGGAGGGGCCGGGGCAGGGGACATGGAAAGTCTCCCAGAAGAGGTGACAAGGAGCTGAGACCTCGAAGCTGCTGCATGAGAGGCTGGAGGAGGAGGAGGTTCCGGACAGAGGGAACTGCCAGTGCAAAGACAGAAACTAGCAAGGTTGATGAGGATGGAGGAGGGGGCGAGGCTGGAGGGGAGGGGAGGGAAGGGAGGGAGGAGGGGAAGGCTGGAGGAGCATTGCGAGAAAGAAGGGAGGGGCACGCTAAAGAGGGCACCCACTGTGAGGACTGTCCTATGGGATGGAAACGCCTCCTGTGCTGAGCCCAGGGTGCAGGATCCGCCCCCAGGCTGCCGGGGAGCAGGGGACTCCACCCTGCTGTAGCTACAGCCGCCACACACTCGCCACGAGGCCAGGTGGAGCCACTACTGTCCATGCAGGTTTAAAAAAGGGACAGGGGCAGGACTGAGAGAGAGAGAAAGAAAGGGAAGGAGGGAAGGGAGGAGAAGGAAGAGAGGGAGGAAGGAAGGATTCCAGCCTTTCCTTCCTAACCTTTGAGATGACGGGGCCTGCCAAGGAGGAGTAGGTGGCAGGGGTATGTGCGGAGCCTTTGCCACCCCCGACTCGCACCCCGGCACTCCTCCTGCGTTTGCCTCTGGCACAGAACTGAGGGGCCTGCGCTGATGGATGTCACTGTGACACATAAAAACAGGGGACAGAGATCCCAGTTGTTGCACCTGTCAAGGACACCCCACACTGTCTTCCCGGACTCGTTTTACTGGGTGCTGTTTTGTTTTCATGGGGGGCAGGGGCAGCCCAGTCCTGGCAATGACATCCCTGGTCCCTGCCAAGTAAGACAGATGGTGGTGGCTGTGAGTTTATCTGACTCTTTGCAAAGAAGGCGCCTAGCTCACTACCCAAGGAGGCTCAGTGAAATGACACACGTGTTGTTTATTATCATCAGCACAGCCCTGGCAAAAGGCGTGACCATAAATTGCAGGTGTGCCAGATTCAACAGGCACAAAGCCTGCACACCAGGGCACCCACTGCCTGCACCAACCCTGAGTGTCAGCAGCCATTGGGCAGGCAGGCGGGCAGTGTCTCTTATTCCATGCTGATGGCAGGGACCCCACATGTCTGTGTTTTACACATCAGGGTGCTGTCTGATGATCCTGTTTTGAAAAACTGTTCTGGGTTGTAAAAACATTTGAAAGCAACAACCCCCACATACAAAACTGAACTCTTAATAGCGCTGGTGGACACCCCAGACCTGGCTCTTATCCCAGCTCCCCATCTGAGCCGGCACCCCAACCCTCCTGGTCCTCCAAACAAAATCCTAGGGGTCCTCCTCACCACACACCCCTTCCCCACCCACCTGCATGCCTAAGTGACCACCAAGCCTGGCGCCCTCCCGGACTCCCCATACACCCTGCACTGCCCTCCAGCTCTGCTGACGTCACTCCAGCCGCCTCTCCTTCCTCCATCCTCCGTGCTGCAGCCAGGGCCATGTTTTCAAAATGCCAGTCCCATCAGCCCACCTCCGCGGCCTCTCACTGCTGCTAGCACAGGCAGCAAAGCCCCGACTTTCTGGACCCACTCAGCTCTCTAACAATACAAATCACAGCTAACGCCAAGAACCCTGGTGATGGGCTGGCCACAGTGCTCCGCGCTGGACATGAATCCACTCATTTGGGCCTGAAAGCAACTCTGTGAAGCAGGGGCCAGCCTCACCTACACTCCACAGATGAGATCCTGGAGACACAAAGGGTTATGAAGCTTCCAGCTGGGACGCAGCAGAGCCGGGTCCTGAACCCAGGTAGGCTAGCTCCTTGAGCTGCATGCAGGAGCTCCAATGCCCTCATTATGAATGCTCTTTGAACACAGGCTCTGTCATCCGTGCACTCTGTGATGTCAGGCAAGGTTCCTGGGCTCTGGGAGCTGAAGTTTTCTCTTCTGTGACATGGAGCTAACACCCATAGCCTTGGATAGTCACTGCCAGGGTGACATGAAGTCCTCACAACAGCTCCTGGCACCTGCCAAGTGCTCAAGCCAATGTTAGCTTGCTCCCTGACTTGCATTCTGTTTTGTGGAGGGAATTAAACAAAAACCACTCTCAAAGGAAGAGAGTGCCACTGCCAAGACCCTTTACCTCCTCCTGACCCACGAGCTAGGTCTCTGTGCATTGCCCCAAGGAAGGAGGAGACTGCCCAGAACAGGCCTCCTGTAGAAGTACACCCCACCAAAGCCCCCAAAGCCCACAGCTGCCCACTGCCACCCCCACAACAGCCTTGCTAAGTCATATTTGCAAGAACTCTGGATCCAGCCCAGAGAGAAAATGTCAGTCACATTGCTTTTTATCACATTGAGAGAAACAAGAACAAGATATCACCAAAAAGACAGGTGCATTTCCCTGTCCAAAGACAACTCAGAACCTTCTCACTTGGAAAGAAAGCTGCCTGAGAGTAGATTCAGTTCACTTCAGACTATCCAGAGTGGGTTGGGTCCTTACTGCCAACAAGACCTGGGCTGGACCTGGATTCTAATCCCCAGCCTGTGCATATGGCTTCACAAATTATATAGATGATGATGATGATGATGATGATGATGATGTGGTGGTGGTGATGATGGTGACAATGATGATGGTAGTAACAATGGTGGTGATGGTGTTGATGGTGATAGTGTTGATGGTGATGGTAATAATGATGGTGGTGATGATGGTGATAGCGGTGATAGTAATGATGGTGGTGGTGGTGATGGTATTGATAGTGATGGTGACGGTAGTAATGATGGCAGTGATGGTCATGATGAGTGGTGGTGGTAGTGATAATGATGATGGTAGTAATATAGGTTGTGATGGTGATGATGATGGTGATGATAGTGATGGTGTTGATGACGGTCATAGTGACAGTGATTTAAGTGATGGTGAGAAATGAAGAAGATAACGGAGAGTGGTGGATAATGGATGGTGATGGTAGTAATAATGGCAGTGATGGTGGTGGTGGTAATGAGGATAATGATCATGGTAATGATAGTAATGGACAGGTGGACAGTAATGGTGGTGGATGGTGGATGGATGAAAGGAAAGAGATGGTGGATGGATGGAAGGTGGTAGTGGATGGATAAAGAATGGATGGATGGTGGATAGTGGATGGTGGAAGAATAGTGGAATGGATGGATAATGTGGTGGATGGATGATGAATGGATGGAAGGAATAGTGGATGGACATGGATGGATGGAAGAATGGACGGTGGATGGATGGATGGAATGGATGGTTGATGGTGGTAATGGTGGTGATAGTGCTGGTGGTAATGATGGTGGAGATGGTGATGGTGGTGATGGTGGTGATAGTGCTGGTGGTAATGATGGTGGAGATGGTGATGGTGGTGGATAGTGCTGATGGTAATGATGGTGGAGATGGTGATGGTGGTGGATGGTGGTGGGATGGTGGTGATAGTGCTGGTGGTAATGACGGTGGAGATGGTGATGGTGGTGATGGTGCGGTGATGGTGCTGGTGGTAATGATGGTGGAGATGGTGATGGTAGTCGGGCGGTAGCGCCGCCCACACCCCGGCCATAAAAGTGCCGTCAGCCTCCCTGGAGCCCCCTGGAACTGCAGCTTTCCAGGGGCAGGGCCCTCTTCCTGGGGTCTAGGCCTCCAGCACAAACACATTTGTCTAGAAGCCTAGGCACTGGTCCAATGGCCAGATGGGTGTTGAGCACATAACACCAGCTCAGTGAGTGCCTAGCAATGGATTCGTTTTGAAAAGCCAAATACAGCAGAAAGTGATGGCGACAACTTTTCCAGGGCTTGAGATCAGGGCCTGAGATCCTCCACTAGGTAGGTAAAATTATCTGCCTGGAAGAGGCATGAGGGTGAGGTAGGATGTGGCGTGTAAGGACTCTATTATGTAGGGATGCCTGATTCTTAGCAAGCCTTGAAGCTCGTCTAAGAAAACACCAGGGATCCTTATGTCACCTGGCTTAGGCATTCAGAGGGTGATTGGCAGCTATGGATATTTGGGATACGAGTTTGTTCCACCTCAAATCCCATCTTGCCATCTTGTTCTCTCATAGCCGCCTGCCTTTGCACAGGCTGTTCCCAAGGCCCTTCCACGCTCTCTCCCTGGATCAAGATCACAGAGCCCATCTCAGAGGCAAGGACAAATTCACACTTCCTGGCCCGAAATTTGCTGTCCTTTGTCCCTACCACTTTACTCCACCTTTCAAACATGAGAATAGATTGTCAAAACCAAGAGAAGTGAGCATGTACCCTCCTGGGGTAGGACCCCCCCACCACCACCCTCCCCGCGTCCTCCCTCCCACCACTTCTCGCTGTGCTCTGCTCTGCGCCTGCCCAGGGCCACACTCAGAAGATTCTCTGAGCACCTGGAGGGCCTGGAGGCTGCTTTAGCCTTGCCCAGCATTAGCATTCCACCTGCGTTGGTTGTTTCTTTCCTTCCTTAGCCACTGTGTGAAGGTCAGTTTAATAAAAGCCTTACAGCTGCCTGCAGTGGGGTCCCCCAGCCCTCCCCGGGGCCCCCACACCCCTTCTCTCCCTGTGGGCGTGTCTCCTGCTGCAGTGTTGGAGTCAGGCAAGCAGGCTCTATTTTTTCCCGTTATAAAAGAGTGTTATTCACCATCACTGACTCCCAGGGATTATGATAACAGAGGCAGGGGGCCTGTGGCTGCTATTATAGTGTCCAGCCCATGTCGAGCAGCCCAGCATGAGGAGCCCAGATCCTCTCTCTCCCGGCGGCTGCACTGAGGCCAGGGCTGCCAAGTCGTGCTCCCAAGGAGGAGCTGCTAATTTGGGCAACAGCTGTAGGCGTTCACTTTCCAAGGCGTATGCTGACACCAAATCAGATCTCGCTGCCTTGCCCCTCTCCTTCTTGTCAAGGGATGACATTAATGGGGGAAGCAGCATCAGGGACACAGGCTCATTTTCAAAGTCATTGCCTTGACAATATTTCCACCAGGAGTGTCATGCACAATCATCATTGAAAAATCCACTTGGCATCTATGTGGCACAATTAGGCATAATGAAGTTACCTCCAAATTACGTATTTTGTTAACTAAATAATGAAGCTACTGACAGGGCCTACGTGGGGAAGACAGGGAAGTGGTGGAGGATGAGGCTGCCGTGCAGAGCTTGATAAAAACGCTAAGGAGAAAGGAACAGAAGAGGTTCCTCAAAGCAGCATGGCTGTCACAGAAGCTCCAGGGAGCTTCAAATTGCAAGAGGATGGAGAAGCCTGATGCAAGGACCACAGGGGAGGAGGCAGGCGAGCCCAGCATGGCCAAGACTTGTGGTCCTGCCTCCAAAGGGGAGTAAAAAGATACATGAAGAAGGGACTGGGCGGGCTGGGCAGTAGCTGTAATCCCAGCACTTTAGGAGGCGGAGGCA
Source organism: Papio anubis (assembly GCF_008728515.1). NCBI lineage: Eukaryota > Metazoa > Chordata > Mammalia > Primates > Cercopithecidae > Papio > Papio anubis. The sequence continues at coordinate 179,969,571 of NC_044978.1, read as the reverse complement.
GGAGCATCACTTGAGCTCAGGAGTTCGAGACCAGCTTTGGCAACATGGTGAAATCCCGTCTCTATAAAAAATACAAAAATTAGCCGATGGTGATATGTGCCTGTGGTCCCAGCTACTAGGGAGGCTGAGGTGGAAGGATTGCTTGAGCCTGCGAGGTTGAAGCAACAGTGAGCCATAATCGTACCACTGCACTCCAGCCTGGGAGACAGAAAGAGACCCTGTCTCAAAGAAAAAAAAAAAGGGACTGGGAGGGTATTTAGGGAAGTAGCACAGTGCAGGATGCCACAGAACCTGGACTGGGACTCAGAGGGGCAGCAGCAAGAGCCACAGCCTCAGGGAGAGCCATCGCAGGACAGAATGGCTCACAGGGGCCCAAGCTCCGGTCATGGGAGGTAGGACCTGCCGGGGTGTGGCAAAGGACCACCAGGATGAACAGCAGTGTTTCATGTCAGGCGGGGTTGGGACCCCTTCCCTCCCACCGTCCTCCTGTGAAATTTGGGGTATGTCACTTCACCACTCTGAGTCTCAGTTTCTTTATCTGCAAAATGGAAAGAATCCTTCTTCAACAATAACATGATATGATTACGAAGACTGTATAAGAGAATGCAGAAAGAAAAACTGCCTGGTATTCTGTGGGGCACAGAGTAGGCAGATCAATGATGTTTAATATTAGATCAATGATGGCAACATTAAGAAGATAATTATCTGCCTCAGGGGCCTTTGTTAAAACAATAAAATACTATAAGGATTCATTAAAATAATGCATGTAATTGTTTTAGGGCATGACTGCAACCGGGCAAGCTCTCAGAACGACAGCGACTGTGACCTCTACTACTCTGCTGTGATTATTACCATGGGGTTCCTTTCCCAGTGAAGAGCAACAGGAGACCCTCCCTTGCCCCAGGCTGCCCTCCTCACTTGTCCCTGGGCCACTTCCTGCAGTGCCAGCTGCTTCAGATCACCCTCTCGAGATCCGAAGGGCTGCCTTTTAGCGGCCCGTCTGTATTCTTCAGGTTAAAGGGCTATTTACTTTCAATCCTGTTGACCTGATTTTAATCCCAGCTACATTAATGCCTACAGCCACAGAATGGAATACATTCAGCAGAAAAATAAATTCACTCTCGCAGAATGATGCTCTGACAGCAGCAGGCAAAGGTCAAAGACAGAATGCATTGGCTGCACGCTGCCGGGATCTCGGGAGCGAATCGTTGGAAGCTCCACGGGGCCTCTGGATGCGGGGTGCAGACAAGGAAGTCGGCCCGGGGATTTTTAGATCCTGCCACGGCTTCTGCTTACACAAAGTCAATTAAACAAACAGCAGCTCCCCTGAGCACATTTCCTGAATGACTTTTCCTAAAAATAAATTACTTGGGTCAGGCACGGTGGCTCATGTCTGTAATTTCAGCACTTTGGGAGGCAAAGGTGGGAGGATCACTTGAGACCAGGAGTTTGAGACCAGGAGTTTGAGACCAGTCTGGGCAACATGGTGAAACCCTGTCTCTACAATAAGTAAAAAAATTAGCTGGGTATGGTGGTATGCACCTGTGGTCCAAGCTACTCTGGAGGCTGAGGTCAGAGGATCACTTGAGCCCGGGAGGTGAAGGCTGCAGTGCACTGAGATCATGCCACTGCACTCCAGCCTGGCCAACAGAGTGAGACCTTGTCTCAAACAACAACAATAAAAGCAAAAAAACAAAAAACAGAAAATCATGACCAGAGTTGTAGAGCCTGGCGTTTGTGGGCGCCAGCAATTGTTGAGTAAAATGAGGTTGTGATGTGTGCTTGCAACAGGGGACTCTGCAACGGGACACCTCAAGTCTGAGCTTTTGACTCCCCGATTCCTCATCCTCACCCTGGGACCAGATGTGTTGTTGTGATTAATAATCACAACAGCCAACTGAGTACTTGCCATGTATCCCGCACAGTTCAGTGCTCACCAAGGATCGTCTCATGTTAGCCCCATCATCATCCCATGAGTGGGAATTCCGTGGACTTCATCAACGAAGCAATGGAGCCTCCTGGAGGTCCTGGCTGGAGGTCACCTGCTAGGTCATGGGACAGACCCTAGAGCCTGCGTCTTCAACTGGGGTCCCAAATGTCACCAACAGTAATGCATCAAGGGACAGGGAGACACCACAGACGAGGTGTCTGGGACTTAGGCCAGCCGATGGAGGCTGCAGAAGACGCTGTCTGACCAGGCTGGGCCTTTAAATACTAAAGCCCAGACTGTGAAGCCAAAGATCCCACTTTGTAAAAGGTGGTAAATGTGATAGATTGAATTGTGTCCCCACCAAACTCATACATTGAATCCTAAGCCCTGGTAACTCAGAATGGGATTGCATGTGGGAGACACTGCTTTTTCAAAGCAGAGATGAGGCTGTGAGGGCAAACCTTGATCTGGTCTGACTGGGGTTCTTATAAGAAGAGCATTTTAGGACACAGACATGTACAGAGGGATGACCCTGTGAGGACACAGTGAGGAGATGGCATCTGCAAGCCAAGGAGAGAGGCTTCAAGGGAAACCAACCTTGCTGACCCCTCGATCTTGGACTTCCAGCCTCCAGAACTATGAAACAGCCAGTTTCTGTTGTTTAAGCACCACATCTGGGGGACTTGGTTTTGGCAGCCCTGGCAGCCTAACATGCGTGTCTGAAGCCCTGTGTGAGCCTAACAAGCAGCACTGTGGTCTGGGTTCAGCCTGTAGGTCCTGGAGCTCAAACACGCCACTCAACTTGTCTGAATCTCAGATACGGACCCCTGCAAAGCTGATGACATCTACCTTGTAGGATTGTGGCAGAGGTATCACGATGAAAAAGGCATCTGCTTTATTTTGTGTACTTCTGTGCATTTCCAAAATGTTCTGCAGTGAGTACCTACTGTCTGTATTTCCATAAAATAAGCATCAAGCCCAATGTCTGGCACGTGGCAGGCACGTGGTAAATGCATTTTACATGCTAACAGTGTAACTTACAAGAAAGATACAATAGTTAGGAATAAGCTGTCACCAATTAACACAGTATTAGCATTCATTAAACAGAAACTGGTATAGATGCAAGAAGAAATAGAAGGGCGTTTGTAGTGGAATCCTTTAATTTCTTGCTCTCAAGTCTTAACAGATGAAGAAAAGAGAAAACAGGTAAAGACCCAAAAGACCTAAACAATATTATTTATTTTTATTTACTATTATTATTAATTTTTTTTTTTTTTTTTTTTTTGAGACAGAGTCTTGCTGCGTCATCCAGGCTGGAGTGCAGTGGCGCGATCTCGGCTCACTGCAAGCTCTGCCTCCCGGGTAGCTGGGACTACAGGTGCCTGCCACCACGCCCGGCTAATCTTTTGTATTTTTAGTAGAGACGGGGTTTCACCGTGTTAGCCAGGACAGTCTCCATCTCCTGACCTCGAGATCCGCCCACCTCGGCCTCCCAAAGTCCTGGGATTCCAGGCGTGGGCCACCGCGCCCGGCCAACAATATTATTAAAATCACAGCTGCTCAGCTGAGGACAGTGGCTCATCCCTGTAATCCCAGCACTTTGGGAGGCCCAGGTGGGAGGATCGCTTGAGGCCAGGAGTCTGAGACCAGCCTAGGTGACAGAGCAAGACTCTTTCTTTTTTTTTTTTTTTTTGAGACAGTCTTGCTCTGTCGCCCAGGCTGGAATGCAGTGACACCATCTTGGCCCACTGCAATCTCCCCCTCCTGGGTTCAAGCAGTTCTCCTGCCTCAGCCTCCCGAGTAGCTGGGACTACAGGCACCCGCCACCACACTTGGCTAGTTTTTGCATTTTTAGTAGAGGTGGGTTTCGCCATGTTGTCCAGGTTGGTCTTGAACCCCTAACCTCAGATGATCCACCTGCCTTGGCTTCCCAAAGTGCTGGGATTACGGCCATTGCGCCTGGCCAAAAAAATTTTTTTGATTAGCCGAGTGTTGTGGTGTGCGCCTGTAGTCCCAGCTATTCAGGAGGTTTGGGTAGAAGGATCACTTGAGCCCAGGAGTTTGAGACTACAGTGAGCTATGATGACATCACTGCACTCCAGCCTGGTGACAGAGTGAAACACGGTCTCTCAAACAAATAAATAAACATAAAAAATAAAAACATAGTGCTAATCTATAACTGAAAACAAAACAAACCATCTTTTCTATTGCCCATGGGACATTCCCCAGAATTGCTCAGGAAGAAAATCTCAACACATTCCAAAAACTGTATTGAGAAAAATTAATTTCACTATTTTCAAGCTGATCCCCACACTCAGCAGATGGTCAGATTGAGATCCACGTCTGTGACGTAAATAGAAACGCTACTTAGAGGACACGAGTCATGCATGGTGGGTCAAAGGTGCAACACTTCAAGAGATGAAAGTTAGACTGTGAGTCACCATCCGGGACGGGAATGCATCCAGCTACAGGAGCTCATGGGCACGTGGGCCTGGCAAGCTTGGTACCTGCACATCCCAATTTCCTCTACTGTGAAATGGAACAATTATCATCATCATCACAGGAATGCCAGCCTCTCAGGAGGGTGACTTTGGGAACTAACGCTAACCTCTCTGAGCCTCAATTTCTGCACCAATAAAATAAGGTTAATGATATCACTGACAGCAGCCTAGGAGGCTACTGTTAGGATCAGTGATCACGCAAGCAAGTGCCTGGCATGCAGCAGGTGCCCTGCAAATGTCCATCAGCGGCCCCTCTTCTTAACCAGGTTAAACCAGTTGCCTCGGCCGGGCGCGGTGGCTCAAGCCTGTAATCCCAGCACTTTGGGAGGCCGAGACGGGTGGATCACGAGGTCAGGAGATCGAGACCATCCTGGCTAACACGGTGAAACCCCGTCTCTACTAAGAAATACAAAAAACTAGCCGGGCGAGGTGGCGGGCGCCTGTAGTCCCAGCTGCTCGGGAGGCTGAGGCCGGAGAATGGCGTGAACCCAGGAGGCGGAGCTTGCAGTGAGCTGAGATCCGGCCACTGCACTCTAGCCTGGGCGACAGAGCGAGACTCCGTCTCAAAAAAAAAAAAAAACCAGTTGCCTCTTCACCCACACTACGGGCCTGCACTCTGGGAAGCTCTGAAATCACACTGGTGTTAGGAAACATTCATTCTCTGTGCCCTTTCCTGTGAAAACAGATTCCACATCCATGAGACCGGGTGTATTATCTTCTCTCCAGCCCTTCTTGGAAACCTGAGCCGGTGCGCTCCTCTCCTTGGAATGGGGGCGGGTACACAAATATTTTCAGGAGGAAGCATGCACAGAGGTGCAGACCCCAGAGGCCCACCTGCAAATGGCCTCAAACCAGAGGAACCACGTTCCTCTGCTCCTTTTCATTTGAACCATGTTTAGACAGACAGAATCTGCTGCTTTCAGATTGGAGTGTGCACAGAAACCCCCACCCACCCCAAAGACAGGGCAGGATGGGGAGAAGGCCCGAGGCCCTCAGGGATTGAAATGAGAAATCTCCACCCACCCCAGCATCCACTCCCCGGCCAGGCCCCAAGTGGGTGAGTGTGTAGCAGGCATCACGCCAAAATGAAACCTCTCCTTTCAACCAAGAAAGGTATTTGACTTCTCTCCATTTCCCCCAATAGAGCTTGTATTATCTCACGTAATCTTCCTAAAAGCCTGGGCCTCTGACAGGTTAAATCACCTTGAAAGGGCAGAATTATCACTCAATTAGCACTGTTGAAGATTAGCAATTATTACCGCGTGAACTGCATAATCAACGCCTCCTGAAACTTAGTCCATTAGCAGACGCCTCCATCCCCACAGCTCCAGCAGCCAGGCTGCTCCACCCGCATGGGGACCTGTAGGCCAATGTTCCCACAGTCTCAGACAAACTGCTGGTGCCTATGAGTCTGTTATCTATTCTCTCCCTTCATTAGAAAAAATCCAAATTCTCATAGCTGGGATTAGGAATCACTGGTCATGTCGATCTGGTCATATTTCATATTTTTTATTGGATTTTTTTCAAATAAAGGAGCAAAGGTCGAGCGCTGGAGGCAGAGTTGAGCTGGTCCCTCCCGAGTCCCCAGGACAGGCATCAGAGATACACGGCTGGAGATACCCGAGCTGTACACCCAAGGTCACAGGTGGAGGAGGAAGCGTGGCTGCACCGTCTGGGCCCAGCAAGGGCTCCAGCCAGACACCAGGCCACAGTGAGCAGGGAAGGAGACAGGGTTCAAGGCCAGCTCCAGCCCCTCCCTGCAGCCCACTATCCCCAGCTCTGCAGTGAGCCTTCCCTGCTCTGCTCATTGGGAAGGCTGGATGAGAAAAGGGGAGATAAAAGGTCTGGCTGAGCACTCAGTATGTGTTTCTGCAGAGTAAGTGGCTGGCCAGTCACCCCAGGACAACCCTGGCCCCAGCCAGCAGGTCAGGCCTGGAGCCCTCTCCAGAGATCCGGGGATCATTCATTCATCAACGTGTTCATTCATTCAACAAACAGTCACTAGGTGTCAGGTGCCCTGTGAGGCTCTGGAGACGTGGCTTTGAACAGGACAGCCAGGCTCTCTGCCCTTATGAAGCCTATGTTACAGCACACAGAGAGGGGCTGCTGCGGACTGGATGTCAGTGTCCCCTGACCCAAATCCACATGTTGAAGTCCTAATTCCTAGCGTAATGGTATTTGGACGTGAGGGCTTTGTGGGGTGAGTGGGTACAGAAGCAGTCACAAGGGTGGGGGCCTCACAGTGGATTTGTGCCCTCATAAGTGGAGGAAGAGATCAATCTGTCTCTCTCTCTCTCCGTGTGCACACACTAAGCCAACACCATGTGAGGATATGGTGAGAAGACAGCCATCTGCAAGCCAGGAAATAGAGCCCTCACCAGAAACCAGAAACCCAACCAGAGCCTTGACCTTGGACTTCCCAGTCCCAAACACATGTCTGTTGTTGAAGCCCTCTGTCTGTGATACTCTGTTACAGCAGCTGAGGCGAACTAACACAGGGGCCGAGACAGAAAACAAACCAAATAAGGCAGCAGAATGCATACTGCATCTGGTGGTGAGAAGTCGCAGGGACAAATACAGCTGAGAAGGGGGAACCGTCCTGGGTGAGTGGCCCCGAGGGCTGGGGGCAGGAGAAAGAGCCTCTCTGACGGGTGATCATTGAGACCTGCAGGGAGGATCCAGCCATGTGAAGATGGGGAACAGTGCTCCAAACAGCTGGTGCAAAGGCCCTGGGGCAGCAACAAGCATGGGCATCTCAAAGGACAGAAAGAGGGCCAGAGTGGCTGCAGCCGAGAAACCCAGGGGAGGGTGGAGGGAAGGAAGGACAGAAGGCAGGTGGAACATTGCAGGATTCCAGCCAAGGAAGCTTTGCCTCCTGCCAGCGGGCCTGCCGTCAGCCAGGAAGCCCCACGGCCCTTGATTTCTGGATTTCACTCAGAAAAGCAGCGCAGCACATTTGGAAGCAAAGAAATCCTGTGCGTTCCACAGAGGCGCTTCCTGTTCCTCGGGCTCACAGCAAGACGGTGTTTCCCAGCACCGCTGAAGTCAAGTTCACGTTTTCCCCATTTACCCGAGGCTCCACGCACTCTGGGGGCCCAGACCCTGGGCTCCAAAGCTGCCATCAACTCAGTCTTTGGCTTCCTTGTTGCAAACCTCCTCAGCCCTCCACGCTGTCTCCCTCCCACCCATACAGGGGAAGTGAAGGACTCTGAGGCACCTGGGGACAGCAGAGCCACACAGTGAAGGCCCCTGGGGCCCTGCGTCACCACCTGCAGGAGATCCACCCACCAGGACCCTCCACTCTGACTGACTGCATCAGCAAAAATAAGTAAATATTTATAGCATAAGCCACTAACTTTGGGGGGATTTTTGTTGCAGCAGTTAGCCTCCTCTGACAAATACAGGTTGTGTATCAAAAGTATTTGTCTAAAGAGGTTCTAAGATTATCTCAAGCCAGAGAGATCTGTGCGATGGTGGGGCAGGCTGGGGTGCCATAAACCCAGAAGGGCACAGAGGGGTTAGGCTAAAATCAGACGGAGAAGAAGAGAGGAGAGTGAAGGGGACCCTCTCACTGGTGCTGGTGCCTGGGCTCCAGATCGTGGGGGTAGAGTGGGGATTCAGGCCCAGTTTCCTCCCAGTGAGCCCGGGGTTCCTTCCACAAATCCAGAATTATGCAAACAAATGAACAACATATCATTAGCTAGACCGACATACAGAACAGATTGGGTGTTGTCAGTAAAATGTGGGGTTGTTTTTTTTTTTTTCTGTGTATGTATGTGTTTTTCTATCACTTGATATTGTTTGGAAACAAAAGATGAGATCAGGATAAACAAAATATTGATAAAAGCCACCTAATGTTTTATGAAATATAAGAAGTGCTGAATATCATCACATATAAATCTTCCTTATCATGTAAAAGAGTTCACCCATGGGGTGGTCAAGAAATCACGTCAAGTCTGGGTTTCACTTACTTTGGGGTTCAGATTTTCAGTGCAGAGCCCCAGAGCTCCTCGTGCTGTGGGGACCAGGCCCCCAGTTTCAGAGATGCCCCCTGTGCTGCTCTCCTCTCTCTCTCCCTCTCCCCTTCTCACTTTTCCACCCCACACTAGCAGAGCTCTCTTAGTTAATTAGTGCCCTTCCCCACTTTGGTTTGCAGAAGCTCCCAGATGACCTCTGGTGCCTTTGCAGAGGTGACAAGAAGAGAAACCCCGAAAGAGGACACGAGCTCAGAGATGTGTGGGCCTTAGCTGGGGCTGCACAGTGGCCCTAAGCAGGGCTGGGACTCACCCCAATCTCCTGAATCCTATGCTGGTGCTTACCCCGGCACATCGCTGTCTCTCTGGGAGCCAGAAGGCAGCGCTGGGCAGGTCCTCTTGCCTTACCATGGGGTGATACTTCCAAGGTGAGTGCTCACATTGAGGTGAGTGTGTCCTGTCCTCCTACTGGACCTTCTCTCTGCCCTGGCCTTTCCCCGAGCGATGTTGGACCAGGACAGGCTAAGCAGAAACCAGGGACTCTTTCCAAGGTCATTGCAATGCCCCAGGGTGGGGCCCGTGCAGAGAACAAAACAGAAGAAAGAGACCTCAACTCATGCTCGCAACATGGCACAAAGCCAGTGCTGAGAACTCTTCTTATATTTCAGAGAGAGAGAGAGAGAGAGAGAAGTGGTGCCGGTAAAGGCGGTGCACACTTCTCGGGCTGCCAGTAGGGAACAGGGAGGGGCTTCTTGCCAGGAAGCTGTGATTGGCATCCTTGAGTTTTAAATATTTATCTGATGAAATCATTACACTTTCCCAAGGAGACCTTCACCAGTGCTGGGCTTCCCCACTGATGAAAAATTCATCACCGAAAGTCCTGCTAAAATAACATAAGGGTCAGACTTAAACTGCTCAAACCCCTGTCTAGTTCCATCAGTCCCACCCCTAGCCAGCCAGCCCCTAGGCTCCCTGACAAACATGACCCAGAAGAGCCATAAAGCAGTCAGGGCTGCCTTCCCAAAGCCATCCGGGGCCATCCTTTCACCTGTGACACTGAAGCAAAGAGAGCACAGCTCAGGGCAGGAGGCCCAGGGAACAGATTGGAGGTACACACTCGCACCCATCTTCTGCTCCAGAGTCCACAGTGATTTACTGAGCATCTACTAAGTGCCAGGCCTCATGCTGGGCCACGGACTGTCATCGCAGAGCCCCACTGCCAGGCCCTGCAGACCCTTCGCACAGGGACCCACACACCAGGCTGAGCCTCCCACCTCTGAGTGCCTGTCTGCTTCTAAACCTAGGCTCAGCTTGGAACCAAGTGCTCCTAGTAGCTGACTACGGGTCCCATGTGGAGCCATGGCTGGAAGTGGATTTCCTCTGGGCCCTGAGAGAAGCCCTGCCAGCCCGCTTGGGTCCCAGCATCCCGGAGACCTGCCATGAGACACCCCCACTTTTTTGCCTTAGTCAGTGCTCACCGGCACCTCCCATACCACCTCTGCAGGGATGGCCCTGCCCTCACTGGCAGTCACTCTCTGGGCCCCTAGATTTTGGCCCCCACCTCTGGTGGCTGACTCCATCCTCCTCTACCCCCTCCCAGTGAGAACCATTGCACAGTCCCTGTGTCACAGAGCTGGGTGATGACCTCTAGAACCAGGGAGACAGAACCTCAGACACAACCTCGGATTGAGCAAGAGGCCTCATCTCTCTGAGCCTCCGTTTCCTAATCTGGTACATTGTGATTTCTCCCCACCCTTGCCCAGGGTGTTGGGAGGCTCCAAGGAACCATGGTTATAAGATTCAGCCACCTACGTGGGGATCAGACTCATATGTACCCCCGGATGACAAAGGCCGTGACTTCACCGAAGTTTTCTTTCTGAAACACGGTCCCTGGCCCATAAGAACGTGCCGCCTCTCCCTCCCTGTTGACAGCTCCAAAGACTCCCCTTCCTGCCATTCCAACTGCAGCAGGTGTGAGGCTGTGAGGTGTCCTCTGAGGATGCGGTGCCAGGTGAGCTCACTAAGTGAGCACGCAATGCGGAGCCTGGAGCCCGAGCAGATGTGCCCAGAGCTGCCTTCCACTCCCAGCTTCAGAGACCGCCAGATACCTGCTGAGAGGTCAGCCCACTGGCTTTCTCCACCAGGACTAACCCTAAGGAAGATCTCCTGCAACACACACCCAACCCCAGCTCACAATTTGAGAGACAGCAAGACGCAGGGGTAAGCTCCAAAATGGCATCCAGGAGATTGGGGTGAGTCCTAACACTGCCCAAAGCCACTGTGTAGCACTGGTTAAGGCCCACACACCTCTGAGCTCATGTCCTCATTGTACAACTGAATGACTGAACTAGGTCATTGCCTCATTCATTCATTCATTCATTCATTCAAACTTGAATGTGTTGGAAACCTACAATATGCCAGGCACCTCAGTTCTCAGTACTGAGAGATAAAGGAGACCCAGCCCAAGCTCTGGAAGCTTCACAATCCCATGAGGAAGGCAGAGCTGCAGAGAACACTTCACAGTTTAGAGGGATGACAATTCTGAAAGATGGATACACAGAGGCTTCTGTGAGCCCAGAAGAAGCAACTAACCCCACCTGACTTGTCCATCACCGCATCCCAGCACCTACACAGAGCAAGTACTGGGTGGGTGGTCGGACAGATAAATGGATTAATGGATTAAGGGGTGGATGGGTAAGTGGTGGATGGATAGATGGACAGGAGAGGGAGTAGGCAAATAGATGGGTGATTGAATGGATAGATGAGTGGCTGAGTAGGTAGATGGAGAGTAGATAGTTGGGTAGACAAGTGGGTGAATGGATGGGGGATGAATGGATTGATGAGTGGGGGTAGATGGGTGAATGGGTAGATGATGGATGAATGGATGATGATGGATAGGTGGATGGATGATAAATGGGTGGGTGGATGAGTGCATGGATTGGGGAGAGAGAGAGGAATAGATGGGAAGATGGATGGGTAGAAGATGGACAGATGGATGGATGGATGGATGGAAGGAAGAGAGGGAGAGGAAGGGATAGGAGGAGGGACAAGGGCCTCTGATCTTTCAGAGGAGCATGAACTGTCCTCTCTTCAGTGTCCTTATAAAAGCTCACTCAAGCCAGCAAGGGCCTGATCCAGAGAACCGTTATCCAGAAACCATTTAACAAGAGAGACAGAAGGACAGAGATAAGCCAAGGACAGAAAGGAAGGAGAGAAGGATGTGATGAGAAGAGACAGAGGAAGACAGTGTGAAGACCCTGTCAGGCAGACAGAGCAGAGTTGGAAGGAGAGCAGAGAACAGGCAAGCACCAGCCATGGGGGTGGGGAGAGGAGGGAGAAAGGCTAAGGCAGGGGTCGGGATGAACACGAAGGGAGCTATAACACCCGCTGTGACAAGGTTCCGTTGTGAGCAGGTCTCTGTTCTGCCGCTTTATGAAGATGTGTCAGTAAATAGCAGATGTGAAGTCCCTGTGCTCACAATCACACTGCGGTGACAGTGACTCGGGTAGCAGAAGGCCAGGGGCTTCCACCAGCCAATGGGCAAGGGGCTGAGGGGTAAGTGGGGGCGTGCAGCCTGTGTTGGTCACCCTTGCAGCCTGGTCCGTGGAGCAGGGCAAGCACGGTAGCAATGAGCACAGCGGAAAAATATGGGCAGCCTGATTTGTAAATGCCAGCTTTCGACACCCCGACCCCAACCACGTGTGCCCCAGGGAGCCCATTCCTTCCCTCGTCCTAACCCTAGACAGCAGCACAGGGAAGAGAAGATGAAGCTGTGTGGGCCCCTGTGTCCCAAGCAGCCACGAAGAGTGGATACAGATGAAGGGGACCCGCCCTGGTGTGTTCCAAAGTGAGCCAGACTCTCCAGGGAGGCTGGAGCTGGCATCAGCAATCAATAGCAGTGAATACCTAAACAATGCAAAAAGCAGTGTGGCCAACAGCATGTTCATTTAAAAAGCCCAAGAGAAGGGCTGTCAAGTGGTATCAGTGAAAATCTCTCAAGCCCACCCTCCCACAGACCTGGTCACCGCCCAGGTGCACATCTCCCATCTTGACTGTCCGGACCCACCACCTGCTGGGAGTCCTGGCCTTCAGGGTCATGCCTGCCAATCCACTGGATCCCCCCAGCAGCCAGCGCACCCCATCACGCTAGGTGCCAGGAACTGCGAACTGCAGGACCAGCCATGCTGCCCTTTGGGAGTGTCTCATCTAGCAGGATTTTGGACATCAAAGGTCAAAATTCCTAAGCAGTGCACCCGAAGCCCTCCCCAGATCCAGTTATCTATGTATTGCTAAGTTCTGTTCCACACTGGCTTTCAAAATTGTAATATTTGATGATTTAACATCGTTCATAATGGGAGGTGGCCAGATTGACTTGAACTGTAGCCCCACTCTGGAACTCTGACATTGTCTCCTAATTGTGGATGCTGCAAATAACATTGCTGCAAACACCTGCCTATGGGGAGTGCTTTCCTGGTTGGAAGGATAGATTACCTTAAGACATTCGCAGAGTGGGTTCCACAGCCACGGGGTGGGTTGTGCTTCTTAAAACAAGAGTTGTGTCCATTTACAACACTGGCAGAAAAATGCATGAAAATACCCTTTTCACCAGACTTCGGCTAGCATTGGACACTACCTTTTGTTCATGGCTCTTTTTTTTTAATGTCCCAGATATTTCTTGGTGACAACTGGGGCCAGGGATAAAACAGAATCCTAACTGATTCCTGGGGGCTGAAATTGTCCAGTGGTGGGAGAAACAGGAGAACAGCAGATCAGTGTCTGCTGGGAACACCAAACACTTGGGAGAGTTGCTTCATCCCCTTGTTTGGAAATGCAGCTCGAGGGGCGTTATGTCCAGTTAGAATGAAGGTCACGGCTGAGCCGTAAAGAAACGACAAAGCGTTCAGTCCAACGGTTCTCCGGACCATGCACTGATACCCAGCAAGGAACGCCAACAAAAGGCCAGGCCTGGGTCTCCGCAGCACCCCGGGCACTGGTGTGGCCCAAAAGCCACCCACTGGGTGAACCTCACGTCCCTCTGGCTTGAGGTCTGCTCACTTTGTCCAAGCCCTCACTGCGTGGCCAAGGACACGCCACAGCGGGGTGGGCAGGGGGGCCCATCTCCTGGCTCTGCTTGACTGCTCCTTCTACCACATTGCCCAGCCCCCAGCTCAGCCAGGCCCCCGCCCTGTGACCCTGTGACCTCCTGGGCTCCCTAGGGCCTGGGGATAAAGTCTAGGGTCTCACTCTGCAGCCTGGCACAGGACGCCTAGCCCACACCCACCCCACTGGCCCTGTGCTCCAGTGGCAGCCCCCGGAAGCCCCCACACCTTGACTCAGCAAGATGTTTACAATGAGAATGCTGAGACATCTGCAGGACTGACCCACAGCCATCCAGAATCATCACTGGGGCAGAGGGGCCCTCCGCTGCCCATGGCAGGAGTGGGCAGGGCATGAGTGTTGCAATGAGACAGACTGGAGTTCCAGCCACAGCCATGCTGCCCCTGGCCCCCAGCTTCCTCGTAGACACAGCGCCCACCCCAAATCTTGCTACGACGAGGAAGTATGCTAACATATTGCAAGCACTAAGCTCGGTGACTGGCATATGAGGTAGGTGTGCAATTAAGTTGAATTCCCCCTTGGTAGCTGTCAATCAACGTCAAATAAGTGCATGGAAGACGGGGGGTGGGGGAGGGGGTATCTCCATCTTTTCTGTCTGTAACCAAGGAGAATGCTGCTATCATGTTCCAAATGTGTTTCCAACAAGGTGAGGCCGCTCATATGATGGGTCGCTTTCCAACAGCAAAAAGGTAGAAAACACAGTCATTAAAAATATAAGATTCGGCCGGGTGCAATGGCTCACGCCTGTAATCCCTGCACTTTAGGAGACCGAGGCGGGTGGATCACCTGAGGTCAGGAGTTCAAGACCAGCCCGACCAACATGGTGAAACCCCCATCTCTATTAAAAATACAAATATTAGCCCGACATGGTGGTGCATGCCTATAATCCCAGCTACTTGTGAGGCTGAGGCAGGAGAATTGCTTGAACCCGGGAGGCGGAGGTTGCAGCAAGCCGAGATCGTGCCACTGCACTCCAACCTGGGCAACAAGAGTGAAACTCCGTCTCAAAAAAAAAAAACCACAAGATTGGAATTTGTTCCTAATGAGCCACATGGTCTTAGCCAGGGCGCTTACCATCCTCAAACCTCAGTTTCATCATCTGTAAAGTGGAGGCTGATGACAGTAGCTGGGCAATTGTGGGGGAGCAAGTGAATGAATGCATGCCACAAGAAACAGCCTCTAAGTTGAGTGCTTATGTCGCAGTGTCCGACGCAACATAAGCACTCAAGAAATCACAGTTGTTTTTATCATTCTTCAAGTTCACAGAACAGTTTCCTCGCACGATATGCTTTCTCTGACTGAACTCTAATTTCATAATCCTTGCGAGAAAGCTGGCAGCGCTGGAAGAATGAAGTGCCCGAAGGACATAGAGTTAATGGTGAGTAATTTCCCCAGGAATTCCGAAAGGGCAACCCAGGGAGAAATTCACAGGATGACGTGTCTCACATCGGCTCCTCCCGCTCCTTGGCCCGACGCAAGGGACTCTCTTAATTAACTCTGTCTTTACTGCTAATCTTAGTAAATAATTAGACAAGATTATCCTCAGAAATCATCCTCAATTTCGTTCATCAAAATTGTGGTTGCCTCTGCCTGTTCATTTCATGTGATTCACAGAAAGGTGTCCTTTTGAACTAGCATGGTTTGTGGGTATTAATCGCAAGTCTATTAGTGCAGACACTGTAATAATGAATTGAAATTTACATTGTGTGCAATCTTATTAATTGTGCGATCATATCAAGTCTGACAGTTTTAATGCATTACTAAGGGAAAATAGTCTAATACATGACATTAAAGATGTTATCAAGGTTAATTTGCCTTAAAATGTAGTAACTACAGAAATTTTCCCCTTTCCTTTGAGATACTGTGGTTTAAACACATGGTGTTTTAATCTGGGAGGAAAGTGTCCACACAAATCCACAGAATCAGAATGGTATCCCTCACCTCTCTGGGGAGAAGGGAGGAGTGGAGATAGGTGTGGGATTTGGAACCACTCAGGTGAGTTTTTCAGCTCTACCACTTAAGTGCTGTGTGATGTTGAACAAACTGCTTAGCCTCCCTGGGCCTCACTCGAGTTCTTTGTCTGCAAGGAGCTATGGGAGTCCCTACATCTTGCTGGGTTGTCATGAGGCTGAAACAGGCATATAGAGGGCCCAGCAGAATGCCTGGCACACAGTAGGTGCTTTTTATTCTTAGTCACTGATATGTCCTTGACATCCAGCACGAGGCGTGGCCCATGGGAAGTCCATCATAAATTGATCCAGGGTTGCCAAGGAGAATGCTTGCAGAGAAACAGGTGGACAATATCAACATATGAGCCAATGCCAGATCCAATCCAAAGAGAAGGTAGGACTGGCACAGGTGCCCCACCTGACACAGGTGACCCTGTGTGGTCCCAAACACGAAGGCCTGAAGGAGCTGCCTGACAGCTTCCCTCGGGTAAAGGCATTGTCCTAACGCAATTATGTTCAGAAATCCTGATATGGCACCTAGGTGGGCTGGGTCATAGCCATCCTCAAGCACTAAATTTTTTAAATAACCACTATTAATATAATTCATAGATATGACCTTATTCTTCATCCAACCAGCAAATATTTACAGAGCACCTACTACTGTGTATGTATGGTCTTTGTGTTAGGTGCTGACCATAAAGAGTTGAACAGGCTTGACATGCTCCCTGAACTCATGAAATTTTCAAACAATTATAATACAGTTCGATGAATGTTATGATGGACACTAAGACACCCTGGGAACTCTTGGTTCAAGAAACTAGCATTGTCTGACATCCGGGAAGACTGCTTTAAGTGAGACCGAAGAAAGAGAAGGAAGATCAATCCTTCAGGAAGATATAACAAGTACAAATATATACGCACCTAACAACACAGCCCTAAAGAACATGAAGGAAAATGGACAGAATTGAAAAGAGAAAAGACAATTCTACATCTGCAGTTGAAGATTCCAGTGTCCTACTCTCAATAATTGTTAGAGCAAGTAGGTGGAAGATCAGCAGCTCTTGTCTTGAGCAACATTATCAACTGACTTAACCTAATTGACATTTACAAAATACTCCACCCAATAACAACAGAGTACACATTATTTTCTGGATCTCCTGGATAGATCACATGCTAGGCTATAAAACAAGTCTCAATAAATATTAAAGGGTTGGAATCATGCTAAATATGTCCCTGATCATAATGGAGCCAAATTGGAAATCAATAACAGAAAGAAATTTGGGAAAGTCTCAAATATTTGAAAAATAAACAAAAGATTTCCAAATAATCCATGGCTCAAAGAAGAAATCACTAAGGAAATTAGAAAATATCTTAAACTGAATAAAACTGAAACACAACGTATCATAATGCAGCGAAAGCAGTGCGAAGGGGGGGATTTATAGCTTTAAATGCTGGTATTAAAAAGGAAGAAAAACCTAACATCAATTATCTAAGCTCCACCTCAAGCAGCTAGAAAAAGAAAAATAAACCCGGAGTAAGTAGAAGGAAGGAAATCATAAAGATCAGAGCAGAAATAAATGAAATAGATGACAGAAAAATAAATGGAACCAAGAGTTGGTTCTTTGAGAAAATCAACAGAAATGGGAGACCTCTTGGCTAGACTGAGCATGAAGGAGGAGAAGAAGTTGGCCAGAGACAAGATGGCAGATGAGGAAGAAAGTATTCTAAGGGGAGGTACCCACCGGGGAGAAAACTCAGAGACAAGAGAGGACAGGGGACACAGAGGCACTCCAGAAACTGGAGCGTAGAGTTGGGGAGAGAGGGCGGCGGGAAGAAAGAAGGGTTGCCAAAGATCTTGTGAGCTTTGCTGATGTGCTGGGTTCCACCCCAGGAGCATTAAGCCATCACTAGAATATTGTAAGCAGAAAAGAGATACTATGATCTAAGGTTTTAAAGGTCATTGCATCTCACAGACGGGAAAGGGAGGCTTGGAGAGGTCCTAGGGCTTGTCTATGGTGACGCAGCTAGCCAGCAGCAGTGCTGGACTCATACTCAACTATTTTCATCAAAATAGCCTGGAAGAGCACTGGGGGGAAGCCAGGAGACCCCCAAGTTACTGCCCCTCACTGAGGACCACGACCTCGTTTGTAAACTGATGGAACCATTTGTAAAGCTCCCGCAGGCCCTTCTAACAACAGCATGAAGGATTCTAAACAAAGAGACAAGTTAAGGTCCTTCAGCTGTCCTGAAGTCATACCTAATGTGTACTTTCTGTGCTCAATATTGGTCTTACGAGTTCAGCACTGCTCAGTCTGTCTTGTGCCCCAACATTAAGAAGTTTTCAGATTTCATAGCAGATACCGAGAAGACATAAATAACAGTCTCTGCTCTCTGGAACAAGCTTCTACCGCTCCAGAGTTTTTCTTTGAAAATTGGGGTCCAGCACAGTACGAGCGACATTTTCATCACCAGGTAAAATCCCCACCCTTCCCCCTCTAATCCATCCAAGTCCCTGGGAGGAAACTTGTGGCAAACAGCCTACCCTTCCAGCCGGCAGCAGGAGGGACAACAGGCCAAGCCTCCCCAGGTCTCACTGGTGAGTCAAAAGCAGCCTGAAGGGGCCTGGAGAATGAGACTGGGGTCTGGGTGGCCCCCAGAGCTACAGGGCACAGCCAAAAGCTTCCAAACTCCCCCTCCGATCCATCGTGCTCCTCACACAGACTTCTGGCCGTGCTGCCTGCTGTTTTCGAGGATAAACAGTGAGTCAGTATACAGGGGAATCAGGGGTGAGGTGAGGGAGGGGGTTTACTTGCTTTCCCATTTAGGCTTCCGTCCCCAAAACCAACCCATTCACCCAGCTTCCCATCCAGCACAGTGCTTCCTCTTCGCCTCCTGCCCCAGCGTGGGAGGACTCGGCTGGTCCCAGGCATGTTTCTGCCCCTCACCTCCGTGTCCCCTCTCTGCTCAAACTGCCCTGTCCTCTCCCACGCAAGAAAACTCCCCACTGCCCTACCCACTTCCTGAATTCCCAGCCCCTGATGGGGACGCACACTGCCCTCCAGTGGGTCTCACTATGGCTGTTCTGTGGATCCAGGTGATGAAGGAGCTGAGCAGAGGCTGCAAGGAAACAGCACACAGACCCGGCGCTCTGTCCATCCGTCTCCCTTCCGGCCAGCAGTGAAGGCCTAGGTGCTGGGCAGGGTGCCTGGTTTCCTGTCATTTCTGGAAGGCTCCATGGGATAAGCTAGTCCCGGCTCCTGGGGACCTGTGACCCTCCTCATCTGGACAACTGCTCAGCGTCTGCAAAGAAGGCTCCATGACATGGGACTCAGCGGATGAGGACCCCACTGAGACCTTCCATCCCAGACCCTGTACTGTACTGGGGGCATGGTGGGGGCTAATGGCACTGCTTGATAGTTCATTAAGTCAAAGGACAGCAGACCCGTGCACCTTTAGGTGTGTAGGCAGAGCAGGGTGTCAGTTTCCACGTCCACACTGCACCCACCCCATACCTCCATGTCAGTATTCACTTGCAGGCCAAGGAGAAAGGACATCTTGGGGCAACTTGGATCTGTACCAGGGCCTAGAAGCCAACTAATCCTCCCAACCACGCATCATGGCCATGTCTTACAGGGAAGCACAGGAAGACCCCCGGCACTGCCACCTCCCAGCTGCAGGGCCTCGGGCCACTCACAGAGCCTGGAAACTTCAAGGTCCCCTCCAACAGGGCCTGTCCACCTTCCTCGTGGAGCAGAGCTAGAAGGAAGTCAGGTGCTTTGGGAGTGGAGAGCCGCCCCCATCTTGAGGACTTATTCTATGCCATGCACCAACCCACTCGACACTAGGTGGGTGCTATTGGCAACCCCGTCTGCCATAGTGCTTCCTCTTGACCTCCTAAGGGCTATTTTCCAGATGGGGAACCTGAGGCAGGCAGGGTCACCCAGGTAGAAAGCAGCCACACTGGGTCTGAAGCCAGGCATCTGCCCCAGAGCCTGAGCGCTCAGTGGCTGAGCTTCCCGCCTGCGCTTGTGAGGGTCAATGTTCTGTGCAAAGGAAGCAGGCACCAGGATGGGGAGATCCACTTGTCAAAACCCTTCCTGTGCCGAACCCAGGGCTGTGCGTGCCACCTGCACCAAGCCCGCCCTGTCCAGGGACAGGGATGCCGACCTTACATGTGAAGAAGCTGAGGCTCAGACGTGTCATCAGCTTTGCCCAGTGTCACTCACTGAACGAGTGATCAGGCAGGAAGCTGAACCCAAACCCAGCTGGTTCCAATGTCCCAGGCCCTCACTTTGGCATGACACCCAAACGCGGGAGGCCCTGGCAACGATGTGGTATGGGCCCTTGTGACACCCTAAGCCCATGCTGCCAACCAGCCCACCTGATGTCTGAGGGCGACTGGCATGTTTGCCAATGTTGCAGACAGGAGGACCCAGACGTCTGCCTTCCTAAAGCCCCTATTGCTGTGACCAGAAGAACACAGGCAGAGGATCATGAGCCGCTCGGGGCCTACACGGTCGGGGACTATGTCAACATTGCTCTGTCCCCTTCTCCACCCTCCCCTCCCCAGGCCTGTCTGCAGCCACCCTACGTCCCTCAGTTCCAGGCACCTCCAAAGGCCACACAGCCAGGACAGAGATCTTGGCCAGCACCCAGGGAAGCAGGCGTCACCACCTTCAAGGGAATGACTGCTTCCTTCCACCTTGGCAACTGCAATTTACAACAGAAGAGATCAAATCAGTCCCATCTGTCTGCTCACAGCTCTGTGGGTTAACGACTGTTATAATTACCGCCCACGCCAGCGGCCAATTACCCCTCTCAGGCCATTCTTTAAGGCAGATTATTTTATATGAAACTTTATAGGGGACACACCATTACCCTGGCCTCGGAAGTCCTGAAGAGGGGGCTGCTGGAAGCTTTGCAGGGCTTCTTCCCTGTGTTTAGCTGGGGGGTGTGAGCAGGCTGGGCACCAAGGTCCCTGCAAGGTTCGCCTCCACCTCCCTTTCACACCGCATCTCCAAGGGTGAAAGGACACATCTTGGCCCACAGGACAGCCCCAAGTGGCCCCTCCTGCCCTGAATAAAGAAAGAAGAAAGGTAGGAGGGCATGCTTCCCCCTCAGATTCACCACGGCAGGCTGTGGAATCTGCAAAGCTAAACGCCAAATGAAATGTGGGCCCTCATTCAGAAATGACTAAGAAGGGAAAGATGGCAGCAGCAGCAATAAACCCAGCACAGGCCCTTCTGAGCACAGGGCCAGGAGCAACGTCAGAGGCAGCTAGCTCTCCACCGACAGAGGGTCAGGATGCAGTGAGTAGCTCAGGGAAGGAGGCAGACCTATGTCCACATCACTGTCCCTGGCCCTTAGGAGCTGCAGCCCCTTGTTCCCAGCACTAGAATAGCCTGGCGCCCAGTGGGCACTCAGTCCTTGAATGGGTGAGGCCTTCCCCAAATACCCCAGATGGACAACACAATTGTTCATCAACAGATGAAGGAATACACAAGATGTGGTCTATTCACACCATGGAATATTACTCAACCATGAAAAAGGAATGGGATATTGACACATGCTGTGACGTGACTGGGCCTTGAAAATATCATGCTTTGTAAAGGAAGGCAGAAGCAAAAGACCACATCATACATGATTCTATCAGTATAAAATATCTAGAATAGACAAACCCATAGAGACAGAAAGCAGATTGGTGGTTGCCAGGGGCTAGAAGAAGGACAAATGGGACGTGCCTAATAGGTTTGGGGTTTCCTTTTGGGGAGATGAAAATGCTTTAGACCAGGCTGAGGTGGTGGCTGCACGCACTGTGAATGCGCTAAATACCACTCACTGAAGCCACACTTCAAAATGATTGATTGTATGCTATGTGAATTTCATGTCAATAAAGAAGAAAAGCTGCCTGGAAGATTCAATGGTGTCATGCACGTGTGGTCCCTGGCCCTTCATGGGCCCTCAGGAAATGGTGGCTGGGTCATCACAGAGTCCTCTGGCCTCACACTTCAGAAAACAGTTCCTGGTCCCTTGATCATCCAGGTGGCATGGGCACCTCCTGCTGCCAGGCCTCTTACAGGCTGAAGGATAGAGAGAAAAATGAGCAAAGAGAGCTCAGAATCCAGCCAGGAAAGCCAACCTGTCCACAAACAGCCAACACAAGACGAGGAGAGGGACAGAGCCCCGCAGGGTTCAGGGCTGGGAAGATCGCTCCATTTGCAGGACCAGGAAGACTTTCTGGAGGAGGAGCTTGGGGCTGGGCCTTGGACAGGCCGAGGGGGAAGGGCACCCCAGAGAGAAAGAACAGCGTGTGCAAAGGCCCAGGGGCTGGAACAGAGCAGTGTGTGCAGAAGGTTCTTCAGCTCCCCACAGATACTCCCACCGTCTACTCCACACCATTGTTACGCTTCCATCCGCCAACATTTCCTGCACGCAGACCTTGGGCCAGACCTACAGCCAGGGACTGAGACGCTACAGTCAACAAGACCATCCTCCCCACTGTGCATGTCTGTATCTTCCTTTCTGAGAGGTGGCACACTTCCTGCTCACTCCTCACACTTTCTTTGCTGCTCATGCTGTGGCCTGCAGGCAGGGTTTGTTCCAGCTGCTCTGGCCATGCAGCAGGGATGGCTGCAATTGTCCAGCCTGGCCAGTGATGGGGCTCAGGGATGAGGGAGGAGCAAGTCCTCCCGGCTGCAGACCTAGAGCCACCCTTGCCAATAGTAAAGCCGACCTTTGTTCTCTAATGTTTGGCTTGTGTGTCTTATTTCTTGATGGGTCCCAAGCACAGGATGGGAATAGGGGGTGTCGCTCAATGTGCCCTGGTGCCCCGTGTGTCCCCTTGACTGACAGCTTCTCTTTTCCTCGGTCTTGCTCTCTAGCTCCAAGTGAGGCCGGCAGCCGGAGCTCAGGGAGTTTCCACCCACAGGTGTGCAAGTTCCAGTGTGCACAAGCACAAGAGTGCAGAGGAGTATTCAGAGCCAATTCCTCAGAAAGAGGCTGTTTCAAACTCAGCAGTGAGGGAGGGGCCCGGCGGAGACTGTGGCAGGCAGCCTCAGCTGATTCACAGAACCCACTCGGGGGATGCCTTTCCTGGAGGAAGCCGGCACCTTCCAGGGCTGGCCAGGATCCAGGCTGCCCTCCACAAACGCCAGGACATGCAGAGGCTCTGCCTCGCTACAGTGACCAGCTATCTCCATCACTAGGGACTCTCCATCACTCGGGACAGGGCCATGGTCAGCGGAGTGTGGGGGTTGTGCAGGCCTAGGTTGTGGCACTGGCTCGGCCTCTTACTAACTGTGGGGCCTCAGGCCTTGCAAATCCGCTTCTCCCAGCCTCATTGTCCACATGTGTAGGAAGAAGGTAAGGCCACTCATCTTGTGGGCCCTTCTGGGTCCTGAACATGCGGCCTGGAAGCCCCAGCACCCAGGCCAGCACCCCATAGGCCGTTCATACGTGGCCTCCTAATTATCACCATCTCTGGCCCTGGGTGGGCCCCCAACCTCTCCTCACCTCAGGGTCCTCATCTGTAAAGTGGGGCAAGGCCTCGTGGAAAGCAGCCCTGATGCATGGCAGCTGCTGCTTGGTGGAGCCTGGGTCGGGGCCTCCTCCCTTGGCATCTTCCTGGAGACCCTCCCTTTTAGGAGACACTCCTCCCAGGACTTCCCAAACCCAGGATTTGCAAATATGAACGTGTCTGAGCTGGTTCTTGGCTTTCTCCCTCTTATGGGTTGAACTGTGCTCCTCCAAATTCCTATGTGGAAGTCCTAACCCCGAGGACCTATGGATGTGCCCTTATTTGGAGATAGGGCCTCTACAGAAGGGATCAGGGTAAAATGAGGTCATTCTGTGAGCCCACTGTGACTGGGTGTCTTTACAAAAACGGTCACAGAGACGCAGTTGGGGAGAACACCGCGTGAAGATGCAGACAGAGACCAGGGTGGGGCATCTACAGGCCATGCACACCAAGGATGGCCAGTAGCCCCCAGAAGTTGCAGAGCAGCCTGGAACAGATGCCCCCACCCAGCTGCAGATGAACTCAGCCAACCTTGTAGGCACCTCCATCTCAGGCTTCTTGCCTCCAGAACTGCCCTCGGTACTTTGTTACGCAGCCATCACTGACTCATACAACTTTCCTGCACCAGCTGCTGCACTGCGGTCAGGAGTCCTCCTTCCTGCGCACATCCTTGGATCAAGTGACAGCTGCTTGTCACTCACACTGGTGCCTCCTGTCCCACAGATGGCCACTTCTCAAAGAGAAAGCCTTGGTTCCTACCCAAGAGTAGCTGTGCACACGGAGGGGTGAGAAAAAGGGCCGCACTCCATGGGCTGATTTTCTCCTTAGCAAAGCAGCCCTCCTGCCCCCAACCTCAGGGGCCACAGTTCATATCTAGGCCACAGTTCACATCTGGGCCACAGTTCACATCCAGGCCACAGTTCACATCCGGGCCACAGTTCACATCCAGGCCACGGCAAAATGGCAGGTGATACCACATCTGTGTGAATTTCCAGCAGAACAGAAAAGCCCGTCTCGGCCAAGAGGTGCAGTGCCCCTGGCAGGCTCTGCCCTACCAGAAGTGTGTCAGGGGGTTGCTGGGTATCCTGAGGTTTACTGTAGAGACCAGCAGCTCCCTGGAGCGGGGATGGCTTCATGACCCCAGCATGACCATGCGCCTTCCACGGTACTGCCGTCCACAGAGCCTTCGAGGCCCAGGAGCAACAGCTTTGAAACAGGCCTCTGGGCCAGAAGAATTATAACAATTACAGCAGCTGTCTGGTGTCCTGCCACTTGGGACTAATTAAATGGTTTCCAACTGTGATGGAGACACCACATAAAATACTTTTAAATTAATTTTTAAAGAATAAATGAGAGCATTAACATTTTATGCACTAGCTGAGGGATGGGGACAGGAGTGTGGGCAAAACTGGGGAGGGCAGGAGACTGAACAGAAGGAGCACTGCACCAAGAGTCCCAGAGCCCCTTGGCCAGCCCCACCCTGGCCCTGCTGGGTGACTCTGGGCCTCAGTTTGCCCACCAATATAGAGAGACAGGGACAGATGACCTCTTCATCTATGGGCTCTGTTCAGCCTTAGGTAGGCAGCCTGGCAGGCCATCCATCCATCCATCTATCCATCCAACCAACATCCATCCATCCATCCATCCATCCATCCATACATCCATCCAACATACATCCATCCATCCATCTATCCATCCAACCAACATCCATCCATCCATCTATCCATCCAACCAACATCTTCTAGGTGCCAGACCTGATGCTGTCACCATTGAGCTCAAAACCCAGTGGGGACGCAATGCCCAGGTGATAGGGATGCAGCAGCAGGGTTAGGGCATCTGCAGGGACCACAGACAGGGCAGCAGGTCTGCAGGGGAACCCTGAGCTTGCAGGGCAGGGCTGGGTGTTTCCAGCAAGGGGGCAGCATGTGGGAGCAGGCGTGGTGGCAGGCTTGCTCTGGAATCTCTGCAGGAGCTAGAAGTGACAGCGGGGAAGGTGAAGGTCGGGGGCACAGGGCCGGCTTGAGGGTGGCCAGGCAAACCCTGGTAGGGAATGAGGACTTCAATCTATGCATTGGCTGAGGGCAGCTGGGATTCCTCGTTTTCCATTAGACTCTGCAGCCAGGGAGCAACGCTGCCCCAGCGTGCGGGTGTACAGCTCTCCCCACCTTCCCACCATCTTCAACATCCAACCCTCTGGCCGTGGCTGCAAGGCCCACATGGCCTTCTACCACCAGCCTTGCCTTGTCAGCCACCTGACCTCCTGTCAGCTCCTCCAACAAGCCAGGTCTCCGCTGCCCTCAGGGCCGGTGCACCTGCGCTCCCTGCTACCTGGAACTCTCCCCGACCTTTGCCTCAACTTCCGCTGAGTATGAGTCTAAAGGTTGCCTGCTCAGGAAAGCCTCCTGATCCAGTGCCAGCACCTTCTCCAAGCATGAAGCCCGACCACTCCTGCCCCCTGACAACCACCCAGGCCGTTATTATATATGCACATTGCAGGTGGGCTGGGACGCATCCCTCCCCGTCAGGTCTCCCCATAAGTCCCCGCACACAGTAGGTGTTTGATCAATCGTCATGAGTAACTGAACGCAGGGATCAATGAATGGATTCACTCTAAATCCCTTCCAGCCCCACCTTCTGCAATTCTAGACTAAACATCTGCCCTTGGAGGGGCTTAAAAGGGGAGTGGGGCATGGCACGGACTCTGACACACAGAACTGGACCTTGGCACAAAAAGCCGGCCAGCCTCTCTCTTCTCGGCCATGACTGGGTGTGATTCCCAGTGCGTGCCCAGCACTTTGATGTAAGTCAGCTCAATCAATCCTCCCACCGCGCTGAAAGGAGAGTCATGATTCTCACTCTCAGATGAGAACTTGGGGCTCAGGGCAGCTCAGGGACAAGTCCAGGATCACACAGAACCTGGACTCAGACCCAGGGCCTTCTATTCTCAGCTCCATGGGGACACAACCTCTGCCAACTGGGCCCTGAGCCCAAAGTGCCAACTCCAATAACCTCTGGAGCCTGCCACCCACGCTGCTCAGGGATCACGTCTGGGCACGGCTCACCCAAGGTGCTCCTGGCACTTCCACCAAGATGTGAAGAGGAGGTCCTGTGACCCTGGAAACCACATCCTTGGAGACAAGGGTCCTTCATCCATCTGCTCGCATTGATCTCAGCCCGGGCCAAGGACCTCCAGGCACTGCGGAATTGGGGGTCTCCAGGCAGGAGGACGGCAGTCGCAGACTCAGAGCTCTCCACTGGGGGGACACTGCCATCCAGGAGCCAGCAACATCCCTGAGCTGCCCAATGGATGCTTCTCCTCCCTTCAGCAGAGCAGATGGCTCCCTGAAATCCCAGTGAGGGAGAGTAGGGGCCATCTCCACCAGGAGCAATCAACCAGGACGCAGGGCAGGGGCAGTGGGGCCTTAGCTATCAGTGCCCTCCTTCCTTCCAACACCCTTGAATCACAGCACACCTGGGGACGCGGAAGCTGACAACTGTCACCTGACACTCCAGGAGAGCAAGTGAGCCCCTGCACACAGCCCTCATGGTGATGGGAAGTCACCTTACCATCGTCTCCCAAGTCACAAAGGACAGACTCAGGTGCATGCCAAGCCCCAGCCAGGAGGGGGCAGAGCTGAGACATGAGCTGGGTCTGTGCTCAAACCCTGGCAGCTCAGGTCACCGGCAGGCCCTGCCAGGCCAGCCCAGGCCTCCAAGCCTCACCCCTGCGCCCGCACTCCATGCCAGGCATCCCTCCTTGCAGCAGAGGATCTAAGCCACTTGGCCCTGTTCCAATCGCCACGCCACACCCCCCAGCCGGGAGCTGGAGCAAGTCTTTCAACCTCCTTGAGCTTCAACCTCCTCAAAGGTAAAACGGGCCAGACGCCATTCCTGAGAGCAGTGGGTGAGCTCAGAAAGCCAGAAGGAGCTGCGTGCATGGAGGCATGGGGGTCACCAGTGAACAGCCCTGGAAAACCACCCCAGCCCGCCTCCAGCCAAGACGGCAGCTACCTCCTGAACTGGCCGTCCTTGGGCGCCCCGAAAGATGAGGCCTCGGGCCAGAGCAACAGGCAGGGCAGGGTGAGTCCCGCCCAGAGAGAAAGAAAAGGCGTCCTGGGAAGGCAGTGCTCAGCACGTGTGGGGTCTGTCGGGCCTGGAGGAATTCCTCTCCCATGTTTGGGTTCTCTGCAAAATGTTTGGGTTATCAAAGCATCTCCCCTCCCCATAAAATTCCCTTGACTCCCAAGGGAGGGCCCAGAACAGAAACACTTTCTCTTTTTTCTGATTTCCCAGACTAAGTGGAGACTTGTACATAGACAATGAAAAACAAGACATCTCTTGCCCTGTGGTTGGAACTTGAAGAGGTGAAAACTTGAATGTAGAGAGGAAAACTAGGGGTGTATCCTGGATGAGGATACTCAGAATTTCTAACATAAACTTGGATCTGACCATGGCACAGATTCCCAGCTCTGGGCTGGGTGCTGCAGAATGGGAGCTGAAGGGACGCCGATGCCCTCTGTAAAACCCTCCATGGCTCCCCACTGCTACTGAGATCAGGTTCAAAGCCCATGGCCCAGCCCATTGCATCTCCGTCCATCCCTTTAGCTTTATTTCTCTCCCTCCCTCCAAATCCGTCTCCTAAACCCCAGCCTCAGAGAACTTCCCTCCGCTGCAGAAGATGCCTGATACTGACACTCACTGTTCTCACCAAGAACTCCTACCCCGCCAGCTCCACAGGCCAACTCCTGTCACCCTACAGGGCCTGCTCACATGTCACCTCTTCCATGAAGCCTTTCCAGGGCGGCCAGGAGGAGGGGTCCCCCATGTCTGGGCCAAGGCACTTTGTCCGTGGCACCCTCCCAACTTGATCATCGTGGGCTGCCTTGGGCTGGTCGGTGACCACAGGAAGGCAGTGACCGTGTCCACCTCCCCTGTGTCCTCAGCACCTGCGCACACTCCCCGCCTCTGAATCCGTTGCTCAGGAACTGAGGAGGTCCAGGTGACCCTACTGTCTGCTCCCAATTACCCACAAACAAAAGCTCAGCCATCACCCCTCCAGCATGTTCACTGAGCACCCCTAGGTACCTGGGGGGCTATGGAATCTGGGGAAGGAGGGGTGGGTGAGAGGACTGGCCAGGGCTCAGGGAGGAGTGTGGGGGAGCGCCAGGTGCCAGGTGATGGGGAAGGAAGGCAGGCTGGGGAAGGAGGAGGTCCAAGGTGGTTGCTGCAGGGAGGGGGCTGAGAGCAGGGCCAGGACCAGGGTTGCACAAAGTTTGGGAAGAGCCTCACTGCCAGGCCCAGCCCCGTACCCAACATGCCTGTGTGAGCACCTTAAACTCTGCACCCTGGACGTTTCACTTGTGCCGCCCTCGCGGGCTCCTGAGAGGAGGGCGAGGGACTGGGGTACTAAGGTTGGGAGGAGCTTGGTTGTCAGCCCAAAGCAGGAAGCTGAGGCTGGACAGGGTCCCAGTCAGCTCTGGCAGCGGGGGACGCTGCCCCCAGCTGAGTATGGAGGCTAGGCCCACGTGGCAGAGATGGGAGAAGGGGGACCAGAGGCCAGCCCTGCCCTCTTCCTGCCTTCTTAGGCAGCAGCCAGCTCCCATGGTGAGTTCTGGCTGGAGAAGTGTGGCTTCCCTGGCCCCTTTCCCCAGCCCAGCTCAGCGAGGCAAAACGTTTTGACAGAAAGCACTGACCACAAGATACAACTTCATGTTAAACGTAGCTCACCCGATGCTACCTCCTTATATCTTTCAGATGGTTGGAAATAACAGGCTTGGAACCTGCGGGGAGACCTGGGGCCCTGGGCTTGGGCTAAGTCAGGGTCTCGGGGAAGTGACAGCACACGTAGTCAGGGGCCTGGCCAGTCCCCAGGTGAGGCAGGGAGGTGGACCACAGGGGCCCTGGGCATCCGGTGGCCCCTCTCTGGGCATCAGTCTCCCTATCTTGAATCTCAGAGGCTGGGTCAGAAAGTCCCCCGAGTCAGCCCCTCCTGCAGGCTGGGCCCTGTGCAGTTTAGGGAGCATGTCCCACCCAGACACCCCCACAACAGAGCAGAAGAGGATGTCCCATCTGGGCCTCCACACCGGCCAACGTCGCACATGGGAAGACATTTAACACCTTCAGCAGCTTCATGGGTAACTGCAGCAGGTCCCATCAGCCAGCTAGGCAGAAGGTGTGAGGGGGACTCAGCCAGGAAGTCACTCCAGCCCTGGGGCAGAGGAAGCAACACCCAACCGAAGAAGCAGGTGTGGGCACCAGGGTCCTGCCTCGGCTACTCCTCTGAAACTCAGCCAGTCAGATATGGGATGCCCTAGTGGGGTGGGGTCAGAGAGAAAGGTAGGGCAGGCTGCCTTCCTGCCTGCACGGCCGCACCGCCTTGTCCCGTCCACTTGCTGTCCTGCCGTGATGACCACAGTCAACAGGCTATACCCTCCATGAATAAAGACCAGCCCCCAGGCACCTGTTCCGTGCCGGGTGCCTTCCAGGTGGAACACCTATTCTAACCCTCCTCGAAACTCCGCTGGGTAAATACGGCTCTCCCGGTTTTGCTGATGCGGAAACTGAGACTGGTCCAAAGCCACATCTGGTAAAAGGCTGAGCTGGGACTTAAGCCTGGGTGTGGCAGAGTCCACATCCCACCCTCCTGCCTCACCCACACTCTGCCCCGTCTCCAGTGGCCAGGCCCCCATGTTCCCATCAGAGGCTGGGGCCATGTCATCCACGGGTAGCACTGGGAGCCAAGAGAGGCTCGTACTCACACGGGTTTATCTGGATCTGGAGGCTCCAGCCCTCCACAGGATGACTTCCCCATCTGCCTCTAGACAGGTGGCCCAGTGAATGGGGTGAGTTTTGAGTCCTTCAGGGTGGGCACTCCTCATATGCTTCTAGATGTTTTGCCTTGTGGGCTGAAGTCTGCCGTCAACATGCCCAGCCCAGAGAGTGTTGCCGGGGGTCACAGTGGGTGGGGGGAAGCCAATTTCTCCAGGCTCAGTGTGACTCCTCCATCCTCCCCTGGGCAGAAGCCGAGGCAGTTGTATCATGGGAGCTGGCTGTGGGCCACCACATTTCTACCTGGAGAACACCCAGCGTCTGCAGGAGCCCGGGTGCCTCCGTGGTCCTGTTCTCAGAGAGCAAACAGCCTCAGAGGAGCTGGGACATGGACGGAGCCTGCGGACAGGGCCCCCAGGATTGCCTGCATGTGGCAAAGCATCCCGTACCCAGCTGGCACTTCTTGGTCACCTTGGCCTGGCTGAGAGCCCCCCACATCAGGGCAGCAGGCCCTTCCTGAGCTCCCAGCACTGAAAGCAAAGATAAGGATGCTCTCCTGTAGCAGGGACAAAGCAAGTGCCAGGCACGCAGTTGGTGCTCATTAAACATGCATTCCCTCCCTCTCCTCTGAGCCCTGGCCGGCCTGTGGACGTGTCTTCATTAACAAACCGTACCCCCAATCTCACCCCCAGGAAGAGCCTTAGCTGGGAGTCTCCTGCTCTCAGGACGGCCTGGCAGAGGGCGGACACTGGATACAGACCAGGGCTCCAGCCCCAGTCATACCCTGTAGGAATGCCTGCAACGTCTCAGACAGCGCCTTTCCCTCTTGCAGCCTCAGCGTCCCCACCTGTCACTTGGTGCTCCTGCCGTCCTCCCGGCAGGGGTCCAGGGCTCACAGGAGATAAAGACTGAAGCCACTGAGCCCTGCCTCCCAAGACGCTCTGCAGACCAGCTTTGTCAGCCACCTGGGAGCTCGTTAGAAACACTCTTCTGCTTCACCCCAACTCATCGAATCAGAACCTACATTTTAACAAGACCCTGGGGGCGTAGGCGTTCGAGAGACCTGCTGTTGCAGAGGATCTTAAAGACAGGCCCTTCCCCCTCAACACCCCGCTGGGTTTTTCAATCCCTCGCTGGCTCTGGCTCCAAAGCCCTTTCCTCCCACCTGTGGCTGAACTGAGGCATCAGCTCTGCCAGGGTCTCTCCGGAGCCCCAGTCCATACCTCCTTCCCGCACAGGTACTGTCACTCCCAGCTTCATGAAGACACACGGTGTGGGGTCCACACCCGCAGCCAGGGCCGATCACCCACCCACACCCCTGCCTTGCTGTAGGGCTACTCCAAGCTGTCTCGGCCAACCATCACCCTGCCAAGAGTGATGACCTACACCCCGACCACCCCAGCCCCAAGAACCTGCCCCAGCCCAGGCCCAGGTTACACTAGGTGCATGCTGAGGCCCCCAGCGGTCTCCAGCCCAAGGAGAGTGAAACGCAGACTCCTCCCTAGGGGTGAAGCCCTCCACCATGTGACACAGCCTCCTCCTCACCAGTTCCTCCACCCTGTCCCCACCCCCGGCCCCTGGCCCTCCCTGGCCCCGGAGCACACCAAGCTCAGGCTCCCTCAGGCCTCTGCTTCTGCCATTCCTTCTGCCTGGAGCCCTCGCCCTGGATCTTCTCACCCCCAGCCTCAGCACCCACATTCCTCTCCCTCACAGGAGGGTGAGCGCCTGCAGGCTGTGGCAGCGAGCCTTGTTCACAGATGTGCCAGCATCCCGTCCATGAGGACGGCGTCCCGTCCATGGTGGCCCTGAGTCCTGTGAACACACGTGGTGGGAGAGGCATTGGGGGAAGCTCTAGGGGGCAACCTAGCTTACCAAGGGCTTGCTGGGAGACCTCAGGAATGTTCCTTCCCTGGAAGTCTCTGTTTCCTCGGTCACCTGAGCAAAGGGAGACATCCTGTCTCTCAGGGCAGGTGCGAGGTGAGCATGCACGTAAATTGCACTGCACAGCACAGCGGGCATCGACTTTCACTTCTAAATTCTAGCTGTTGTTTCTAAATGTCCATTTCATTTCTAAATTCCAGAGGCGCCATGCCAAGCAGAAGGAGCCAGGAGAGCTGAGGACTTGCCCCAGTCACAAGCCCTGGGGTGACACCGACTCACTCTTTCCCCATCAGTCAGGCAACATTGGACTTGGACGTCAGGGGTGTGCATGGGGGTGGATGGTAGGAATCGAAGCTCAACCTGACTCATCCTTCAGAGAGGATGCAGGCATCTTTGGGCACAGCTGCCCTGACCTGAAATTTGCCAAGAAGCTCTTTGTGGTACACTGAATCACAGCCCCTAAAAGGTGTCCATGTCCTAATCCCCTAAACCTGCGAACATCGCCTCACGTGGTCAAAGGGCTTTTGCAGATGTGATTACGTGAAGGCTCTTGGGATGGGGAGATTATCCTGGATTATCCAGATGGCCCTAATGCAATCACACGTGTCCCTGTGGAGTAGGAGGAAGAGTGAGATTTGACGACCAAGTAGGAGCCAGGACAGGTGGCGATGGAAGCAGGAGGCTGGAGTGATGTGAGGGAAGGAGTTGGAACACCGGCGGCCCCTAAGGAGCTGGGGGAGGCAAGGGACCAGATTCTCCCCTAGAGCCTCCAGATGGAACCGCACCTGCCAACACGTTGATCTTAGTCCCTTAAGACTCATCTCAGACTTCTGACCTCCCAAAGTTTAAGACCAAACAGGTGCTCCTCGACACCTGATGGGGCCACATCCAGATAAACACAATGTAACTTGAAAATACGCTGAGTGAAAAATGCATTTACTACCCTTAACCACTGAACACCACAGCTGAGCCTGGCTGACCTGGAATGGTTGTGTGGGTACTCGAAGTACAGTTCCTGCGGGACGGGTGTCATTTTCACACTATTGTGAAGTCAAAACACGTTAAGTTGGGGGCTGTCTGTACATTTGTGCTGTCTCAAGCCAGTAAGTTTGCGGACGTTTGTTACAGCAATGGTGGGAAACTTACATATGCTTCTTCATGTTTCTCTCCTGCAATGTGTTTGGCAGGAGAACTGGGCTGAAGGTCTTCACCAAAGAAACGTGCCATAAACAGGCCTCTCCCCCAGACTGAGCTACCTGCGGCTGCTGTGTGTTCAGGGTAGGGGCCACGTCCAGCATCTCAGGGGACTCCTCAGTGGCACACATGACTATCAACGCAGACACTCACCACTGCCACCGTGGCTCAGGGTGGCTGGCCCGGGAGGTGTCCTCTGTGGGTGGGAAGAGTCTTCTCTGACGACGTTTGCTCTGCCTGAAGCTCCTCCTGGCTTCCACACACCCAGAGACTGGTGGCTGTCCTCTTGCTAAGTGTGAATGCTGCTGGGCTCACGTGGACAGCCTGACACCACGCCCTCCCAGGCTCCGGGCCTGCCTGCAAATCAGGGCTCTATGGGCCATTCAGAGCCCCTACCAGTGGAGGAAGCTGGCCCTGTGCTCCCGGCTTGGGAGCTCTGAGTCACCGGACTTGGAGAACGCCTGTGGATTCTTTTCCAGGGCTGGGGCACAGGCTTGGCAGGGATTCAGAGTGATAGTCGCCTCCGTGTGGCCTTCACACATGGCCTTCCTGTGCGAGGGCTCTGAGTGGGCCTGGACGCGGGGGGCCATGCACCTCACCTGACCAGCTGCTGTCAGCCAAGAGCAGTGTGTGGAGGGTGCTTGGGGTTCGGGAGCCCAGTCCCTCCCCTGAGCTAACTGGCAAGGGTGCCGGCAAGCAGGGCTGCTGAATGTGGATGCTCATCCTCAGGCTGGAAGGGGTGGTAGAGATCAGCTGGCTGAGGCGACTCTGCCTGCAAGTGCTGGGAGTAGCCTACAGAAAGGGTGAGTGTCAAGACCAGGACCTGGTCTCCAGGGCCCCTTGCAGCTGTGAGGAGCAGGGAAGTTGAAGTGAGCTGAGATCACACCACTGCACTCCAGCCTGGGTGACTTGGTCTCAAAAAAAAAAAAAAAAGAAAAAAAAAAAGCCTAGCACGAGGCTCGGCACACAGTAGGTCCTCTGAGGATGAGGAAGAGAAGGAAGTTCCTGAGACGTGTCACAGTAGAGTCCCCAACCTCAGGAGCCCTTGGTCTAGAGGGGGACAAGAATAGGCATCAAATGCCCTGGCCAGGACAGTGCGGTCAGCAGCCCCAGAGCAGCCAAAGCGAGATGTGTGGGGGTCACATGACAGCATGGTCAGCAGCCCCAGAGCAGCCAAAGCGGCGTTGCCGGTGGGGGAGGGCGAGCAGCTGCCACACGAGCGGAGCCCTCATGCACTCGGGAAGGGAAAAGAGGCTTCTTGGGGAAACCACAGGGAGGCTGGGCCTTGAAGGACACCAAAGGGTCTGATGGGCCTGCAGGAGACAGACAGACAGGAGACGTCCTGCGAGGGACTGCAGGGGCAAAGGCCTGGAGGGACCCAGAAAGCATGAGCACAGGACAGTTCTGGGACAGGGACGCACACCGGGGCAGAAGCAGCCGCGCAGCCAGGAGACCAGCGGGGGCAGGAGCTGAGTGCAGGGTGGCACCTACCATCCATCCAGGGCCTCAAAACGTGACCTTACTTGGAAATGGTGTCTTTGCAGATGTAACCACATAAAGATGAGCTCATACTACATTAGAATGGACCCTAATCCCATCCCTGTGTCTTTAGACAAGACAGGAGCGAAGGTCTGGACTCTGAGACACACAGGGAGAGGCCCTGTGACGAGGGAGCCAGACGGAGGGATGCAGTGCAAGCCAAGGAGCACAGAGCCTTGCTGGAGCCATCGGAGGTGGCAGAGGTGAGAGGATCCTCCCCTAAAGCCTCCTGACTCCTGGGAGGCCGGGTGGCCCAACAATTCCCTGGACTGTAGACTTCTGCCTCCAGAACAGGGAGAGGATGCATTTCTGTTGTTTGACGCCCCCAGCTCGGTGGAACGTTGTGGCAGCAGCTGCAGGAGACTGATCGAGCACCTAACTCTGCAGGCTTGCCAGCCGCCCGTGAAGCAGGTCAGAATGGGGACAGGGGAGAGCTGGCTCCCGGTCACAGTGACACAGCCTGGGAGGACTTGCCAGGCAGCTGTTGCAGGGGTGGAGGCCCGGAGGCCCTCAGCCACGGGTGACCAGGGGACAACAAGAGAGGCCACTGCACCCTGACTGCCCGCTGCCTGCCATCAATGGGGCTGTTCAGCAGCAAGGGTGTGCTGGCCTCGTGCCAGCCTCTCCCTGGCCCCGGAGCTGCCCTGTCTTTCCACCTCCGGCCGGCAGCGCTTCCTGCCCCGGACACTGGGCCCGCGGAAGCTCGGCTGGCCCCTGGCCAGGGCCCGGGTCACAGTGCCTGCAGCCTCTCTGCTGTCCCAGGCTTGGGAGGGTGACAGGAGGGTGATGAGGACATCAGGCCCTGGAGGCGAGGTTGTCATCACTGTGGCGTGCACCCAGCACCAGGCCGGGGTCCCTGCTGAGCCTCCACACCCCTTGGGTGCTTGGCATCAGCTCCAAATCGACCTGGACAAAGAGATTCCCCAATGTTCGGCTCAGGGGACGAGTGTGCCTAAGAAAACAGATCTCAGCAAGGCTCCCATGCCGGCAGCCATATGCTTCACGCTTAGGTTTGGGGAGGGGAAGACAGATCCACGCCGGGGTGGCAGGGCTGTGGGCACCAGGCCGGGTGCTGCCTCACCATTGCAGTCTCACAACCAAGAGGGGGGCACTGCTGTACCCACTTCACAGACGAGACAGAAGCAAGGAGCCACCTGATGCCAGGGTCACACTATGACCTGTGGACTGAAGGACTCTGTGAACCAGATCCTGACAGCCCTGCTGAGCACCCCCACACCCTCCTGCTGGCAGGACAGAACCCTGTCTTAGGCCCTCGGCGATCCTAACTCTCCTGGAGCCTCCATCCCCACTATTTATCTTGTGATGTGGTCAAACCCCTCCCCAGAAGCTCCCAGAACACAGTCCCTCATCCCCTGCCTCTGAGCCTCTGTTAATGCTGATCTCTTCATCCTGACACCCTTCCCTGCTGCCCCATTCCCTGAAATCCACTGGAACATCAAAGACCCTTCCCATAAGAAGCCCTCCCTGCTCACTCCCATGCCCTCCACTCAGCGGCATTGAAGTTCCCACACTCTCGGCTCCCTCTGTACCCCGCACCAACCTCCGCCCCCACCGGCCCGCCACCAGTACATGGATCCCATTGGGTCGTCACTGCCTATGTCTGGTGCTTAGAGGGTGGTAACAGGTGTCTCTGTGCCTGAAGAGCAAGAAGACCCAAGTTGGGGAGGTGTCTGCAGGGGAAGGTCCTAGAGCTCAGGCTGCAGGGAAATTTCATGATTACTTGATTCCCTCATCTGAGAAAGACCAGGCCTGGAAAAGCCCTGCCTAGGGGCCTTCCAGAGCTCCATGCATGCCCCCAAGGTACAGTGAACTCATTACCTAACAGCAAAGCGCAGTCTAGATCCATAGAATTAAAACCATTGAGTTCCACGGAGCTGCCCCCAGCCCCAATTAGGCCCTTAGGGTACCCAGTTAAAGCCCTGCAGATGTGAGACCAACAGTTTTCCCCAAATTTCTCCTTCCAGGGATAAAGGTAACCAGTTAGCTTTTCCAGCTGTTGGCCTTCTTGCCTGCTTTCATTCATTCATTCATTCATTCATTCATTCATTTCCTAGGGGTCTGTGATGTGCTGGGAACCACAGGAGGTAGGTTTTTGCCAAAATTTAATTTAAACCTCAAAGCAGTCACCCCCATTTAACAGACGCAGACACTGAGGCTCATGGAGGTGAAGCACGCTACCTGGCTGGCAGGTGTTGGAACCACAACTGAAGTGCCTTTGTCCAGAGGGAAGGAGCCAAGGTGAAAAGCCCCCCACCTGCTCCCCAGTCCCCTGCACCTCCTCATCTGCAGATGGGACTAACACCCGCCCCACCTGAGGGGGCCTGGGGAGATGATGCAGACGAGCTTGGTGCCTGCACTCAGCAGCAGGATGGCAGCCTCGCCTGCAGCCCGAGGTCCTGTGTGCCACCCACATCCCCACTGCCCTCTGCCCTCCCATCTCACGGAAAGGTTGAGACTTCTCCTCCCAGGCCAGGCCACTCGGCAGAACCAGAGTCAAATCCAGGAGCTGCTGCCAGCTTCTGTGGGCTCAACCGGCACCCCGCGCTGTCACCAGCAGCATCGACTGGGGAAGTGACAAAGCCGCCCTCCGGTTGAAAGGAAAATGACAGCTCTTGTGCCTCCATTTACACGTGATGGGTTTTGTGTCTTTTTCACCCCTGGCTTCCCCACCTCACACCCACACTTTCCGTCTGCTTTAAAAGCACGTGGAACTCAAGGTGGAGTTTTTTGTTTGTTTTTTGCAGGGTGGAGGAGGTCTCCTGGCAAAGAGCCCATTGCCTGGCCTGGTGGCCTAGGCACAGTGTCCAGCCAGCTTGGCCAAGGGGCCCAGAGGACAAGCCCAGGGGCCACGGGACCAGTCTCTCCCCTGCTTTTCACTGTAATTAAAGTGTGCCGGGAGAGTGAGCGCGGCAGAGGCGAATCACGGTCCCACCTGTCAAGGACTAACCCCGCGTGGCTCCCACATCCTCTCATGACAGCTGGGCTGGGTGGGGGTGGTGATGCCGGCAGACAGTCCCTCCCCCGGCCTGTTGCCCGGTCGGAGCTGCCAGGGCACCTGCTAGATTCCAGGTGGGGAGCATTTAGGAGTCCTGTGCATCCACCCCAAGAGGCTCTGGCACTCCAAATCCCTCCTCCAACTGCAGCCCTGTCTCAGTTCCCTGCAGCCACCTGCCTCACCACCAGCTACGTGATAGGCCACCATTGCAAGACACCCAGGTGGGAGAAGAAGCAGAGCAAAACCCAAAGCCATCTCGCCAGGGAGGCTGCCGAGGCAGCCTGGCTTAGTGGAAAGGGAATGGGCTTTAGAGCCAGACTGCCTGGGTTTGAATCCCAGCCCCACCACCTGCTGGTTGTGGGATGTGGGCACCCTCCTCCCCAAGCCTGCAGGACCCCGGCTGGGAAACAGGAGATCCCTGCGGGAGACCCGTCGCACAAGGATGGCGTGGGTCTCAGATCCTAGGACCCAGGTAGCCCATGTGGTACACAGTGGGGTCTCTGCAAATGTTAGTCCCGGTCCCCTCCCATGAGATGTGTGGTGTATACCGGTATCAAGAGTGCAGTCCTTCAAATAACTGACGCTCCAATGACGTGCCCAGCTCCCCTGGGGCTTGGAATAAGTTCTCCCTCCCAGGATTCCTGGTGGGGGGGGTTCTGCTCTCATTTCTCGGGGGTTGGGGGAAAACTGGGAAATGGGGAGAATCCAGGGTAGAGAGACAGTAGCAAACCAGGACCTGACCCCAGGAGGGACAGGGAAAGATGGGGCTGACTCCGAATGCCACCCTCTACCCCTAGCCATGTGGCAGTGGGCCTGCCTGTGACTGAACGGATTTCTGAGTGGGAATCCAGCCCTCAACCCTCACAGACTGAGTGGGCAAGGGCACAACTGCCACCTCCTAGGAGCCTCCCCACATCCTCCCAGCCCTCCTGGTGCTCTGACCCCCCTCAGAGCCATGGGTGTGTGAGTCTGAATGTGGCTTCCTCAAGGTCACAGTCTACCTCTTGGTTCCTTAGGCCAGCAGGACATTACTGTGCAGTTTTACATAAGCCCCTAAGGAGGCCCGTGGGCTGTATTTCACTCGATCCCAGCATCCACAGAAAGTCACGATTCTCCTGGGAAACCAGCTTGCTTTATCTCTGGGTTGCAGGACTACTTAACCAATCTAGTTCTCCTTTTCGCTTTGGCTGCTAGGATGTTCCTCATCTTACACTGTCACAGGACTACTATAACCGATCCAGTCCTCCTTTTCACGTTGGCTGCTAGGATGCTCCTCATCCTACATTTAGTTTTGTTCTTTTCCTACCATTATGTGCCCTTTGTGCTAATTCCCTCAACTATTTGTTATCTTAGTGAAGTGTAAGTACCCAAGTAAGCCACCTAAGGCCATTTGCAAAACTGGCAGTTATTAATACATAAATAATATTGGACCCCATTGCTGAGTGATAATTATGTAAGAATGCACAGCTCATAAAGACATTTCCTGTGTGTAATGACACCCATTGAGGGCAGAACTGGGAACTAGAGCTACCGGAATGCTGAAAAAGACAAAAAGGGCAGGGCCGTCCGCAAGGCCCTAGCAGATTCCAGCAGAAACTGAACCAGTGTGGATGGGGGTGGGGAGGCAGGCAGGGGCTGAGGAGCTGCAGCTGGTCAGTGCTCTTGAAGCCCCGGCCATCTCCGCAGAGGGCACTGGAATTTGAGCCCCTCCTCTCGGCGCCTCATTTGAAAGTCAGAATAGGTCCTCCCCCATCTGAATCCAAAGCACAAACTCTCCCGAGAAGACAATCTCTTTGCCAAGCTTGTAGTCCATGGAGAGTGTGCAGCCCGGGGAGTGCCTGGGGGCTGAGACTCTTGAGTGGCTGGACAAGGGGGTTGGGCTATCCCGGCCTCTCAGGGTGTCTGCGCCCCTCCTCCTGCGTTTCTGACTTCTGTTCTGTGGGAGTCAATCAACAGTATTCACCCAGTGAACCCCCTGGGCACGAACTACTTTGCCAGCCCTGCCGGGCCCGTGGTAGAACTGAGATGAGGCCGACTCTGGCCTTCCCGTGCAGCAGGACACAGCACACCTTAGGCCCCAGTGCATGAAGCCCCGGGAAGGTGAGAGCAGGCTCAGCAATCGCAGCTGGGCTGGGCCGGGAGGCAGAGAGCGGGAGCACATTGTGCCCAGAGACAGCAGCTGCATGCCAGGGCCCAGGACAGAGGGGGCGTGGCCACCACAAGGCTCCTCCTTCATCCTCACCGCCCCCTCTGCTCCCACTCTCAGGTCTGGGCACCCACTCCATCCCTGCCCCTAGGACAAGCACTGGGTCTCCAGGCCCTGGCCATCCAGGAGTGGGGCTTGGCCCACATCTCGGTCCCCTCTGGTCAAGCAGCATCTGGTCTAATGAGCACACCATTGGACAGCTTGCTGTAAACCCCCCTGTCTGACGGCAGAGGCCCTCTACGAGCCTCATGGCTCAGGGGGAACAAGCCTGTTTCTTGGAGGAGCCTCACTAGGACCAAGTCAACCAGCCCCAGCTGCTATGGAAGGAACATGGTCAACACAGCCACCTGGGCTAATTGCTTACCAAGCCATGCCACCTCCCCGAAGGCCGCCCCTTGCAGGTAAAGTAAAATCGAACACCTTTCCAGGGAATCGGAACCATCCTCAGGCCCCGGCTCATTCCATGCCCCTTCACGGGGCACTTGACTCCACAAAGCACATTCCCACCTCAGAGATATGCCCCAGCTGTCCTCCGCCCAGAATGTTCTTCCCCCAGGTGGCTCAACCACACCATCCAAAAACACATGCCCATCACCCTCCCCACCAGCCCGGCCCTCTTTAGGCCTGGAGCCCGCCTGGTCTTGTGCCTCCTGGGAATTCTCTTGTTCCCTGGTCTGTCTCCTTCGGTCCTGTCCACCCTGCTGTGAGATGTCAGCTGCATGAGAGCAGGCATCTTCTTTCATCCACTGCTGTCTTCCCAGTGCCAGGAAGAGTCCCAGGACTGAGTTCTTGATTTGATTCTCAGCCTGGGCATTGTTGGTGTAGAGCAGTGGTACTGATTTGTGGACATTGGTTTTATAACCTGAGACTTCACTGAATTCATTTATCAAATCTAGGAGTCTGTTGGTGGAGTCTTTAAGGTTTTCTAACCACCCTAAGTACCCATCAACCAATGAGTGAATAAAGAAAATACAGTATACATACACCATGGAATACTACTCAGCCATAAAAAGGAATAAAATCATGTATTTTGCAGCAACTTGGATGGAGCCAGAGGCCACTATTTTAAGCGAAGTAACTTAGGAACAGAAAACCAAATACTCTATGTTCTCACTTACAAGTGGGAGCTAAGCTATGAGCAGGCAAAGGCATGCAGAGTAGTATCATGGACATTAAAGAGGGAGACGGGAGGGAGGGGCTTGAGGGACAAAAAATGACATATTGGATACAACGTCCACTACTCGGGTGAGGGGTGCTGCTAAAATCTCAGACTTCCCCACTGTACAATTCATCCATGTAACCAAAAACCACTTGTACCCCAAAAGCTATTTCAATTTTATATATATAAGGAAAGAGAAAGCAGAAAGAAGAAAGAAGGAAGGGAGGGAGGGAGGGGAGGGGAGGGGAGAGAAGGAGAAAAGAGGAGGGAAGGCAGGGGAGAGAAAGAGAGGAGAGGAGGGGAGGGGAGAGAAGGAGAGGAGGGGAGGGAAGGGGAGAGGAGGGGAGGGAAGGGGAGAGGAGGGGAGGGGAGAGAAGGAGGGGAGGGGAGGGGAGAGAAGAAGGGGAGG
Source organism: Papio anubis (assembly GCF_008728515.1). NCBI lineage: Eukaryota > Metazoa > Chordata > Mammalia > Primates > Cercopithecidae > Papio > Papio anubis. The sequence continues at coordinate 179,928,411 of NC_044978.1, read as the reverse complement.
GGAGGAAAGGAGGGCAGAGGAGGGGAGGAAGAGAGGGTGGGTCCCATCACCTTCTTTAAGTGAATGCATGAACGGAGTGTAAATGACAAAGGAGTAGGAGCATCCTGGCTCTCCAGTCACGCTCTTCATCTCACCCTTGACCTTTCCCCAGCCTTCCAAGGACAGCTGAGAGTGACAGGAAGGGCCCCTCCTCCAAGGTCTACAGAATGACTCTGGCCAGCCTCATCAAAGAGTCACGGGGCCCTGCCTTCCACTGGGAAACAGCCTCCATCCAGACGTGTGGCTGTGTTTGTGTTTCTAAACCCCCACCTGCAGCCGTCTGGCAGACATCAGCTGTCACACCAGCCACCTGGCAACAGACTCAGAAAGCTACGTCCTCAAAGTAAAATGTCAAATGTGAATCTTCCCAGCAGGTAATATCACTCCCCAGGTGGACGTAAGAAAACCTGGCCTCTTCTATGTTCATCCTTTCCAGACATCAGTACAATGCCGTCTCCTCTGTGGGGATCCATTGTCCATCCTTAAAACCACATCTCTGGATGGTAGAAGGCACACATTCACCTACGCTATTCACACCATCTAGAAAAGCAAGCCTTTCTCTGAGCTCACTTTTATGAAAAGTAGTGTTCCCCAGCATTTAATTTTTTTGATTATCAGTTTAATTCTAACCATTGAGGTAGAAATATATTTTTAAGTGATGCATATATTTCCCTGTCTTTTTAAAATTTTATTTTCATATTTTTGTAGAGACAAGGTCTTGCTATGTTGCCCAGGCTGGTGTTGAACTCCTAGCCTCAAGGGATACACCCTCCTCGGCCTCCCAAAATGCTGCAATTACAGGCATGGGCCACCATACCTGTCCCTCCCTATCTTTTTAGAAGAGTTCACTGAATATCACTCGGTATCTCCACACCACCAACTCAACTATCTGTAAGAACCAGGAAAATAACATAAAGGAAAGAGGCAGGGTAGGGGGAAGCCTTAAGGAGTAGTGGAGTCTGCAGAAAAGCAGAGTATAGTCCCTGGCCAAGGTGGGCAGTCACTTGTCCATAAAAGTCAACTGCTAACATGTGTAACACAGAACCACCAGTGATGGCAAAATTTTTATTTTTCTAAAGGAGCCATTCCATATTTTAGGTTAAATGTCATGTGTTTTTGTGTTTTTTTAGAGGTGGGGCCTTACTTTGTTGCCCAGGCTGGAGGACAGTGGCATAATCATGGTTCACTGCAGCCTCAATCTTCTGGGCTCAAGGGATCCTCCTGCCTCAGCCTTCAGAGTAGCTAGGACCACAAGCATGCACCACTATGCCTAGTTTTTTTTGTTTGTTTGTTTTTTGTTTGTTTTTTGTTTTTAAATGTAGAGATGGGATCTCACTATGTTGTCCAGAGTGGTCTCAAACTCCTGGTCTTGAGCAATCTTCCCACCTTGGCCTCCCAAAGTGCTAGGATTACAGATGTGAGCCACTGTGCCCAGCCTCATACTTTTATATGATGGAAAATGCCATGTAAATCAGATAAGACAAGTCCGAGGGTCCAATTTGGTCCTTAGGCAACAAAAGCCAAACCTAGCTAGATTCATGATTAGAAGGACTGAACTTGACATACCCAGAGCCTGATGAAAGAGGAAGCAGGCCTATTTCCAGGCATAAAACTATTTATAGCTCCTCTATACACAATGTCCAACAATCAACCAAAAATTACAAGACATGTCAAAAAAAATACACCTCATTTATAATCACCACAAACTGGAAACAACCTAAATGCTGAATATGAAAATACAAACGGTGGTTTATTCATACAATGGAATACTGCTCCTCAGTAAAAAAGAACAAACTACTGACCAACACTACAACATGGATGAATCGCAAATGCATTATGCTAAGTGGAAGGCGCCAGACCCAAAAGGCTCTAGGCTATATGATTCCACTTACCTGGCATCCTGGAAAAGGCAAAAGTATCCAGACCAAAACCAGATCAGTAGTTGTCAGAGATTAAGATGGGAGAAGAAGACTGGCTACTAAGGCACGCAACGGATTCTGGGGAGTGCTAAAATTATTCTATATCTTGATGGTGATGGTATTGATGTGATTATATAAGTTTGTCAAAATTCATAGTATTGTACATACACCTAAAACGGCACATTTTCTGGTACGGCAATTCAACCTCAATAAACCTGGAAGGGAAAAAAGAATGGTCAGGCTGTGGATAAGGGGCTGTGTAGGTAACAGCTGAGTAGCCACTATGATTGAGAAAGTACTAGCCATGCACCAGTTACTGAACTAATGGCTTAGCTCATTTAATTCTTCCCCAACATAGGCATAGATGCCATAGACATTTTACCAACAAAACTGGGCATTGAAGAGGTAAAGTGAGTTGCACAGGCAAGTGGGAGAGCCAGGTTCACTCAGGTGTGTCTGACTCCCAGTGTGTGCTCTGGATAAAGTGACACCAGGCCCTAGGGTTTGCAATGTGAGGTCTGTGGGCCCCTGAGGGCAGGATGGGGTTCCCCATCAAGTCTCTGGCAACCAGTATGGTGCCTTGGCCTTGCAAGGAGCTGCACACCAACAGCCCCACCCAGCTAGAACCACATTTGAGCACCAGCACGTCGGAACAAGGTGACCAGGGTGTAGCACCTAGCTCTGCCACCTCTTAGCTGGATAATCTTTAAGGACTTATCTCCCTGAGCCTCAGTTTCGCTGTCTGTAAAGTACAGATACCTACCAACAGGATCACAAGAGGACCAAACAAAGTATATAGGCAAAATGACCGCCAATGTGTGGCACATAGTAGGTACTCAATAAATGAGGTTCCAGTTATGGCTGCTGCTGTTTCATCTTGCACAATCCTAGACTGTTTGTCTGCCCTATGTCCTTCACATCAAACAGGCTGGAGAGCTATATGAACACTCTGTGCTCGTGGTTCCTGCCTCCAGACCTTTGCTGGAAGTTTCTATCACATTCTGAAGTGCTAGGGGTTAGGGCTTCAACATATAAATTCCAGGGGCAGGGGCACCTGCTCAGCATTTAATGGGCCTTCCTGTGGCCCTCACTGGGCTCTCGGGTTTCTGTACATTTGTAGAATCAGCTGAACGGTGGAGGTGGCCTGTGACTGTCTGAAGCCCCTTCTCACCTTCAGACGGTACTCCTGGAAACCTGGAAGTGATATGGGTGAAATTCATATGTCACTGCCTCACAGCTGGTTTGAGACAAGACTTGGGCCCCCAAGTCCTAAGCCTCAGTCCTGGAAAACAGAGGTGACGAAGCTTTGATTTCTCTGGTGGGACAGGAAGGCAGACTGAGCCAGAGGTGCTGCAGGCCCATGGAGAAGAGGAAGGGCTAGCTCGGAGGGAGGTGGGGACTGTGATGGCAGAGGAAGTGGCCAACTGGGCTCAGCGGCAAAAAGCACAGGGCGGTGGCAGGCCCGTCCAGATTGGACATGCCTGGAACATCACACCAATCACTGTGCCAGGCATGGAACAAGACCCATATCTGCTCTGAGGATGCCTCCATTGACACAGAGGTACCCTTGAGGGCATATCTAGCCTTATGCACAGGCCTACACCCTGTTGGCTCCTTATTCATCCTTTGGGTCTTAGTTTAACAGCTCCTTCCACGCCCCCAGGCTGGGTACCTCATCTGGGCTCCCGTAGCCCCCAGCACTCTGTATTATTACTATAGTCACTGGCAGCTTTGTCACTTTAGGGTCCCCATCCTCCAGCACTACACCAGGCACACCATGGCCATTTATTAATGTTGACGGAGCAAGCTGTTGATCTGTACACATTGACTCTTCTGGACACTGGGGACCTTGAAGCTGTGCTCTGATGCCCCAGCAGTCTCTGACTCTGTGGCTGCTTGGGTAGAGTAACAGAGTCTCCATGAGACCTCCTGACCCCAGGGGCTTGCATACAGAACTTGTGGAAGTCTGTCTGCTTTCAGGGGAGATGGTTCTGGTAACAAAACCAGAAGCCACAAGAGACTCAAATCCCCTCACTCAAAAACTCAGGAACTCGAGAGTGGTCACCAGCCCCTAGGGTCTCCCTTCTTCCCCAGGAGGTGTCAATATGCCTCTAGCCAGCTATGATTCCTCCACAGGGGAGCGTGGGCTAGTGATTTTGGTAACACATTCGGAATGGCTGGGAACTGTACAAGAACTCAGCCTTCCAGTCCCCATTTCTTTCTACAATGAACAGAACATTTCTGCGCTCTTCCATAATTCACCCTTGTCATCCTTAATAGCTAATAATAAGAGTTAACATTTTCTAAGCCAAGCACTTTAAATTCGTTATCACATTTAATCCGTGTAAAGGCGTAGGAAGGTCGGATAACTTGTCCAGGGTCCTGTTGCCAGTAATAATAGGACATGAGAGCCAGCTCTTACAGAGCACGTATCGGGTACCATCCTGAGCCCTTCGTTTGTATCCATTACTTATCCCAGACCTTTTGTGCTTGGGCTGAGGCTAAACTGGCATATAGAAGACGCTCAATGGAAGTTCATGGTATGAAATCCTTTCTGTGTCCTTTCCTATATCCCAGACACACAGCACAGTGTCTGGGATATTAGAGATGTCCAAAAAAAAATTGTTTGTTTGGATGGATACATGAATGGAAGGATGGATGCACGGATGGATGCATAAATGAATGGATGGATGGATGGATGGATGGATGGATGGATGGATGGATGGATGGATGGATAGATGGAAAGCTAGCTGGATGGTTGGGTGGATGAATGGGTGGATAGGAGGGATAGATGGATGTATGAATGGATGGATGAATAAATGGATGGTAGATAGAAGGAAAAAAGGATAAAAGGATGGATGGATGGATGGATGGATGGATGGATGGACGGATGGATGGACAGACAGACAGAAGGAAGGAAAGCTAGCTGGATGGTTGGATGGATGAATGGGTGGGTAGATGGGATAGATGTATGTATGAATGGATGGATGGATAGATAAATAGATGAGTAGATAGAAGGCAGAAAGGATGGATGGGTGGATGAACAGATGGTGACAGATGGAGGCAGAAATGGTAAGTTGGATGATGTATGCCAGGCTCCTCCCCTCTTCTTCCCCAACTCCCCCACACTGCTGGAGAAGAGAAAGAGGTAGAGTGACTAGTCACTGGGGAGAAAAGCTATGGACATGAGTAACCAGAGCAGCTGGCAGAAGCAGCCAAGGACCTTCAGAGGTGAGAGAGTCCTCATAGGGAGAAAGGAAGGCTTCATGAAAGAGGTGACATTTGGGTTGTCCTTGCAAAAATCACCATGAGAGAGGCAGGGAGGCTCCTCCTGGGAAGAAAGAGGACATGAGCAAATCACAGGGTGGGAAAGAGGCAGCTACCACAGCAAAGTCCTCACGTTCCTGGTCTGTGTCTCCCCAGACCCTGGGCTATTCTAGGTGCAGAACCAACGGTGCTCCTCTCCTCTCCTCCACTGCACCAGCCCTGGCCTGCCCTGGAGCAGACAGCCAGTCAGCCTGCATTGATTCAGGCCATGCTGCCTGGCCACTGGCCAGAGCCAAGAATGTGAGTGGCAAGAATGGAAATGAGAATAAGCATGTATTGAGCACCTACTGCACACCAAGCATGGGGGACACGCATGATCTCAGGAACTTTGTGACCAACCCATCGTGGTCAGACCTGACATTTCACAAACAGGGAGGCCCGCCTGGCCATCATCACCCAACCAGGGGCTGCAGAGGCTGGGTTGGAGCCTGGGGAGGCTCACTCAAAGGTCAGGGCCCTCCACAGTGGAGGGGAGAGGTACAAGAAGAACAGTGGGCAAGGCCAGGTGTGGTGGCTCATGCCTATAATCCCGGCACTTTGGGAGGCCGAGGCTGGTGGATTGCCAAAGGTCAGGAGTTCGAGACCAGCCTGGCCAACATAGTGAAACCCTGTCTCTACTAAAATTAGAAAAAATTAGCAGGGCGTGGTGGCGAGCACCTGTAATCCCAGCTACTGGGGAGCTTAGGAGGCTGAGGCAGGAGAATCGCTTAAACCCTAGAGGCAGAGGTTGCAGTGAGCTGAGATTGCACCACTGCACTCCAACCTGGGCAACAAGAGCAAAACTCCATCTCAATAAATAAATAAATAAACAAACAAGCAAACAAACAGAACAGTGGGCAGGCTCCTGGGATCCCAGCTATGCCCTGGGTCTTCACATCAGCCCTGTGTGGTCACAGCAAAGCCAAGTGACAAGACCTTGTCCCTGCTTGCTCTCTACTTCACATTTCTTAACCATTAATCAATTAATCCAGATGTATTAAGAACGTCCATGATTGGCCAGGCACAGTGGCTCATGCCTGTAATCCTAGCACTTTGGGAGGCCAAGGTGGGTGGATCACGAGGTCAGGAGATCGAGACCATCCTGGCTAATATGGTGAAACCCCGTCTCTACTAATAATACAAAAAATATTAGCCAGGCATGGTGGCGGGCGCCTGTAATCCTAGCTACTTGGGAGGCTGAGGCAGGAGAATGGCGTGAACCCAGGAGGCGGAGCTTGCAGTGAGCTGAGATCGTGCCACTGCACTCCAGCCTGGGCAATTGAGCAAGACTTCGTCTCAAAAAAAAAAAAAAAAGGAAAAAAAGAAAGTCCATGATTTTCTTAGGAACTCTGGGGAGAGTCCATGTGAATGTGGAGCCCTGCATCTCACATCCTGCTGCCTCGTTCTCCATGTGCCACTGTGAAGTGGAGTTTGAGAGCAACATGGCCCTGCCCAGCCTCTTCTCCGACCCCACCCGGCTTGGCAGCTGGTACCCCCTCACCACACGGGAGGGAGGATCCCAACTCCAGGCAAAAAAGAGAAGCGGATGTGCAGCTGGAAGCACCATGGGGCAGGGATCTGGGGGCTCCAGCCTCTGGGAAAGTTTCCGGAAGCTTCATGGACAAAATCCCAGCTGCCACGCAGGCATGTCCCCAAATGTCACTCCTGTACACTGAGCACCTGCGGCATAGTGGGCTCTGGCGTCTGCAGCAGATGGAGATGCCACCACTCCTGCCCTCAATGGGATACGGCCTCCCAGGCTAAGGGAACAGAAGAGATAGGACACCTGAAAACAGGATGGGCCAAGTCACAGAGGCTGGGATTTGATCTCACAGCACAGGGGAGCTGCTGGAGGGTTCTGAGCAGGGAGGGGGGTGACATCATCCAGTTCATCTCTGAACCCATCCTTCAGGGCCAGCATTACTGTCAGATCAGAGACAAGGCGAGGCAAGAGGCAGTGAAGCCGGCGGTGCGGCCATCCAAAACAAATAGACAAGGCCGGGCAAGTTTCTGGAAAAGAGACATTGTCCAGGCCAGTTTCATCTACCACCCTTCCACAATCCCTGGCATGGCCCAAAGAGGTCTTTCTGTCTGTCCCCGGGCTCAGCCCCTCTTTCCTCCCCCTGCCTGGAACACCCTCTTCCTGACCTCCGCTCCAGTGACCACCCCAGCATCTCCGCTCCTCCTCCCTTCACCCTCTCATTCTTCTCTTGCACAGCCCAGACAGCAGCCTGACATTTGCATTCCCCTCTTCTGGGCCTGTCTTCCCCCAGACGGTGAGGGCTTTAGGGGGAGGACTGAGCCTTCCCTGCCGTGTGTCCCCAGAGCCCAGCACTCAGGAGGCACTCTGTGATTTTCTAACAACTGAATGAATGATGCATGAGCATCCAAACCAGATCATACCCACAGCGCATGTTTAGCTGAATCCATCATATTTGTATTCCCATTGCTTTCCTACACGTTGGTGCACAATGAATGCATCGGAAATGGAATCCGTCATCGAGGTAACTCATTTGCTTGGGTGAAATTAACCATGTTGTACTCCCACAGTCTGGACCCTGAGCACAGCAGGGAATCCATATACACAGGCTGACTCTCAGGGGTCCTAGAGGACCCCCAGTCCTGGCAGACCTCAGCTACACATGCTGTTCCCGAGGCCTCGGAAGATCAGCAGGCCCCCTGGAGCCAGCTATGCAGGACAGTCACTGCTCTGTCAGCTGCAGCTCTGCAGGGAGCCCTGGAGATCCACGGAGCCCTTCCACTGGTTTAGAAGTCCCATCACACCCAATTACACAGAACACACTTTGTGTTGCAAAGAAAAGGCCCCTGACCTGCAGAGCAGCCAGCTCAGAGGGCTGGGGACCCCCTCCTGAACTGCAGTGAAAGCCAGAGCTCCTCTGTAAGCAGGGGCGTGACACTTACTCCTTCTTGGCCCCGGGTACTCTGCAACGTGCCTGGCACACAGGAGGGCAACCCCAAGGTAATGGACAGGAGCCCTTTCTGCATAGCCTGGCTCCACAAATGTCCACACTCGCAGCACAGGAAGGAGGGCAAGCTTGACGTGGGACGGAGGGCAGAGGATGCTGGCCCATGCTAGAAACTGAGAGACCCAGAAAGACGCTCCAAGCCTTGCTAACACCAGAGACAGGTAGGTACTTGAGAAGGGGGAGCCAGGATCAGAAAGAGAACAGAAAGGGGGCCAAGGGAGAAACGGGCAGAGGCATCAGAGGGTCCCTGACCCAAGGAAACCCCATGAGGGGCATCCAGCTTGGGTGCAGAGCCAGGACAAGATCAACAGACCAGAGTGGGACCTTCTCAGGGTCCAGCTCAGGGCTGATCGGTGCTTGAGTGTGAGAAGATTTCTTAGCTATAACACCAAATGCACAATGCACAAACAAAAACATTGATAAATTACACTTCACCAAAGTACTTACACTCTTCAGCAGCCAGTTAAGAGAATGAAAAAGATGGCCGGGTGCGGTGGCTTACGCCTATAATCCCAGCACTTTGGGAGTCCCAGGCTGGCGGATCACAGGGTCAAGATATAGAGACCATCCTAGCCAATATGGTGAAACCCCGTCTCTACTAAAAATACAAAAAATTAGCTGGGTGTGGTGGCACGCACCTGTAGTCCTAGCTACTCAGTACGCTGAGGTAGGAGAATTGCTTGAACCCGGGAAGTGGAGGTTGCAGTAAGCCAAGATTGTGCCACTGCACTCCAGCCTGGTGACAGAGTGAGACTCCGTCTAAAAATAAATAAATAAAAATAAAAATAAAATAAAAAGAGAATGAAAAAGACAAGCCACAGACTGGGAGAAAATATTTGCAAATCACATATATGATAAAGGATGCGTATCCTGCATGTATAAAAAATTATCAAAATGCTATAACAATGACAAAAGCAACCATTTTTAAAATGACAAAAGGTTCTAATAGACATTTCACCAAAGAATATACATGGATGGCAAATGAGCCCCCGTAAAGAAGCTCAACATCATCCATCATCAGGGAAATGGAAACCAAAACCATAATGAGATCCACTCCACACCTGCTAGGGGACTAAAATTAAAAACACGATTGTAAAGTCTTCACGAGGACACCAAGGAATTGAAACTCCCATTCATTGCTGGTGGAAATATAAAAGGGTAAATTTGGCAGTCTTTGAAAAACTTAAACATATCCCTAAGAGGATTCATCCATTCCATTCCTAGATATTTACCCGAGAGAAATGAAGACACGCATCTCCACGAAGGCTCATATAGGAGTGTTCGCAACAGTTTCATTTGTAATAACCAAAGCCTAGAAATATCCCAGACAGCCATCAACAAGCAAATGGATAAGCCAATTGTGGTCTGTAGAAAGGATGGAATAAAAGGGAACGGACTGTTGATTGATTAATGTGACAACGTGCCTGAATCTGGAAACAGAGATGCTGAGTAGAAGAGGCCAGACAAGGAGGGGGATGCTGCAGAGACAAAACTCTAGGAAAGGCCAACTGATCTATAGTGGTGGGAAGGAGACAGTGGGTGTCTGGGAGGAGGGTGAGGAGGGAGGGAAGGCAGAGATAATCAAGGGGAAAGAGGAGACTTTTAGGGGTAATGAACATGGCGCCTACCTATTGTGGCTAAAGTTTCAAGAGAAATAAACATACGTCAAAATTCAGCACGTCGTGCACTTTGAATCTGTGTGATTTATTATATCTCTAGTATACCTCAATAAAACCATTCTTTTGAAACCCTGCAGAAAGCTGGCATGTTGCTCTAGCTGATGGTGAGTGCTTTGCACTGAAATACACCGAGCTGTGTTACTGAGTCATGGGAGCGGCTTCATTCACATCTTTCTCTTTGCAGATTGGCCAAGATTTGCTGATAAAATTCTATCTATCTTTGCAGCCTAAAATCTTCATGGATAAACTCAAATCCAAGGTCGGAACCGTGGAAGACTCTGCAGACTCAGCTCCAGCTCCCACCTCCCTTGAGCCCCTGCCCCGGGGTGTGTGCATCAGGCTGAACAGGTCTCCAGGCTACGTTTTGACGTTTCTGGAAGTGGAACTCGATCCCGTCGGACGGGGCTTCACGGGGCAACTAGTCCGGTGGTTCACCGTTTTTGGTTGTAATAAAGTACGACTTCGGTATACTTCGCGAGTTGGTCTTTTGTAAAAGCCAATTCGCAAAGTATACTGAAGTCATACTTTATTATTATGCAAATGTATTTAATAAATGCCATTTTTAAAGTCGGTCAATGTGGATAGGGAGGCTGCTCTGAGGAACACACACCTCTGGCCCTGCTGGTGTCACTCCCGACATTCAGGGCTGTGTGACCTTGGACAACTGTCTTAACTTCTCTGAGACTGAGTTTCCTCATTTCTAAACTGGGGGTGATGATAGTGTCCACCTCCATGAGTTGTGGAGGAGGTTAAACGTAATAATACAGTTATGCTGCTTCGCAGAGGCCCAGCCGGGGCAGCACTCCAGAGCCGTCAGCTCTCCACGCACAAGCATGACTTCTGGCTCTCCATCCCCCAGGGTCTTCCCTGTTGCTCCTGTTCCTGGGAGCCCTTTCTCCCCAGTTCCAAATTCCCCAAATCCACCCATTCCTTATCCTTCTCTAAGAAGCCTTCCAGAATGGAAACCCCATAGCCTTTGAGTTTGAATCCCCCCATTTCCCAGCACCTCCTCCTTGAACCCCCATTCTGAGCCCTGCCCACTGCGGGTGACACCCCTGGCTTGCAGAGCTGCTCCAGAGAGGACACAAACTCGCAGAATATCCAGCTGGCACCCACCAAGGCCTGGCGACCACAGCACTCACTGGGTATCTCCTCTCCTGGCGGGCTACGCAGGCCTCGGGCCCTCTCCCCAGCCTGGGCACAGCTACACAAGAGCACAGCTGGGCCAACTCTCATACCCGCCCACCCTTGACCCCAGCAGGTAGCCCAGAGCCTTGAGGAAAGAAGGTGCGTGGTAACCACTCATTAAACCGAATTCCATTCCCACTGCTTGGCAGCTCCATTTCAGAAGCACTAAAAAAGCTGAAAATACCTCAAAAACCTTTAGCAGCAAGCCAAAGCCACACGCCTGTGTGGAGGGCAGGTTCTCACTCCCCCATTTCAAATGCTTCGGACAAAGAGCCCATCATCTGTGTCGCCCGATGTCAACCAGGCCCGTCTGCTCAAGTCCAAACTAGCTTTTGATCGGGACTGGCCGCAAGGGAGAGGCCTCAGCGTTCTCACGCTTGCTAAAGATAGATTTGGCTGCCAGACGGGCTGAAGCTCCCGTGTGGTTTACAGGTACATAAAAAGAGCTCTGGGTCCCTGAGTCCCGCGTTGCTAGGAAACGAGACTAGAAGTCGGGAAGCCTGAGCTTTTCCATCACCAGTGGCATCTCCGATTCACTGGGCGACCTAGGGCCAGTCACTTAACCTCTCCGGGGCTTCCACATGTGTACACAGGAGAGGAATCACCTGCAGCGCAGGAGGTGCCACAGAAGTGCCAGTGGGCACCTGGTGATTTAGACCCTTCCAAGTGCTGACAACCCTGACAACCAAGGAGCTCCCAGCCCGCCCGGTGCTAGCCCCAGACGCCGCAGTCCGGTGCGCAGGGCAGGATGGGAAGTTGCAAAGGAGGGAGAATTCTGCCCCAGGCTCTGAAAAGCTCCAAAATATCGGAACCATGGGCCCCAGAACTCTTCTCAGTAGGAGAGGGCCAGAGAGCAGGAGGTCTTGGCGTGGAGGGTGCCACACCAGGGCACGTGTGGCGGCTGCTGCTGCTGCGCACAGGCAGGGTCTGTGGCTTTCTCCTGGGGAGGCACAAGGAAGACCAGAAAGAGGACAGACAGGGTGCTGGAGAGAGAGGACGGAGGGCTGGAGAGAAAGGGCAGGGTGCTGAAGAGAGAGGACAGGGTGCTGGAGAGAGAAGGGTGCTGGAGAGAGAGGACGCAGGGCTGGAGAGAAAGGGCAGGGTGCTGAAGAGAGAGGACAGGGTGCTGGAGAGAGAAGGGTGCTGGAGAGAGAAGACGGGGTGCCGGAGAGGATGGGGTGCTGGAGAGAGAGGATGGGGTGCTGGAGAGAGAGGACAGAGTGCTGGTGGGAAGGGGGGGTAAAGAGGAGATGTGCGGGGGTGGGCAAGGAGCTGGGGGTGGGCAAGGAGCTGCGGGTGGCCTGTGGGCATCTTTAGGAACTGCCCTGAGGTTGCTGCATGGATGAAAGCAGCTGAGGGCTCCCAACACCTCTGACTTGGAACAGGTTTCCAGGCATCCTGACTGTACCAGCAGCACAAACAGAGGGGCCGTAGGGAGCCAAAGATGGCCTCTAGAAAAAGACAGTGGGCAGAAGCCCATCTCCCACTCTGTGCACACACACAGGCCTGGGCACACACACACTGTGTACACATACCACCCCGTGCACGCACACTCAGGCATACGCACACTCATGCACAGACATATACACAAACCCATGCACTCATGCACACACACTGCACACATACACAGGACTGTGCATGCACTCATATACACACTATGCACACACACTCATGCACACACACACTCATGCACATACACAAACCCACGCACATAACTTATGCACACACTCATGCACACACACACTCATGCACAAACTCACGGGCACACACACTCATGAACATACACACCACTCAGAGCTTCTCAGTCTGCCCCTGCAAACCCCACTGAAGCCCTGTTCTCCCTCAGTGCTTATAGAATACTTGTCAGCACCCACCCTCAGCCACTTCCCTCTGATGGAAAATACTGGAAATAATGACCTCAGCCCAAAAGGAAGGAATTGCTGCCAAGCTCGACAGGTGTGGCAGCTGAGCCCTGACCTGCCCCAGCGCGGCTTTGCTGCCCTTCCCCACCCCCAAGTGGGCAGGGCAGGCATATGCTCCTCCTCTCTGAGCCTCTGTTTCCCCATCTGTGAAATGAGGGACAGCCTCCCCCGGCCTGGATGGACCACGGTAGGAAAGAAGGGACAGGATGCTGTACACATCCAAGGGGCTTTTTTTCTTCTTTTCTGGAAGAATCATTTATGAAAGGAACTTCCAGGTGGCTCAGAAGTGAAGGAGAGGAGAGTCATGCATGGAATCTTCCAGAATCCCCTCCCAGGACCTGTGAGCTATCCCTCCCGGGCACAGGAGTACCTTTGTCTGGCTCTGAACGTCCCCTGGGGAGAGGGGAGAGAAGAGAACGTGAGGGCCGATGAGGCTGGTGTCCCCTTCAGGGTTGTCCAGCATGGACTTCTAGTCCAGGCACAGAGGCTCTTAGTCTCTCCCCAGCCTCGGTTTCTCCCAATCACGGCAGGACCCCTTGAGAACTGGATGTCTCGAGAAACCTGCAGAGCTGTACACTGTGGACTTGCAGACTCTCCCAGCCACCAAAACCACTCCGGGCCACACGGCAGGGGAGACCCTTCTTTGTCAAATAACTAATTCTAGGTGCTCTGCATGGAGATGTCACCCAGTCCAGCCCTCCAGCCCCATTTTAGGGGGTCCCCCACAGCACTGCCTGCCTGCTGTCCCACTGACCCCACAAGCAGCATGTGCTGCTTGCCACTTGTGCCTGCACCCCTCCAGGAATGGGGCCACACTCCAGCCTCTGGGCAGCTCTGCACGGTGCATCGCGTGGAGATCCGTCCACAGGAACGGTCCCCTACCAGCCTCCAGCCAGCAACTGGGGAGCACAGAGCACTTCCCACCCTCCTTCCCAGGACCAGCTTTGGGAACTGAAGGAGATTTCCAGGCGTGCCTAGCCCCACAGGAACCGCCCTTCTGTGGCCCGAGAGCCATATTCCTTAGAGTGCTGCTCGGAGACAGTTTCACACCCTCAACCCAGACCCTCCCAACCCAGACCCTCCCAACCCAGACCCTCTGTTCCGAACTCCCTCTGCTCCAACGGCCATCCTCAGAACAAAATGCAGCAGCCACAGCACAAACCCTCAGACACAGCAGGGCCACAGCCACCCTCATCCTCTCCAATCCCCTTCCCCTGCTCTGGCTCCTTCAGACCCAATCCTGCTACACATCCACCCCCACCGGAAGCCAGAACTCTGGACTTCCTTCCAGATGGCGCCCTCCCCCTCCACCCCCGGGCCATCAACAAGCCTACTCCGGAGCCCACTGCCTCAGCATAGTGCCCTGAGCCAGCCAGCCCACTGTGGGCTCTGCAGGGGAGCCTGCGCTGAGGTATCTGTGCCCCCAGCGCCCACTGCTGCACCTGCTCCCAACCCCATATGCAGCTGTCTGGGGATACTCATTTTCAGGGAGCGTGGGACAGGGACAAGGTGGAACAGAGCACCGGGATCCCACCACCAGTCTCTCTTCAGCTCACATCAAGCCCAGGAGTGTGTCGAGGGAGGGAGTAACTGCAGGCAAGGGCACACCAGGCGGCCCTGGGAGCCACCGTGCCCTCCTCCTTGGCCATCCTGCGCAGGGCCCACGGGATCTTCTGCCTCATTGTTTCAGCAGCATAGCCCATAAGTGTTTGCACCCACAAGTGTCTGTCCAGTGAACTGGAGGATGTAGTGAGTTGCCGGAGGCAGCATCTGGGGGGATGGTCAGGGAGGGGACTGGGCTCCAGGCAGGAGAGTGTGGGCGTGCCCGGGCCCAGCCCAGGGACACCTCTAATGATTCTGCATACCCCTCTCTTCCACCGTCCACCACATGGCATCGAGAAGGATCCCCTAGACCTGGGGGTGGGCGGAGCCCAGGGTCTTGGACCACCTTGGAAGCTACCAGTTGAACCCCAGTTGTGACCATTCATATGAGCAGGAAAAGCTTCTCTCACACTAAGCCCCTGAGATGCTGGGGGGACTTAGACCCATGAGTGTTTTCCGTGATAAATGCATCCCCCAACCTCATCCATCACCTGCTAGGCCACTGCAAGGAGCAGACGACGGAGAGGGGAGCTGAGCGCCATGTGGGAGGATGGGTGAGGGCCGCGTCACGTCTCTATTTTTAGCACTGGCCAGGCACCCCTGCTTCTCACATTGTATCCCATAGAAATAATGTTCCAAGAAAAAAAAAAAAAAAACTAAAGTAGAAATGGGACAAGAAGAGCCAGAATGTTGGCCTGAGTAAGGAACAACTCTGGCTCCGACAGCAATGGTGGTGTCACCCCACCAGAAGCCCTTGCAAGCAGGAACTGGGGTGCCTCCAGCACGAAGCCTCATGGTGTTGCCCACAGGAAACCCCAGCCCCAAACATTGGAAATGCTCTGACTTCACGGTCAGTTTCTTCTTAGGAAGGAGAAGAGGGAGCAGGAAGCAATGAGTGGGACTTGATTCTGCAGCTGGAGCCCTTTGCTGCAGGCCTGAGGCCCCCCACCAAGCTCTGCACACACCAGGTCCCTGCCAGCCTCCAAGCTCTTGTTCAGCGGAGCCGCCTGTCAGGAGCTCCAGGCCTGTTCACCTCCACAGCTTCCACTCCCTCCACCCAGCTCAAGGTGCAGCTCTGAGAGGAAGAATCGAGGGCTAAGAGGGGACATGCGTTTACTGAGCACTGATGAGGCTCATGAATGCTACCTGGCTCTCGCAGACCCAGAGAAGAGCAGGGAGCCCAGGCTCAATGCACATTTGTTCAACAAACACATCGGATGGGGATGGACAGGAGGGAGGAGGGCCGCCGGACCCACCCGCATCCGCCTCTTCTCCATTAATTCTCCTGCAAGAGAGATGCTAAATAGATGCTTGTGGATGATGCATAAAAGGAGGGAAGGAGGCAGAAAAGAGGGAGGGAAGGGCAGAGGGACAGACAGAGGGAGCACCAACCATCACCTGCCCCCATTGCTAATGAGAAAGGGTGTTTTGAGCCTGACAGACCCACGTCTGTTGAGCTGTTTGTTACTCCTCATTCTCTCTGGGTTTGTATCTGTCTCCCCGACTCCGAGGCAAGAACATAAGGCCAGAAGGAAAGAGCGAAGACTCAGGGTTTGGTCTTTTGCTCTTTGCTGTTATCTCCAGCATGGGAACCATGCACGCCTGGCACATATAGGCATCAACAAATATTGGTTAAATAAATGAATGATATGAAGGTGTGGAAAAGAAACTCCACATCAGGTTTCTATCTGTAAATTGAGGCTGACAATGGCACCTGCCTCTCACAGTTCTTCGGAGGATCCCACAAAATCACACATGTGCAGGGCCTGGTAAACGGGCACACAGCCGTGGTGATCCCTTGGCCCCTCCGGCCTCCGCCATCCTTTCTCTCCCCACACTCTCGGGACAGGTCCACAGGGAACATTGCTCTCTCCTGCCTAGACAGCAAGCTCCGTGGCAGCCGGACAGAGACACACCAAGGTCTGCGTCCTTTGCTCTGACTTGGCCTTAGAAGGCATTTTCCTTCGCCCACGATTCAGCAAGTGATGACTGAGTACCCACTGCGTGCTGCCTCTGAGACCCCAGAAATGGGGAGCAGGCTGGTGGGCAGCTCGCCAACTCAACAGATACCCTGATATTCAGCACCACACACCTCAGCTCCCAGAATCGTTTGCGAGGTGCCAAGACCATCACCAAACGCCAAAATTCACTTCCTTTAAGCTCTAGGTCACTCAAGCATAGATAAAAACATGAAAAGAAAGAACAAGAGTTGACTGAGAGCATTTGATTGCATCTCAGATGAAGTCAATTCACACTTAGTGCATCTCAAGCACTAAAAAGGGGCGTAGAGGAATTCTGAAACAGCAAAAAGGGATGAGACGGGTTTCTTTTTAGAAACGGGAGGACTGGAAATGCATAAAAAAACAAAACATTCACTGTCATCGTCACCAGCAGAGAGCATCCATGAAAGCTGAGTTCCCGACACAATTAAAAAGTTGCCATCCTTTATTCAATGAAGCAGGAACGCCTCAGTGGTTTGGATACTGGGCTTCCCTCGGGAGTTTACTTCCCGCGCCATGGCTGTCTCCCGGCTGACCCCATGCCGGCTTCTTTTTAAAAAGGTCCTCTGGGGGCACTAATTTTGAAAAATCAAATTAGGTTTGCTTTTTATTACCTCGTCTGAGCTCTGTTTTGTGCGCATGGAGGAGTGGCCCAGAGCGCCGGTCACATTAACATTCCACTGTGCGCACAGCACCCCAGGGGCGCAGAGACCCTCCACAGAGGCTTGGAGGTGAAACCGCCGATTGGCTGGGGCCCCCACACAGCTAGGGACACACAAACCTAAATTATTAATGTGTGATCAGGGGAACTTGGAGGTGCTAATTAGATGACATTCTTGTTTATTGATACCATAAAATGCTATACAATATCCTTGTGTGTAAAAGAGTACATAGGAGAACACACCTACAAACACACACACACACACACACACACACACACACACACACGTGGACTGCCTACTAGATGCCGGACACTGCTGTCAAAGCTGGGGGCACAGCAGTGAATAAATGGACAAAATGAGCTAAGCTTTACTGAGAAGACAGATGAGAAACAAAATAAATAGGGAAAATACATGGTTAGGTCCAACCGTGGTCATTGCCATGGAGAAAAACAAGTCTACGTCAGGGCACAGGGCATGCAGGGAGGGTCCTGGGTTGCAATTTTAAATAAGGCGGTCAGTCGGGGAGGCCTCACTGGAAAGTGGGGACCGTGCAGCTCCCGAAGGAGGGGCAGAGAGCCAGGCAGACATCTGGCTGCAGGGAGGGCATTCTGGGCAGGTGAAATGGCGAGCGCAAAGGCCCTGAGGCAGGAGCATGTGCACGGCCATGGACCAGCACGGAGAATCTGGTCGTGACCTTGGCTTTTCTTCTGAGTGAGATGGGAACCACTGCACAGCCGCTAGTCACTTACCTGTCATTTCCCCAGCAACGTCCAAGCTACTTGAGGGTGGGCACTGCGTCTGACTCCTGTCTGCACCTGGCATCCCTGCAAACGCCTGCCCCACAAATCTTGGAGATACAAGACGGTACGTGCCTGTGAGGATCTCACCATCAGATCAGGAGCTCAGCTCTCACGGATGAGATCAGAGACAAGAACTATGGAGCAAAATAAAATGCTGTGTCATCAAGTACTAAGCCGGGCAAGCCGGGCTGCAGGCAAGGACACTTTGGCCTGCCCACCCACTGCCCAACCAGGAGGGACGCTGCCTGTGCATCCTGGTGGGACACAGAAGCCACTGCAGGGCACAGTGATTTTCATAGAGGACGTAGGAGTGCAGGCACAAGAGCTGGAAGGGATGCAGAGGCGCCATTGCACTGATGTGCTTCTCTGTATATTGAATGTATCCAAGAAAGAGCCCTGCAGGAGAACAGAACCCAGGTGTTCACCCCATCCTTCCAGTTCAGGAGAATGTAATCCAGAAATGCGCAGAGCGACACTGTCTGGGAGGCCAGGGCAGGGCGACACCTTCAGGGAGGCCGGGGCAGGGCGTCACCGTTAGGGAGGCCAGCGCAGTTAATGGGAAAAGGAGAGAAATTGCCCATCTTCACCTCGTTTTGGTGGTTTCAGGAAATGCATTTTCTGCTGGGGCCACAAAGATTCACAACCCTCAGTCTGGGTTGCTGAGGAAGGCAGAGGGTTCGGGCTGCCCGGCTTCCAACTGGCAGCAGGCGCCAGCCTAGGCCTCTGCCCTGTGGGGAGAAGGGTCCAGCGTGCTCTGCCTGCCGTGCTCCTGGCACCATACTCAGGGGTCGGTCTAGCCCCCTGAGCCCTGGACTCAGTTCTCTGGTGCATAAAGACAGCTGCTAAGAACTTTGTGTGATATTGATCTGAGATCATTCCTTCACCCATTCATTCAACCACACAGGTGCACTGGCTGCCCTTGCTCCTCCCTGGGCCTGTGCTGAGGGTAGGTGGACTTCAGCATTTCCTCGACAGCTCCCCCACCAGGCTGTGGCTCCATGAGGGTGGCTGTGTTTCTGTTTCCATAGCTGCTGTGTCTTCAATGTCTAGCACAGTGACTGGCACACAGTAGGTGCTAAGCAAACCCTGGCAGAATGAAACAAGGAAATGAGTGGGGGAACAGTGACTGCCAAGATCGGGGCTGTGTTGTGGGATCCAGAGGCAGCCAGAAGGGCCTGAGCAGGGACGGAAGGAAACAGTCCTGGCAGGGCTGGGCTGAGGAAACAAGGAGAAGGCGGGGCCCACAGCGGTGCTGCTAAACCAGCTCTGGAAGACTGAGGCTTGACCTTAGACTGAGCACCTCACAGATAGCTGGACCACACAGAAGAGGCAGGAAGGCATGGAGGCAGACAGGAGACAACCGGGACATGCAACAGGACCCTGAGGGGCTGAGTGGCCAGACACAAATGGCTCTCAAGCAGGGCTCTTCCACAGGACTGGCTCAGATCCCCATGCCAGGTCAAGGCTGGCTGCAGAGAGAAATCAAGCAAGTCCTGGAGATGAGGAAGGCCAGCGGGAGGAGGGTCACGAGAGGGTAGCCTCAAGCTATGGCAGCATTGCCTGCAGTGGCTGAAGGGCATGGATGCTGGACCAGGGAAATTCACAGACTGGCAAATTCTTTCCCCACTCTCTGCCCCAGTGTCCTCATCTGCCAAATGGGCATAATGACAGTACCTCCTCCAAAGGTCGCTGTGAGAACCTACTGTGTCAATGTGTGCACGGTGCTTACAATAGTGCTGTGGTGGTGGGGACTAATGCCACTGCTTCAGCACTGAAAGCAGAGGCAGGGGTGCCTCACGTCACAGCAGAGGCTCAGCAGCGCTTGGTGAGAGCGGTGCAGAAGCTAGAGAGGCAGAGAACACCCTCTGCACCACTGCGCGGTGAGTTCTCAGAAGTCCTTCGCTTTCTTTTTCTCTCTGCCCTGGACTCTGCTGGGTTCCCCGAAAAGTACCCCCCACCCTCTGCCCGCTTTTCTGCCCAGAGTACTTCCCACCCCATCCCCGGGAAGAGACCCTCACTTCTCTCTCCGGACCTCTCACTCCTGGGCCGCGTCCTCCAGGAAGCTCTCCTGGCAGTGACTGTGCCTTCATTGCAGTCTCAGTGCAAGAACCCAGCTCGGCTCCTGCATCGCCCACTTATCAGTGGCTACAAAGGATGGGACAATGCCTGTTCCACCTCCCGGTCCTCAGCAGGCGGAGGGCATGCCATCCTCTTTCGTCCTGATTCTGCCAGGCTTTAGTTGTCTTATCAACCCCCAAGGACAAAGAGCAGCTTTGATCAAGCCCTGACTCCTGCCTGTCACAGCTCAGCAGGGGCTTGAATTTGGCTGCCTCAGCTCAGAAGTCAGCCGCAGTTGGAACAGGGTTGAGTGTCCAGGGGGCTCTGGGAGAAGGACAAGTGGAGGCCAATGCCAGCTTTCCTGCCTTCATGCCTGGCTGGACGGTAAGATGGGAACACACAGACAGCTCAGGGGTCCGTTGCGGAGTTTGAAGTCCCAGGAAGCAGAAAAGCCCCGCAGGCAGCGGGCCGCAGGAAAATGGGATGGGAAGTTGGGGGGCGGCTGCCGGGAAGACGCAGGCCTGGACCATGGCTTCCCCATCTCCCTTGTTTTCAGATGATAGGACAATTAGAGTGAGCACAGCCTTTCAGGGATGAGATGTGCTCCCTTCCCATACACCTTTAAGAAGAAAGGACAACAGAAACCAACCAAGTAGAAAATGCCCCAGGATCTAACATGCTCTCGCCTCCTAGAAGTGTGGGTGCTTTCGCTTTGTTTTTTAAAGGGAAGGGGAAAGCAGATATTTCCAGCTGCTCTTTGATGTTCCAGGCCAGATGGTCTCCGAGAGATTTAGCCGAGGCCATGCGATCCATACAGAAAGGAACTTAGCACTGCTGAGAGGCAGAGCCATCTGAGGGGAAGACAAGCGGCGGAGAGCTGATTGGGATCCAGGGCCCTGGGCTGCTGCTCAGTGGGCCGTGCCTGATTGGCAGCACCGATTTCTCATTAGGGCACAACCCGCCATCCACTCAGACGCATTCCACACCCGCTCACAGCCTCGGCCCCCACCTCGCCTGGCTCCGGCTGCCAGGGGGCCCACCCCCAGCCCCGGACAGGCTGCCCTGGCTGCAAAGCATCCCTATTCATCCCACCTCACGCTAATTCCTCCTACTTTCCTCCCCCAGCCAGTCTCACCACCACCCCCGAGCTGGGGGACCCAAGGGGGGGCGGCGGGGCCAGAACAGCCCTTTGTGAGGCCTCCCGCTAATGCCCCACTAATCCTGCAATTTGCACAACTCTGCAATGCTGGGTCACTTTTAATTATCTTCCCACCAGCCTTGTCCCAGAAGAGGACAAACACTCGTTTGAATGGAGGCGGGCTTGCGGGCCGATTCCACCAGGCTCTGCAGCAGGGTACCGGATGCAGCATGAGGAGCTCAAGGATGTGGGCAGGACAGGGGCCCAGCACCTGGCCTGGGCACAGCCAGGCCTGGGGACCTCAGGCTCACAAATGTTTGCTCAGGTCTTTGGTTAACATAGACATGAGCCCCATTCCCTACACTACGGCGGGAGTGCTGACTTCCTCCTCGTCCGTGACACCAGCAGCACGAGCAGAAGCTGGAGATCAGATGGGCAGGCCTCTCCCGTCACCGTGGCAGCGGCAGACACCTGCGGCCTTCACAGCCGCCAGTGGCTCCAAGAAACATGCTGTCCACGAAGCCTGCTCTGAAGCTGCCAGCGCGCCCTGATCAGTAGTTCTACCCTCGCCTGGGTCGCTGACCGATCAGAGGCCAAAGGAAGCTCCCGGCACCCTCTCCAGAAAAGTCTGCACTGTCGCTTGTGATGTCAGGGCACCCTGGCCTCTGAAATTACTCCAGAAACCAAAGACCCCAAGAAAGACAAGGCCCCCCTCTAACTTCCCATACTCCCTTTCCAATACCCCAACCCTTCCTCACTCACCCCCGCTGGGGTGCCTTGCCCTCATATGTGCAGAGTCCCGAAAGTACAAATGGATGTCCCCAAACTGCCCCTTTCTGTTCTCACCATGATCCTGTCCTGGACCGCAGGGGGTCTTGCATGCCTGCGGTACACACGGCCTCCAAAGGCACGCTCTGTTCCCCTCTGCCCCTAGCCCCGTAGCCTCCTTGGCCCACCCCTGGGACTCCAAGTGCACACACTGGCTGTGTAGCCCACTCTGGGAGGATGGACCTGGGGAAGAGGCAACTCAGGCCCTGGAAACAAGCTCGGGCCAGCAGGGCACAGAACTACAGGGTCCTGGGTATCCAGATGTGGCCTACAAGGCAGATGCCAGCCCCAGGGGGCTCTGTCTCAGCTCCACAGACTCTCTGGCCCTTGCAGAGAGTCATGGCCAGAGGACAGACAGGGCTGGGCCCTCTGGAGGGTGGGGCCGGCACAAAGCCCAGGACACCTGGCCTCCAGGCAGTGCCATGCCCCCAGGTGGCACCATGGGCCCAAAAGTGTCACCTGAGGCTGGCCTGAGTGTGAGTCAGCCTTACTCCTGGAGTTGCACGAGACATGTCTAAGACCCTTCTACACAGCAGCTCTTTCATCTCAGGCTGGGAACCACACGGCACGGTTCTCATTTTACAAAAGCCTCAGACAAGGATCTAGGAACAGGAGCCCTTGAAATTGGGAACAGGAAGGGACCTTACGGTCATCGAGCACAGCCCTCCCTGCCTCACGTTCACCCAGGGAGACTCAGCAGGGGGCAGGGAGCTTACGGTCACTGAGCACAGGCCTCTCCGCCCCCAGTTCACTCAGGGAGACCCAGCAAGGGGCAGGGCATGGCTAGGGCCCAGGCTGTCTGGACAGAAGGAGCAGAGTCGGTTTCCCAACCCCCAGAGCTCTTCCGATCCCCCACCCAGCAAGATCCCTGGGGTGGGGTTGGGGGAGGGGTGGGGGCCTGCAGAACAAACACAAAAGTGGCATTCATGCAGGGGACAGGGCTGCAGACTGAGGACAGGCAGAGGCAGAAGTGGGTGTGGCTCTTCCCTCCAGCCCCCCCACCGACTCTGGGGGCTCATTCACCAATTCCTCCCTTAGGCACTGAGCACATTGCAGAACCCTGAGCTGGGAGTGCTGGGGCGACTCAGACGGAGCCTCTGCCCTCCAGGAAGGGAAGGGGGATACTGAGGAATCCCAGTCCCCTCCACCTAACACAGAGGACATGCCCAGAGAGGGAACCCATGGGCATCCAGGGGAGGCGGGGAGGATCCCCCAGGCACTCCGAGGAGAGAGGTCAACTGAGTCTTGAAGACAGAGGGGCATGAGTGTCCCAGGTGTTCGGCTACAAGTGCAAATCCCCGGAGGCCGGAAGATGCTGGTGTCTGGGGAGGGGGACTACAAAGCTGGCCTGGGCACCTCGGACAGCAGGCCGGGCACACGGACCTTAGCCAGTTGGGACTGGGGAGTCGAGGCACCCATGCCTTTTCTGTCCCCAATAGCCAAGGGTTACCGAGTGATAGAGGGAAGCCACACAGTGTGTATGTGTGTAGGGGGTGGGGAGTCACCCTTCTAGAAAGAGTCTGATGTCTTCTCTGCTGACCTGCAAAGAACAGGCCTGGTATTGGTCCCATGTTAGTGAATATTAACTTGTTCACCCCTCCCCACAGTTCTCAGTGGCTGGGGCTACTCCGATTCCCAAATGACAGAGAGGGAAACTGGGGCTTGGAGCGATGAGGTTAGCTGCCCAAGGTCCATGCTTGTAGCCACCCCCTCCAACTGTGGCTCACAGGAGAAAAGGCCTCAACCAGGACTGAACCCTATGTCCTTGGTGGGGTGGGGAGAGGACAGGTGGGGTCCCGCAGAGGACCCAAACGCTCTCTGTCCCTGCCACCCTGCTCATGATTTGGGTTGTGCCTGAAGCACCCCAGGAGTCCCACCTCAGGGTCTTTGGAGAGGAGGCAGAGCTTGCCGCCAGCAAGCCCAGCCTCGGCTCATAAAATCCCGCTAAGGCATGAGTCTGCCCGCTAACATGAGCTCATCACTGAAGCCAGAGAGAAAATCAGGGTGCACAGCGCCTGCCCCAAGAAAAAGACACTTCCAGCTGCTGGAGGCTGCGAGGGCAGGAGGCAGGGGGTTCCTGGGTGTTTTCATGGATGTCCAGGAAGATGGGGGCACCCCAGAGCAAGCACCCCAAGGAGCCACAAAAACAAGGTCAATGTGGGGCGACCAGCAGGTGTCACTGCAGCCAAGAGGAAGAGGCCAGGCAGGCTGGCAGGTGCTGGGTTCCAATTCTCTGCATCTCATTTCTCCTTGTGGCCCCCAGCACAGACCCCAGCCACACACACAGTCATGACACAGCTCCCACAGGACTCTGCTCTGGGACAACCCCAGGGAAGCCCCTGGGACAGGCTTCTCCATTAGCCTTGGCCATGGGACAGCCGCCGTCTTGGCGTTCTCCACACTGATCACCTACTGTGTGCTGGGCATGCTGCTCCATCAGCCCGGCCCATCCCAGGTGGGAGAGGGGTGAGAATGTCCACTGGACAGGTGAGGAAACCGAGGCTCCGTCCCAGGAGACCACGCCTCAAATGGTGGGTACCATATCCAATGCTGGGCATGTCCCCACCCCACATGGTGGCAACAATCCCATTCACACCAGTAACCCTACAGATGCCTACGGTAAGGCTGCCCTCCAGGGCTCCCAGGCACAAGGCCAGAGGACATGGACGTGAGGCTGGGGTCCAGCCCCCACCAGCACTTCCCATCCACAGACCCCGGGCGAGGGTTCTGGCCCCTCTCGGCTGCTCCCAGGCCTGGAGGATTCGAGCCAATGACCAGGCTCCACTGCCAGCCCCATCTCCCCACCCTATTGCCAAGGAACAGGGCACCCAGCCAGGGGCTCTTCATCGCCCGACAAAGCCCAGTAGCAACGCACCCGGCCGGCCAGCGGAGCTCAGGGTGCTGCCCGCTGCGGTCCTGGCTGGGAGTCTGATTATTCATGAAAATCAGGCCTCTGCCATGTTTCTGGGCTCAGAGGGGGTGCTGTGCACAATCGCCTCATTGTGTGGGCGGCCATAATGGTGTCCTCTGGAGGGGAAGGAGAAGAGAGAGAGAGGAGGTGCAGGGGGAAGCAGAGGGGGCTGGGGCTAGAGGGGGGAGAAAATAAAAGGGAGGCAAAGGAGAGAGAGGAGGAGGGGGAGGAGGAAGAGGAGAAGGGGAAGGAAGGAACTAGAGCAAAGGGAGAGGATGAGCGGGAGGAGGAGGAGGGATAGGGAGAAGGAGGTTGGGGGAGGGAAGGTGAACTAGGAGGATTTGCCCATGGCAAGTACTGGCTGGGCCCAGAAGACAAGAGCAGTCCTCTCTCCAGAGTGTCAGAGCACCCCCTGCACCCCCGGGCATAGAGGAGGCGCTCCCTGGGGCAGGTGCTCTGCGCACTGTCAGAGGCCTCTCTGATGATCTGAAGGTCTGCAGGCCCCAGCTCCCTGAAGGTCGGCTGTGGGGAGACACGGCCTCCTGCCCTACCTCCGGCCTCCCCATCTTTCCATCCCTGCACCCCCTAGCCCTGTCCTGGTTACACCAGAGAATGCCTGTTCTTGTATCTGTCCCCCAAATAGGCCTTGGCCCCAGTTTTACCCTCTATTAGAAATTGCCCCACCCCAAATCTGCCCACAGAAATGCTCCTCTCCCCCACGCCCCGGCACTGCCTCATCATGGGGTCTTCCCTAACTGCCAGGCATCAGCGGTGCGTGTGCACGTAGGACGCTCAGAACCTCTCGGCTGATGAGACATAATTAATCGGAAGCCACTCCTTCCCCAGCCTCTGAGGCAACTGTGGCTGCAGCCATACCTGACCTTCCAGAAGGCGGAACACACCACTAGAGCCATGGGGAGTCTCAGGGAGCGAGGATAAAAATAAAAGGAAAAGGGAATGGCAATAATTTGGATACACCAACACGCTCTTGGTGGAAAGGGGAAATCCCAGCAAGCAATACCATCCAAATGCACCCTGCTGGACGGCACCTCGGAATAGCCAAGTCCTGCCTGAAAAGTTATCACCAAAAGCACTAAAAAGAGAGACGTTTGTTTGGAAGGAGCCAATACAGGCATGCCCTAATGCCCTACTGTGACCAAAGGAAGCCTCTAGGCTCCCCCAGGCAGCTGCCCATCGCTGGGCACCACGCACTGAGATGCCCTCTACGTAGGGACCGTCAGTAGAGAATCCAAGGCACTGACTGTGTCCACCAGCCTGGGGAGACCTCTGTGTCCCCCAGCACAGCCCACCTGTCTATGCCATCCCTGCCTACAGAAAGCAAGAGGTTGGCTTTACCCAGGTCCCCAAAACCATTCACCACCTTCGACAAATGACTCCACTGCCAGGTATCTCTCCTAGGGAAAGGATCTTAAACTCTGCCAACGGTGCATTCACACTCGCAGGGAGCCGAAAATAACCAACAGCAGAGGGATCACCGGAGACGTTCTGGGATATCCACTCCATGGAGATGTAGGCCGCTCTACAAAGCCATGTCTACAAGGACCGCAGGAGGCCGTGAGATTGTGTATGACAGAAGCCAAGAGAGAAGTCGATCAGGGGACAAAGGTGGTGGCTGGGACATCGCAAGCAGCATTTTCAAAGTCACAGACTCCTCAATAGAGAAAGAGACAAAGGAACTCAGCAGAGGTAACCCAGCAGACGCTATCTGCACAGACCACTCTTCTTCTCTCTGCTTTTCCATATGTTCTAATAAGCATGGGCTGTGTTTCCTTTTTAATTAAGAAGTGCCTTCTGGAAAAGAAATTCAGCACACTGTCCAAATTCACAGCAAGGCGTGCGATCCGTGCTCATGGCAGCTTCATCAAGGGCACCACGGCAACTTCTCCAAAACAGCAGTGGATTCCCGACCCAGGTCCCCAGCCCTGCCCTGCCTGACTCTAGCCATCCCAGCTGGACACAGGCAGACAGATGTCACCAAAGCCCCTAGAACCTTTAGATTTGCTCCCAGTCAGCGATCCAGGGCTTCTCTCCTTTTAACAGCCAGCAGTCAGTGTTAAAAGAGTAAATAAATAAAGGAGAACCCCAAACAAATACAACCTTTTTCTCCTGTGCACCCTGAAGTTACATTGATTCTCCCTGCCCAGACCAAGCACAGGTCCCCGGAGCACACTAACTGTGAACACACCACCGCCATGGTCCACACCAGTGCATCTGTCTGAGATCCAGTGCCTGGATCAGCCCTCTGGATTCTTCTTATCTCCCCAGCACTTAATGCAGTGACAGGAGCTGTCGCGGGGGAAGCCTCCTTGGTGAACGGACTGCGAAGTGGCGACCCAGCTTTTCTGCCCTGGAGATCAGCAGGAGAGAGCTGAGATCCAGGCCGAGCTCAGTTGCTGTGAGGCTGGTCTGGTTTCCCATGATGGTCCCCTCCAGGGCCAGCCCCAGGGAACCCTCCCCCAGACGACAGTCACAGTTAGGAGCACCATCTCCCTACACCATCTCCTACCGTCCCTGCCTTGGCACTGTGAGACCTGTGTGGCTGCCTCCCCAGTTTTACCGTGGGGACATTTATGGTTGAGGGGCTTGTCCCACTTGAATGGCAACAAGCTGTGTCATTTATGAACTAGGTGACCTTGGAAAACCCTCGATAACTTCCTCTTTGCATATCGGCTTCCGTGTCCATAAAGATGCATTCTCTGGTGAGAATCACAAGGGAGGAGGGAGGGAGAGATGAGATGTAAGACAGGGACGGGCCCACAGGACTTGCTGGTGGCATCTCAGTCCCCTTCCTTGGTTTCTCCTGTCTTGGAAGCTCTTTCACACACCAGGCTCCCCTGGCGGGCAGCCCTGACCCAGCCGTGCGGTTGACTGAGCACTGATGCTCACGCTGAGGCATTTCTGCTGCTGTAGAAGAAACGCTGGCCTGGATCCCACAGCCCAGGGCCCGAAATGCCATGTGAACTCTCTCTCCCAGGAAGGGCACCACCGGCCACCACCGAGCCAGAACCCTGGGAGTCCTCATGGTGAACGCCCTCTCGCTCACAGCACCACCAGCCCCTCGCTGGCCCGACCACCAGCACTGATGTGGACAGCAGAGGCCTCCCATGGGCCAGGCGTGGGCTCCTCCCAGGCTCCGCTGCCCGTCTGCACCTGCAGTCATGGAGCTCTTGTGAAAAGCAAACGACCACACCCCTGTCCTGCTTTTAAACCCTCTCCTGGCCTCCCATGGCTGTTCAGTTAAAGTCCCTCTCACCAGCTATGTAGCCTGAGCTCTGCCCCCACTGCTGCCTCGTCCAAGCCCTTTCTCCCACCTCTATTCATGTCACAGGTGCCTCTGCCTTGGACACTCAGGGTGCCTCCCACCTCAGGACCTTTGCACATGCTGTCCCCACTGCTCCATGCCCTATGCTCCAGTTAGCCATCTCCCTAAGATGTCCCCACCTCAGAGAGGCCTTCCCCAACCCCTGAGTAAAACATGCTCCCAGGACTGTCTCCCTTCTAGCAGTGATCAGGTTGGGGTAATTAAATAAAGAACAGTAGAATTCATTCTTTAACTATGGCTTCTCCAGCCAGCCAGCCAGCCAGCCAGGGACTACGTCTGTCCCATTCCTCACTGTCTCCTCAGCCCTGCCTGGAGCATAGGAGGCCCTCAACCTACATTCACTGAATGAATGAATGAATGAATGAATGCAGCCTCTGCAGTCATTACAGTCAACAAATCAACTGAGAGCTAGCCCTGCCATCCATTCCCCAACACATATACACACATCCGCACATGCAAACGCACACGTAATGCACATGTGTGCACATATGGATGAGGGGCAGGAGGAACACTCCCTGGGAGCTCCCAGACCTGGATTTAAGTCTCCATGCTCCGACTGCGTATGGTTCACTGCAAATCCTTTTCCTTTCTAGGCCTCAATTTCCTCACCTGGGCAATGGGTGTAAAGACCTGGAGAAGCGAACGGAGGATTCTGTCGGCAGCAGGGAGAACGGAGAAAAATCCCAGAAGGGAAAATATCAACGAGGTTCCCCTGCGAGTCACACCACAAGAACCTGGATTTGGGGCACAGTCAAAGCCCTGAGCACCCTGTGGGGTCATCGGTGTTTCCTTCCTGTCCACACACTGAAGTTAAGGTGACACACGGTGGCACCCACAGCTGAAGGGGTCCAGATGGCAGATCACTACTCAGAGAGCAGCCAGCCCATTGAGAGCCAGGTACACGGGCGCTCTTGTTAGACACCGAGATGTGTTTGTTACAAGGGCTGCCGTGGGTTGTCCTGACTAATACATAAGGGCGCTGGGCCATGTGGTGTGAACCCACCTCCCCTGGGGTCAGCCATCAGCTTCCTGCCAGCCCGGGTCACTCAGCTGCTTGCAGTCTCCCTCACGTGAGTCCCCTGGGGCAGAGCCCCTCAGAGGCAGCAAAGGTCTCCCCAGCCCTCCTGTGCAGAGTCCTCCCTCACAGACTGGCAGTGCCAGGGCCAACTCAGAGGACGGCTTTTCAGGCCATCGGAAGGGGACTCTTGTCCTTGTCCTCTGGCTGCAATCAGGGTGCTGCAGGTGACAATGGCAATGCAGAATGTCTTAGGGTCCTTTGAAGGCATAAGCAAGGGTGAGGCCCTGCAGCATCTCGGGAGGATGGGCCGCAAGCCGACCGCCGTCTCTATTTGGGATGTGCAAATAGCCTGTGTTTGTTCACCCACGTCCGCCTCTGCAGCTCACAGCTTCTAGCCTCCAAGCGCTGCTGATAGGAGAGTCTGAAAAATGCTAATACTGGAGGAAACTCCCCGCAGAGTTTTAATGAAAAGCTTTCCATAAATTGTGATATTTTCCCTGTGCCCCGGGTCTGGGAGGGCTTTATTAACTGCAGCTCGGTCTCTGTAGCAGCTGCTGCCAATCCACAGTGCTGACTTCAATGAATTCAATTCATCAAACATTTTTCACGTGCCCCCAGCATCCAGCACTGTTCCAGGCACTAGGAGCCTGTATCCCATCAGCAGATATTGATTGAGCACCCACTTAGTGCTAGGCAGGGTAGCAGGCTCTGCAAAACAATGAGGATGACAGCCAGGCCTTGCCTACAAGGGACCAAACATGGATATGTGATGTCAGAGATGGCACAGTGGGCTCCAAGCTGTGAAATCCAGGAAGCCTTCCTGGAGGAGGAAACCCCAGACTGATTCCCAGGGAGAGGAAGTGAGCCAGACAAAGGCAAAAGAGGATCTTCCAAGTAGAGACCTCCATCTGCAGAGGACCGGAGGGAAGGAACCTCAGTCATAACTCTGAAAGCACTCAACTGCTGGAATAATGCTTCCTCAATTGTATCTGGGCTCCCTGGATGACAGACATCCATATGTCACCTACACCTGGATGAACTGAACAGGTGTTTTCCATTGCTAGCTCCGCCAAAAGCTAGTGCCAAGGCCGGGGGGAGGGATGGTTGATCCATAGAGTCAACCTAGAAGGCTGTGACCCAGGGCAGCATGACACAGACACCATGGAAACCCAAAGGAAAGACAGGAAGTCTTCCTGGAGGAAGTGGCACAGACACCATGGAAACCCAGAGGAGAGACAGGAAGGCTTCCTGGAGGAAGTGGCACAGACACCATGGAAACCCAGAGGAGAGACAGGAAGGCTTCCTGGAGGAAGTGATACCTAGTCAGGGCAGCAGCCACCTCAAACAAAAAGGGTGCATGCTGAGGACGGACTGAACTGTGCCCTACCCCCGCCCCTGCACGAATTCCTGTATTGATGCCCTCACTGCCAATGTGACTGTATCTGGAGACAGGGACTGTAAAGAGGTGTTTAAGGTTAAAGAAGTCACAGGAGTAGGGACCTAATCCAATAGGACTGTGGCCTTGGAAGAAGGGGAAGTGGGACACGATCTCTCTCTCTCTCTTCTCTCCCCTCTCTCCTCTGTCTTCTCCTTCTTATCCCCTCCTCCCCCACCCCCCGGTGAAGAGGCTGCCATCTACAAGCCAGGAAGCCGTCCTCCCCAGACGCCAGTTCTGCCTCTCCCTGATCTTGGACATCCAGGCCCCAGGACCGTGAGAAATACATTTCTGTTGTTGAAGCCGCCTGGTCTGTGGTGTTTCCTTACAGTAGCCCCAGTTGACAAATACAGAACCCCTCACTCCCCTCTTGGCCTCTATAGCTTCCAAAACGAAAGAAGTTCACCAAGGAGGTGGGACCACGGGGCCCCCACGTCTCGGCAAGGCACCGAATTTCAGACCGCAGTGTGGCGTGAGGTTCAAGTGCTCGTGGTCCAGCTGGCCTGCTCCTTCAGGTGCTCATCCTGAGGACGTGGGTGGCAGTTCTGGCCGAGTCACCACACGTCCCACAGATTAACTCCTTCGTTAAGCAGCCGAGCTCTTGAGTGTTTAAACCCTGCATCAAAATCCCAGGGACCCCCGTCTGAAATCACCAGAGGAGGCCACATGGCATGAGCTGGCTTTCAGGACGCCTCCTGCCATCGAGGGAGGGGTCAGCAATGCCAGCAACGGGCTCTGCCATCCCAGAAGGGCTGGTGAAGCTGTCAGACGCGGCTCAGAGGATGGGCTCCAATCGGCCCGCATGTGGAGGGTTTACACGCTTTTTCTCCAAACCAGAAAACAGTTTTTACCATAGCAGAAGAAACAGCCTTTCCTTCAAAGTAAAAACCACCTTTAAACAAATCGAGTCTGTCCGTGGCACTGCATTCCCCCAGACAGGAAGTCGCAGACCCACGCCCGCACACGACGCGGGATCAGTACACCACAGTCACTAAGGAGCTGGGCTGTTCTCTCAGTCAAATGTCAAATTAAAGATGGTCAGTGCCAGCGTTGTCGCCTCCTTTTAAAATAAAAGACACAAACAATCCGCTGGCTGAACTCTAAACTTGTAAAATTAGACTTTCCCTCCCGAGGACGGCACAAAGCCCCTGCCCCAAGTCCGAACGTGCTCCCTCCTGCTAAACGCAAGTGGTCGTGAAGTAGGGTCTCCTGCTGCCAAAAGAGACAAGGTTCCCAACTCCCCACCCATCCAGCCTGGGGGCCGTGGCAACAGTGATGTGCCCCCACACCCAACTCCCAGTAGGAACGGTTTCCCTTCCTGGCTCCAACCTTTCTGGGAGGGACTGCCAGACTGAGAACGCGTTGGGGTGCACCTAGATGGGAGGGCCCAGGAGGGCCAGGGTACAGCTGCCTGGGGGCCTCAGAGCCTCTCGGACACCCCACCTTCCCCAGGGCCTCGTCTTGTGGTCTGCTACCCAAGGTCTGTGGCACCTAGAGCCTTCTCTTCTTCCCAAGTGGGTCCTTGATCTTTCTTACCTGGGATTTTCCAGTTGGTCGGTCATTAAGGACACTTTGCACCCCTCACTGGGCAAGGCAGGAGACCCCCAAGGGAACCCCAAATCCTGCCCTCAGGGAGTGCACAGATGAAGTCAACACAGACGGCTGTGACCCAGGGCAGCACAGGGAGCCCTGGAAACCCAGGAGAGAGAAAGGAAGGCTTCCTGGAGGAGGCAGCAACTCCCAGGTTGGGCTGCAGCCACCTCATGCAAGAAGGGTTTGTGCCAGTGGTCCTGGTCCCTCTCTCTGCCTCTGCTGACTTGTGTCTCCTCATTCAGATGCACTTTCAGCTACTGAAGCTCCGTCAGGACACTCTCCTTTTGGGGCCTTCCATAGCTCCTGTACCCTGAAAAGCAGCACCCAGGCTCCATGGTCTGAGACGCAAGACGCCTCCCAGTCTGCCTCAATTATCATCTGCTCTGGTTAACTGAAGCCTGTGAACATGTGCGACCTCTGAGGCATTGTGGGGAAAGAGCCAGGCCGGAAGGCAGGAGGCCCAGGGTCGAGTCCCAGCTCTCTCTCACCCTGGCAACCGTGAGCACCTCTCCCCCCTGGGCCTGTGTCCTCCATCAGTAAGATACGGGGCCTGGCCTGGGACTGAATGGGACCGTGTCCCTTCTGGTCCTGGGACCGACCCCAGCTCCAACGCCAGGCCCAGCCAGCCTGCCACTCTTTGTCTTGGAAACCTCAGAAGAGAAACGGGGCTGAGAGGATGGTGCATCTCCAACATCAGGCCTTGTGGCTGCCTTCCAGGAGGTCTCCCTTCGCCTGCACCCTGCTCCATCCCGGCCCAAGTGGGTGGCTCCCCCACCCGGCCCCAGGGCCACCCCAGGCTCTTCCGCTGCTCCCACAACAGGCCCTCTCTCCCCAGCAGCGGCTCTGGCTGGCCAGGCTCCCACATCCTCTATCTCTCCCTTTCTACGGAGGCACCGTGAGGCTGTGCCTACTTCCCACACGAGGAGACTCAGGGTCCAAGTCGTGCAGTGAGGACCAGCACAGACCTGGGGACCCAGCTGGTGACTCTAGGAGACTGTTTACCAAGCTCTTCAGGGGACTGAGGGGGACAGGAAGGACGGTGACAGTTACACCCACCACGAAGAGGCACCAGGAAGATGGATGGGAGGCAGGCAGGGAGCCTCCAGTGGGGCAGCTGGCTCTCAGCAGGGCATGGAGCACGGTGCCGGCAGCCGTGCTGATTAATGGTGGCGCTGGTCCCAGCACTGGACCTCCATGCTGCACTGCAGCCCCAGGCTGTCGGCCTCACGCCAGGCTCCTAAATCAGGGCTGCACCGGGCATCAGAGAATGGCCCCCTCGGCAGGAGCATCTGAAGTCACTCTGCGTTAACAGCCCAGGGCCCCCACACGTACACACCCTCAGACTCAGCAGCCCACACCAGACTAAAAGAACCAGGGATCTGACTCAGTCCAGAGTGCTCCGGAAGCTTCTGCTGGCGGTCTTGTCCTCCAGTGAGAAGGAAGGACAAGGTCCCAGGAAAATCCTCCTGGGAGCATCGGCGCCTCCCCATCCCCTCTGCCAGCTGTCTGGAGGGCAGGGCTGGAAGCCAAATGGCAGAAAGCATGGGGAGAGAGAGGCTCGCGTCTCGGCTGGT
This sequence comes from Papio anubis, assembly GCF_008728515.1. Classification (NCBI taxonomy): domain Eukaryota; kingdom Metazoa; phylum Chordata; class Mammalia; order Primates; family Cercopithecidae; genus Papio; species Papio anubis. The sequence continues at coordinate 179,894,409 of NC_044978.1, read as the reverse complement.
GGGAGCCATATCTGCCATGGAGGAAAACCGTGCACTCAACAGAAAATTAAAATCAACCACCCACTGCGACCAGGCGCTCCATGCAGTGGTGGGTGGAGCATGAGATAGTGAACAGTGTGGAGGACTGTATGGTGGCCTCCTACATGACAGGTCCACATCCTAATGTCTACACTCTGCCTTGTGGCCTTATCTAGAAAAAGCATCTTTGAAGCTGTAATGAAGGAATGTCAAGATGAGGAGATGGGGCCAGGCGTAGTGGCTCCTGCCTGTAACCCAGCACTTTGGGAGGCCGAGGTGGATGGATCACCTGAGGTCAGGAGTTCGAGACCAGCCTCGCCAACATGGTGAAACCCCATCTCTACTAAACATATAAAAATTAGCCAGATGTGGTGGCAGGTGCCTGTAATCCCAGCTACTTGGGAGGCTGAGGCAGGAGAATCGCTTGAAAGCAGGAGGTGGAGGTTGCAGTGAGCCAAGATCTTGCCACTGTACTCCAGTCTGGGCAACAAGAGTGAAACTCCATCTCAAAGAAAAAAAAAAAAAAAAAAAAAAGAAAGAAAATATGAGGAGATGGTCCCAGGTGAGCCAGGTAGGCCTTAAATCCAATGACAGGCGTCCCGATAAGACACACACAGGGAAGAAGCCCACGTGGAGACGAAGGCAGAGAGTGAAGCGATGCAGCCACAAGCCAAGAGATGCCCGGGGCCACCAAAAGCCAGAAGAATCTTCCCCCAGAGCCTTCAGAGGGAGCACAGCCATGTGGACCCCTGAATTTTAGACTTCTGGCCCCCAGGACCATGAGATAATACATTTCCACTGTTTTAAGCCACCCAGGTTGTAGCAATTTGTTATGGTGGGCAGGAGCCAGCTGACCTGAGTTCTAGAACCACCTCTGCCATAAACAGCCTGTATGATCTCCAAGGCATGGCACCCTCTAGACTTCAGAACATAAGTGGACGTGGAGACATGACCCCTTCAGGCCTCTGTGTCAAACGCTGTCCTCACCTCGTGGAGCACCTGCTGAGGGATGGACTGAGGGTCATGGAGCTGCCAGGTCATAACCTCAAGCTCTCCTGGGGTCCTCACAGCAAGAAAGTCCTGGGTTCCCACAGTGAATGGCTGCCATTTCTTGAGCACCTACTATGTGCGGGCACTGTACTGAAGCCACGCACAGCTTGCTTCACTTCACAGGCATGGAAACAGGCTCAGGGAGGTTGATAAAGTGGCTCAAAGCCAAGGAGTGGGTGTGCAGGGAAGCCAGGACCTGAACACAGACCGTCTGACCCCAGCCTCAGCTGTCCCTTCACACCTCCCAGACTCTGGAGAAAGAAATAATTGGATGAGGAAATTGTACATCCATCCTCAGTAGGATGCCCCCCTGCCCTGTCCCAGTTGAAAATGGCCGGGGAAGGAGCTTCGTGCTTGAGTGAAGGGGGCGTGGTCTGCCCCCTCTGTGGCTGTTCACAGGCTCCCTGGGTGCGATCCTGCAAGTTGATCCTCTGACCTTGTGATGGCTCAAAATGGTGCACTTCAGGTCTCCCTAGATCAGATGCTGTAGCGACGCTGTACATCCCCACCCCTGGTGATCCCATCAGGGCTACCAGTGAAGGATCCTACAAACTCAGATTCCTAGAGGCCAAGGGGCAAGATCAAAACGCAAAGGATCCTTCACTTCTATGGACCAAGTCCTTAAGTGGCTCACAGCACCGACACAAGAAGCCAAAACTGCCCAAGGCTCCCCGAGTTCTGGTCCTGCCCCCTCCTCCATCTCCTCTCTCCCCAGGACCCTCTCACCTGGATGCTGTAGCCAGACCCAACTCCTCCCAACTCCTGCATGGGCCCCACCTATGTTTGGTGGAAACCCTGGCTTTGAACTGCCCACTGCACAGTGCTTTTCTGAGCTGCTGTGCTGCAGAAACATCAACCCAATGTCACCCCACAAGGGCAGGCACAGTAGGTGGTCAGAGACCACTGTGCAAAACTCTAAGCAGTGGCCAAAATCAAACGATCCCAGAGGAGGGGGACACCATTCCTGGAGTGAATGGCTGAGACTCCGAATCCAGCGGCTGGGAAACCTGAAGTCACTCCAGACCCCCACCCTGAGGCTCTGCAGCAGTTCCAAGCACTCTCCATTCAATCCACAAACACCTACCAAAGCACTTCTGAGTGTCAGGTACTTTGCCTCAACCTTGATTCCAGCCAAGTAGCCTTTGCTCCCCTGCAAAGCAGCCCAGGAAAGAACTGCCTACATTTGAGTCTCCTTTTCCTCAGGTCACTCTCTCCCCGACCCTCTCCTGCAGGGAAACTGTCCTCTAACTTCCTCCATCTCTCAGCTGCTTTATGTCATATCACACATGCATGCTCAGTATCTGTCTCCCCCACTGGACACGAAGCCCAAAGAGTCAGGGACCCGGTCTTGCTCGCCATGGTATCCCAGAAAGGTGCCTGGAACATGGTGGATACTCCACAAATGTTTCAGGAGGGAGGGAGTGAATGAGTGAAGAAATGAGTGAATGAATGAATGAAGGAAGGAAGGAATGAGTGAATGAATGAATGGATGGATGAATGAATGAATGAGTGAAGGAGTGAAGGAATGAATGGGTGAATGAGTGAATTAATAGACGAATAAAAGAATAAGTGAAAGAGTGAAGGAATAAATGGGTGAATGAGTGAATTGATGATTGTGAATGAATCAGTGAATGAGTAAATTCTTACCTAGACTTCCCTCCCCAGATGCTGAAACCCTCCCTTCCCAGCCATCCTGGCACGGACAAGCATCTTAGTGGATGGTGTCTGCTGACAAAAGCCCTGGGTTCCATAAGACGAGACCCCGCAGCGTGTGAATCCCAACTCCACCACCTGCCACTGGGCGAGCCTGGCAGTGAGACTATCGCACCACTCTCAGCCCCAGCTTCCTTCCTCACCTGTGTGTTATGCACCAAACACCTCCAATCTAGGGGCCTACAGCCACTGGCCTGATGGGCACCACCCAAAGACCAGCCGTGCTACCCTTTCCCACCGGCTCCCACCCAGGCTCACCCCATGATTAGTGGGGAGCTAAGAATAGATTCTCAGATCTAGGCTGCTTTGGTGATCCTTATAATATACAGCTACATCCTCATTAAGTCAGAACAGCATATGGCACAAAACAGTCCAACAATCCAAACTGAGTTGATTTATACCCTGTGATCCTGAGTTCTTTGCATTCAGAATGAATAAGGTATTATAGAGGCTTATGCATGGAAACCATGAGATTTTCCCAAACATCACAATGTGATCTACTTTTTAAAGGGGTGGAGGAAAAGATCCTGTCTTAAAAACATGTCTATCACTCTGGTGAACCCTCAAGGAAGTCCTCGAATCACGACATGTTGATATTTAAATATCGTTAGGGAGCAAAGCCTCCAGAGGCCAGGGAGACAGTAACAGCAGCAGCCGGCACTGACAGTATCTTCCCATCTGTAATGACAGCCTCCCTCCCCGGGAACCAGAACCGAGCCATGAAGGTGGCCCAGGGCTGAGTTCTGTGAGAAAGACCACAGTAAAAACCGGGTCCTGTGGTCAGAATGAGTCTGGAGCGAAGTGGGGGCCCAAATAAGGTTCCGTTTCCCCTCAGGAGCTCCACAAGGCAGAGCGGCAAGGGAAGCAATTTCAGGAGTGGGTGCATAGAGTTTCCACCACACACTGGCATGTGCCCGGGCAGCTGGGAGTGCAAGCCAGCCACCACGTCACGAGTCCTGGAAAATGCGGTCCCTCGGCACTCATCTCTGACATGCAAAGGACTAAGAAGGAACCCAGTCCCCACCCATAGAGGACACTGAAACCTCAGAGGCCCCGGCTGTGATTAGCACGCAGGATCAAACCAGAAGGGAAGGGCACGAGGTGAGAGGAAGGATGGACTGCAGCACAATTATTCTCACGGGGGAGCCTGCAGCCCCTGGGCTGCCATCAAGGTTGGGGTTTGGCCACTCACTGCCCACACAAATGGCCCAACGGAGGCTCTCAGGTTCGTCTGGTTTGCAAGAACCAGATGGCAATGACATGCGCGTGCGTGGCAGTGACCAGAGACACACAAAGGATGGAACACTCTTGCTTGGCTCTAGAATAAGAGCAGGACAACCGGACCCACCCACAGCCCAGCGGCAGGACAGAAAGGCCCACGTGCTGGAGGCAGAGGGGACGCAGCAGGCGCAAGAAAGGGCAAGGTCTCCAGAGCACAGCTGCAGGACACAGCCCCTTGTGAGTTAGGCGCCTGGAGGAGGGACGCTCCGATTGATGGGGCTGTGGAGAAATGAGAGAGTTTTGCCCACATGTCAGCCACCATTACTGACAAGCAGAGATGGGCAAAATGGTCCGCCCGAGAGAACGATTTCTCGCTGAAACAGCAACCCCTTCTCAAGAACGCGGCTGTGGCAAGTGACCCCAGGCTTTGCTTCCATCAGTGAGCCTGACAAGAAAAACTTCTGTGCAGCATGAATAACGCTGAAGGCCTCCGGGTGTCTTCTGCCGGGTTTTATCACAGCTCTCCTTTTACAAGGCTGTGCTTCAAAAATTTAGAGATACTGCGGGCAGGGCACACTCAGACACGTGACTCGCATTTGTGGTGCGGCAGGGCTGTACTCAACTAATTAACTCCTCACGCTGGGCTCTTTGGGCAATGGGAGAAAGGGCTTCGAGTATTCATTCACACATTAACTCCCTTGTGTGGCTTGGCCTCGTGCCTACTGGGTGCTGGATAATGACACTTCGTAAGTCCTCACCGGGTACCAGGTGCTGGCTGAGCACTGTACTTGGGTTATATCAATCATTCATTCATTCATTCATTCATTGTAGTGCATCCATCCCTTGCTACAATCATCGTATGCAGTACTAGTCATCTCTGTATTTTACAAAAGGGGAAACGGAGGCAGAGCACTGCAAACACAAAATGCTGGCGAGAACGTGGAGCAACAAGAACTGCCATTCATTGACAGGAGGAATTGAAATCAGCACAGCCACTTTAGAAGACAGTTTGGCAGTTCTTTGCAGAGCTAAGGATATTCTTACCACACCATCCAAACACTGGCCCTCCCAGAATGACATTCAGTACTTCCTCCCCTGAGTGAACGATGATGGGGTTATCCTTCTGTAAGAAGTAAAAGACAGGGGCTCCCAAAATGCTCACCCTGCCATGGTTTAAATAAGAAGGAACACCCTCCTTCACATAACAACAGTTTCAAAACCCTGGAATTTTCCAAAGGTCAAGTTTGGTCCAGTCCTCCCATCCTCACCTCTCCAGGGTGCATTTTTTTAAATGGCTGATAAAAGCTCCGGGAGAGACCCAGTGCCTCTCTTCCTACTGGAGCACAGAAATCCACGTGTGATTTCCTGTGTGTTGAGCCCCTCTTTCTCTGTGGGTACCCGAGATGAAGTTGCAGTAGAAGATGTGACCAGGTAAGGGCTGCTTTGCCTGAGTTTTGACTTTTTTGTCCTTAGGAAATATGAGTCACACCACCCAAGAAGGAGACAGAGAGGCCTGAATTCCAGACTGATAACTTCATAGCACCGTGAATGCTCCCAAGTTATCAGAAGCTGCAGCCGACACCATTTGATCTGAGTCCAGTTTTTGGAAAGAGAGCTTTGAGGTCTGAAGTTTAAGGTCAGTGGGAGTTGGGATGTAACTGGAAGGGTCTCCCTAGTGATGATGACACCTTTGTCTGAGAGTTGCAAAATGTAACACAGTGGATTAATTGGGGGGTGGGGGAGGGGAGGTGCATCCAGAAATAGATATTTTGCCCAAATTTATAGTTGGTCCTGTTAGCCGTAAATACAAATGTTACCCACAACAGGTACAAAACGTTCCCTTCATCTGTTTCTGCAAACGCAGCAGACCTATGAATGGGCTCCACCCTCCTTCCCACGCACCTCCCTGTAATTCCACAGCTGGATGCTAATCTTGTACTTCCTGCTTTACAGAGTCAAACCTAAGGGCTGCGCCGTGCCTTGATAATGCAGGGAAGAGTGCCCTTGAACCGGCTGTCTTGGTTTCTGTGAGAGACATCTTAGTGAACTAGGCTCGGGGATGAAGCCATCAAACTGCATTTTGAGCCATTATAAGTAACAGCAAAACGGAACTGACCACTGCATTTATTGTAAGAGTATGGGATCAGCCCCATGGCTGTTGACATCGCCATCCAGTTCAGGAAAGCTCTCCTGAGCAACTGGTTTACTTTGACCTCTTCATCTTTTCCTCTTTACTTCAGCTGTGGGGAAGCTCAGCAACAAATTTTGTCCCACGTTTAGCAACACAGTAAGTATTTTATGTACTGAGCCTGTCCCTAGCTCCATCTGATTTTTTCCTTTTTTTCTTGCTGATTTTATTTTTACACGGTTTTTACATCTTTGTAAGCCATTCAATTCCTCTTTTTGAACAACAACCAAAAAAAGGGAGGAGGGGTGTATCAATACAGAAAAATGTGTAAACTATATTTCCAGAACTCCCTTGCCAACAGCTAGGATCACAGCTGATTTCAGTTCTCCCATAGGAAGCACTGGAGCAAAACTTAAATTAGGTGGTGGGTGGGGTATTCGTTTTGCAGGGGTAGATGGTGGCTTCAAAGGTCGTTCCCTGGACGAGGACTTGCAATGGCTGGCCTCCTGACTGTGGCCAGCTCTGCGGGTTTTTCTGGAAGCCCAATCTAGGCGATCCAGGCTTCAGCTTGCTCCTCAAGCCTTTCTAAGGGTTTTGAGAGCATGTCATTCCTGTGTCAGATCCCTTCTGGGTAAGCCAGGTAGAGGGGTCTCCTTTATCTGCACCTGCATCCCAGCTGACCCATTTTGCTTGAAAACAGGGCACATTTGGTGGCAGCAACCACAGAACACAAAGTAAGTCTGCTCACTGTGCTGGATGTCCCTGTCCCGTCCAAGGACAGCTGGTCCCATGAGTGCACGTGCTGGGCCCACACATCAGAGGCACTCGGAGACGCCTGCTGAAGGCAGGCCAGGAGGAATGTCCCCAGGTCTATGAAACAGATGTACAATGGGCGCACTAACACCGCAGAGCCTGCACCTTGCCCTGTGTCAACATCACCCAACAGACAGAGCTGGACCTGTGGGCAAGGGAGGGCTAAGCAGACCCTGGGCTGTTGGTGCTGTGTGGAAATTGCCTTCCTCATGAACAACTCTTGGGACATCGCAATAGCCTGCCCCCCGCCCCCTCTCACAAAACAGAGGCAAAGCCCTGTGATGCCTGAGGAGTTCATGATGAAGAAGAATGAAGACCCCGTCACGCTCAGTGAACTTATCCCAACCAGGTAGACATCAGTGCTGGCAACGCGCTTAGACTCCAGGCTGCTCAGAGGAGAGAGGGATGCCCATGTAAAAGGCTGTGATGTCCATGCAGCACCCCCTACCAGGTGGGGACTTACACGCGATTGATGAACAAGCTCCTGCCGGGCCCAGGGTGCAGTGTGGGGCTGTAGATGAAGAAGAGGGCACCAGGGATAAGGACCTGGCTCTGCCACTGCTCTGCAATCTTCAGCCAATTGCTGAGCCTCTCTGTGCCTCAATTTCTTCATCTGTCACAGGCATAATGATCAGGCCCACTACCAATGACAAGGTACCCACAAGCCAAGCCAAAGCATGCTCAGACGCTCTCCTGCACACTGCAATGTCCAGGGTCATGGGTACAGCCTCCCCCAGTGCTGTCTCTAAACTCTGCAGAGCTGCAGAATCTCCCACTAGGCACTCCCAGCCACCATCAGCTCCAAAGCCCCAGTGCATAGACGAGGAGCTTCCGGCGGATGAATGTCTGCACCCAGCGCTCTGCAGGAGGACGGGCACGGTGGGCAGGCTGGCTCGGAGCATCCCAGGATGAGGCCTCCAGAGGCTGACTGGCCAGGGTGGGCAGCCACCCCCAAACTGTTTTGCTCCCAGAAGCTCAGAGTCGGAGGGAGTCGTGTTCAGAGCACAGGCAGCAATTCATCCTCCCCAATCTAATCCAATCATCTCTCTCCCTCACTTTCAAGCAAATCGACAGTTTCTGCCGGCACATCATGAAACTCCAGCTTGCCCCAGAAATTCCCAAGCCCAAAGGACCTCGCTGACCCTCGAAGTTCTACTCTCTCCCCAGGACTCCTGGTTACCTTACTGGGGCCATGTTTCTCGTCTTCTTCACAGAAAGCCCGTCTGTACTGGGGAGAGGCTGCACACCCACTCACCCCTGCTGTGGTGTGGGACACACGCAGACAGAGACCCCCGCTCAGCGAGGTGGGGATGGGGAGGACCATTTGCAGCCAGGGTCGCAGAAACCTTTGGCTTAAAGCTCCTTCTCCTCCATGGAATATTGGTACTTAAGGAAATGAACCCCCTTCTCTCCACTGCCGTCACCTCCTCTCCCGCTCCTCCCGCCCCTGCCTCCTTCCTCACAGCAGGAAAATGTATACTGAGCTTTTGGAAGCAAAAAAGAATCCCCACCCACCCACCCTCCATACACAGCCAAAGGAGCCCAGGAGAGACCCTCTCAGGCCTTGGGGGCAGGGAGAGCCTCCTGAAGGAGAAATCTCCTGTCCAGGGGCTGGACAGTTAACACAGTCAAGGTGTTTAAAAGCCCAGAAGCAGGAAACAGCCACAGGGTCACTCTAGTGTGGACGGAACAGCCCACTGGTCATGAGATTTAGAGCCACATGGCTTCCCTTCCCATCCTGGCCCCACCAGTGGGAGCAGCTCTGTGCCTCAGTTTCCCCACAGGGTCGGCTGCACCCACACATATCAACTCTGAGCACAGGGTCTGGCGTGTGATGAATGGAAGCTCTTCTGCTCCACTGGGTGTGGCTGGAGAGAAAGTTCCAGAGGGGAAGTAGACGGAGATGAGGTCAGCTCTGGCCCGCCTTCTAAGCCACGTTCAGGAGCTTGGATTTCATCTGGAAGTCCGGGAGGGCTGGAAGCTTCCAAGCGGGGAAGTGGTTTTAGGAAGCTCCCTGGGTGCAAAGTGCTGTAGGCCAAGAATTAGGCCCACCTGAGTTTCCAGCGCATTTCCTGGGGCCTGGAGCAGGGGAGGCAGGAAGCGGCAGCAGTAAGGGGCTCACAGCCCTCTCAGATACAGGGGCTTCCTCTACATCAGGACAAGGGGGCAGGCCAGGAGACGGCTTGGTTTTGCAGGCTGAACAGAACAGACAGAACATGAAGCCCGTTCCAGCGAGTGGGAGGACGCCTGCCCGGAGGTGGAGCTGGGGACTTGCCTTGTCTGCCGGAGGGAACAGCTTGAGATGGGGATCCCAGGTCTCCCGCACTCCAGGCACTCCCTCAGCACAGGGCGTGGGCAGGCTGCCTCCCCAGGAAGAGCAATCTCTTCCACAGCCCAGACATCTCAGCAGCAGCCAGAGGATTATCCCCGCACTGACCTGCAACATGGACTGAAGGCGACAGCCCCCAAGCCCCTTCCCAGGGCTTCTATGGAGCCACGGACGCTGCGAGCGGGGCTGGTGGCTGGAAGGGAACTTGGAACAGTGGCTGCTGAGCTCACACAGAGGGACCTGTGTTACCTTCCAGTAACTGGCAGAAACTGCCCCCGTTACACATTATGAGCGGAACGATTCCCCACTGAGCCCGAAGGTTTTACTCTGCCGTCTCACACTCTCCAAGCCTCAGTCCAGGCACTTGCCTGGATGCATTTGATCTTGCGTTCTTTTTTCGGGGACTAGGAATCCCAGGTTTTTGACACAGAGTGTGTACTCAATATACATTTGATGAATGAATGATTGAATAAATGAGACAGGCGAGAGTCAGACTCTCCATGGAAGCACAGTAGCATCACGATACCACACATCAAAGCTCATGCACCTTGCTGGAGAACTGCCTCCATTCCTTACTCAGAGACCGTTTACCCTTAGTCTGCTTGCAACACTAGTAAGAACAGCAATCCGGGTTTCTGGACCACAGGAGAACAGAAGCATAAAATCACCAGAGGAAGAAATTCTAGAGCCAGGTACACAAGCAGCAACAGAAGTGGCAGCTGAAAGTCTGGCCTCCAAATTCTAAAGGAAAGGAGATCTGCAAACCGCATCCACGATGTCCCAAGACCTCTCAGCCTGGGGACGTTCGGCCTCTACAAAGTCACCCGTTTACCCAGTCCAGTCTCCTCTGGCAACGTCGCAGAGCAGACACGGGTGATTCCAGGCACCATCCAGTGTCCAGCCCTGAGCCAGACACATGATAGGTACTCTATCAGGGATCAATAAATTGATTGCTCAGGTTTATTTGGATACATTTGATGGGAAACTACTCTGTGATCAGACCTATCTGCAGAGCCCTTATCCCTACAGCTCTGTCCTCATGCTCTTGACCATGACTCCAAGTCATGGAGAAACATAACAATCCTATTTGTTTTCCAAGTAGGTGCCTGCTGGATGCAGCTACGTCGTCTTTCTAATGCCTCCAGCAACCCACAAACTAGAGACACTTATGCCCAACTAGGACACACTTGGCAACCACGAAGATGCCCCTTTACTCCCAGAAAATTATATGATGGATTTTGGAGAGATTCTCATCAAAAATCATTAAAAGAAAAGGCAACGCATTGGCAGTAAAATGTGTCAGGCTTAGGTGGTGACAGCCCAGGTGCTGAAACATGCACCATCTTGTTAAACACACAGACAACCCCACACAGCACATGTTGTGGGCACGCCACATTGGAAACACGGGCGCCGCGGCTCTCAGAGTCAGGAAGCACCACGTGATGGGGGAGCAGGGAGTTGAACCCCAGACTCCCCATCTCCCTTTGAGTCAGCCTGACACCCCTTCCCCGGAAGACACTGATGTGGGATACACCAGGCCCACACAGAGCAGGCTCCACACACACAATTTTAGAATGAACAAATGAACAAACAAACCTTGATATGGTTTGGATCTGTGTCCCCACCGAAATCTCACGTTGAAATGTAATCCCCAATGATGGGGCTTGGTGGGAGCTGATTGGATCATGGGGACAGATTTCCCTGCTGCTGCTGTTCTCGTGATAGTGAGTGAGTTCTCATACAATCTGGTTGTTTAAAAGTGTGTCGCACCACTCTCTACTCTTCCTCTTCCTCCCGCTGCAGCCATGTGAGGTGCTGGCTCCCTGTTTGCCTTCCACCATGACTGTACGTTTCCTGAGGCCTCCCCAGAAGCCAAACAGATGCGGGCATCATGCTTCCTATACAGCCTGCAGAACCCTTAGCCAATTAAACCTCTTTTCTTTACAAACTACCCAGCCTCAGGCATTTCCTTACAGCAGCACGGGAAAGGACTAATATATGTCCCTCATCCATGATGGATAAATGAGGTGGAGCCCTCTTCCAACAATTCCAAACCAGTGCACCCAAAGTTCCCCACTTCAGTATTTTCAATACTTCACAGCATCTGCCTATGGGGAAAGGGGTTCCCAGTCTAATGTCTATCCAGCCGGATCTGTTTTGGGGCTCGATGAACAGATTGGATGCCAGGAAGAGAGAAGAGAGGGTGAAAGGTCACAGGAGGGAACATTGCCAAATTCATAAAATCCAGGCCAAGGACAGGAGAAAGAGATCCACGTGTGTTTGCAAACCTAGAGTCCGGGATGTTAAAATGCAGTGTCCAAGGCAGAGGGAGGGGTCTGTGCTGCCTTTGAGGGATATTGGAGGCCACATTGTCTCCATGTCAGAGCCCCCAGCATGATCCCCTTGACACCCCAACCCACATAACAAGCTCACTTCTGAACCAATCCCTGGGGCACTAAATGCATCCAAGCAGCCTGGGGGAGGGAGGCACAGCCTCCAAGCTTCATTCCCAGCTGGGCACATCAAGGTTCAACGCCACAGAGCTTTCAAATGACAGAGCCAGCTTTTACCCCGGACATCCAGTTCCAAATCCACATTGAAGCCACAGTCTGCGTTCATTCTTCAGGATGCTGTCTCCTGCAGACTGCATGCCTCCTGGAAATCCCTGGCCAGCCCCATTCCTTTCCGGAAGCTTCAGTCTCTCAGTAGGGGTGCAGAGGTGGAAGGATGGGGTCCTCCATGTCCACTTACCCCAGACATCCACCCCCACATGCTGAGGGCTATTACTGGGCACACATGAGTCTCTCTCTCTGCCTCAACCTCCTTTCTGGCCATGGAGGCAGCCTCAGCCCACTCCTGGCAGACACCCATGTTCCAGAAGCAGCCCTTCAGCAAGGTGATGGATACAAGTGACTTTCAGCTGAGTTATGCCATGGTCCCCAAGACAGAGGGAGGACTGAGACAAGGATTGAGGTGCTTCCTGCTGGGCACACCAGGCAAAGAGAGCTAGTCTTTCTCCTCTCCATCCACCTTCCTCAGCCTTCCATTGACAGGTCCTCTCTTCCTGATTGGGGTAAGATTGTCAGTTACTCTTCGTTTTCCTTGATATGCATTTGTGTCTGTGTTGTGTCTTTGTAAATATTCACAAGGGATGCTGAGGGGCCTCATTGGAAGCTGCTAGCCAGATGCTGTTGAAAACTAGAAGTCCTTCCCCACCTCTGCAAGCTCGTGTTCTAAAGCCCACTGAGGCACATGGAGAGGTAGCAGCCCCCAACCCAAAAACAACCCTGCAGCCTCCCGCTCCGTAGCTCTGTTCCATGTGGCAAATCCCTGAACTCCACCACATGGGTCCAGGGCCCACTGCGGGGGAATCACCAGCCCTCAGGGGTGAGAAGAAATGATTACAGAGCAAAGAGGGTCTTGGAGAGCCTGTGCTGGTGGGGGAAGTTGGAGCAGGAATGCTCTGGAAACTTTCGCAGGGTTCTATTTGAAGAAACATTCCTTTCCACCTCCATCAGAGTTCAGCTTACGCCCTGAAGCGCGAGATCTGATTGCGATTATCGAAGGCTGCAACGCCGCAGATGGTATTGTTCCTTCGCAAATTGTCCATCCCCTGGAAACTCCCAAGCTCCATCTCTTGCTTGTGGGGTGCCCCACTCCCCCGCAAGATGCTTCCCAGGCCAGCTCTCCAGAGTGAGCTGGAAGGTTTCACCTCTGAGGAAGCCTGCATGGGCACGTGCCTAGTGATTTACAGCAGGTCCTAGCCCGTTTCACTTAAGTCCCCAGAACATAAATTTGACCGGATGCATTTACAAAAAGAAACTGGCGTGCTATGGTACATATCTGCACATTCCATTATTACCATATTTCATTGATTCTAATACCTCCATTTATTTTCCACAACTTAACATCTCTAAAATCAGAGTGTGGCTTATAATCAATGCCATTCTTCAGGGGTGGATAAAGTAATGATGCAACTTAGAGTGCATCCAAGAGAGTTTTTAGATGAGATGAAATATGCGCTTTGAAATTTTTAGAGACAGCAAAGCAAAGATGGCACCTCTTTATTGTGGTCATTCTACCTCTCCTAGCCCGGAGAAACTTGCCGCAGCCTTTTGATACTATCTTATCGTAATGAGAATGGAGTCCTTCAAGATGAATTTGCACTAGAGGTAAGAAATTGTGCTCAGCAGTTAATCAAGTTATCCAGGATGAGTCTCATGAGTCCTCAAAAGCACCTCCCATTGGCAACCCCATCCACATTACCCCGTGGAGGCACATAAGTGTGCACACACATACTTCCCATATGCCAGTCATGTTGTTTCTCTTCTTAAATAGCCCACAGAGCTCCCTGCTGCCCCTGGCTAAGGATAGGACTCCTTAGCGAACCCCCAGGGCTCATCACCCACTGGGACCTGCCTCTGCATCCTGGGGCTCCCAACCAGGGTTCATCCTTCATGCCCCCAAACACCCACTCTCTCTGCTGTCTCAGGCCCCTGCACAGGCCGTACTTGCAGCTCTTCTCCACCCAGAAAACTCTTATTCATCCTCCAAGACCTTGGGTGGCCCACTCATGCCATCATTGTGGACTTAGCTCCTGCCACACACTGAATCCCATCCCAGGCACTGAGGACACCACGGCAAACAAGACACACCCCTCCTGTGGCAGAGGGGAGCCACAAAATGGACAGGATGAGGAAGTGGATGGTGTTTTAGATAACAGGTGCCCTACAGGGAAATGTCATTGGGAAGAAAACTGAGAAAGGGCTGGGAGTGTTGACATCTTAGATGAACAGCCGGGGAGGCCTCCCTGCGAAGGTGGCATTACAGTATAGACCTGAAGGAAGTGGGGAAGGGCATTCCAGGCAAGGGGTACAGCAGGCACGAAAGGCGCCACGGCTGGAGCATGCCTAGCAGGTTCAAGGGACAGCAGGGAGGCCAACACAGCTGGGAGAAAGAGAGGAACAGGAGACGAGGCTGAATAGGAACAGGGGCTGAATTGTTAGGGCCTTGTGGGCCACTGGGATCATTAGACTCTTTCTCTGAGAGCACCGGAGAGTGGCGAGAGGGCTCAGAGTGGAGGAGCGACATCCCCAGGGCAGAGGGTGATGTTTTGACAGGGTCCTTCTGGCTGCTGCTGGGAACAGAGGAGACAGAAGCAGCAGGGTGGGAGCAGAGGGCCAGCCGGGAGGTCATCCAAGTACCACCTACCTCCATGATCAAACTTCCCACAGTAGCCTCATCGCTTGGGGGGCTGGCCTGTGGTCGTCATGGAAACGTCCCCTTCCCTTAGCAAGAGCTGTGCTCCACTCTTTCATACGCCGCCCAGTGCATACAGCAGCGTCAAGCATGGGCATGAATGAATGAATGAATGAATGAATGAATGAACCAACAATCAAACAAGAGAGAACGTAAGTATCCTAAACAACCCCTCATTTCATTTTAGTGGGGCTGGGTTTCTAACCAGGAACTTGACTCCCCAGTGGGAGGCGTGGTTCTAACTCAGAAAATAAAGTCTTTTTGTTTTTTCCTTGATGTTCTTTAAGTCCTGAAATTTCTATTTATTTCACATTTGGTAAATGCTTCACAAAAAGAAAACGAAATCTGTATTTCGGTCTTCACCTTCTTGACAGTGGCTTGAAGGGCAACGGATGGATCTAGGAGGGATCTTTTTTTAGCGGGAAGGCACATTTTAATTTTAGGTTACGTGTTCTAAGCGACAATCTTCTTAGCAACAATTAGTCCCCAGACATGACTTTTCAAACATCCAGCTTCAGGGGGATGTGGTGGCGGGACCCGTCGCTGCGGAGGCAAATCCCTCCAAGCTCCTTCAGAGGAAAGGTCCTGCCAGCGCTGGAGGGAGCCAGACCCCAGGCCAGATCCAAACCGTAATCAGGTGGTGCAAACAGAAGGGCCAGCACAGGTGGCTCCTGGAGCCGGGGTTTAGACAGGACCAGCACGGCTCCCCCTGCAAGGGTGAATGCAGCTGTGGAGAGCTGCCACTCGCCGTTTATTTCTGGAACGCGGCACCCTGGCAGGTGCTGCACCCACGCGCGTGCTCTCAGCTCCCGGTGCCGCCTGCTCTGCGGCCCTGTTCACAGGTAGCATCCCCGAGCATCACAGATGCCTCTGGATGAGATTTAAAAGCCACATCATGAACACGGTGACTCATGCCTGTGATCCCAGCACATTGGGAGGCCAAAGTGGGCGGATCACTTGAGGCCAGGGGTTCAAGACCAGCCCGGCCAACACAGTAAAACCTTGTGTCTACTGACAAATACAAAAATTAGCTGGGCGTGGTGGCAGACACCTGTAATCCCAGCCACTTGGGAGGCTGAGGCAGGAAAATTGTTTGATCCCAGGAGGTAGAGGTTGTAGCGAGCCGAGATCTCGCCACTGCACTCCAGCCTGGGTGACAAAGTGAAACTTTGTCTCAAAAATAAAAAATAAATAGTAAAATCCATGTCATATTCATTTTCCAGGCTGCCCTACAAATCACCACACAGTGGATGGCTTACAGCAACAAAAATTTATTTTCATCACAGTTCTGGGCACCAGAGGTCCGAAATCAGTATCACTGGGCTGAGATTAAGGTGTTGGGGGCTGCAGGACTGGTTCCTTCTGGAGGCTCAGAGACAAAACCGTTCAGACCTCTCACCCTGGCTTCTGGTGGCTCCCAGCCATTGTTGGCGCACCTTGGCTTGGGGACGCACCGCTCTGATCTGGCCTGTCTTCACACAGCCTTCTCCTCCATGTGACCAATGTCTCAAAGCTCCCTTTCCTTTTCCTCATAAGGCTCAAGCCATTGGATTTAGGGCCCACCCTAAATCCAGGATGATCTTATCACAAGATCCTTCACTGGGATTACATCCATAAAGATCCGATTTCAAGTAAGATCACATTCAAAGACACTGGGAGGGGTGAGGATATGGACATCTCTTTTCGGAGGACACCACTAAACCCCCAACACACATCAGCTGGCCGCATGTCATGGTGCAACTGGGGGCCCTGGCAGCCCTGCACAACGGCAGCTCCCTTCCTGCCGGTCACCTGCCTGTCTCACTCAGGACCTTTGCTGTTCCAGAGAATGACAGTGCCATCCTCCCGGGACACCACCAGCACCCTGGCATCACTGGCCCTCATCCCAGCACCCTGGCACCACCGGCCCTCATCCCAGCACCCTGGCATCACCAGCCCTCATCCCAGCACCCTGGCAACACCAGCCCTCATCCCAGCACCCTGGCACCACCGGCCCTCATCCCAGCACCCTGGCATCACCAGCCCTCATCCCAGCACCCTGGCAACACCAGCACCCTGGCATCACCAGCCCTCATCCCAGCACTGGAATGTAAGCTCCACCAGGCCCTCAGGCCTCTTGCCCAGCCCAGCACAGCACAGGGCCTGGCAGAGGTGACGCCCTGCGACGCTGATACTGAATCAGCTGCCTGTGGGGCTCCTAGACCTACTCCCCTCAACCTCAACCTCCCCTCTGCCAACCACCAGGCCCCAGCCCATGTGCTTCTAGAATTCTCCCTCCCAGGCCAGGCCTCCTCCCTGGAGCCCGGGTCTCCAGTCCTGCCACCTCCCTCCTTCCCTCTGCCAGGGAATCCCCCCTCAATCCTAAAATGCCCTGAGTATCAGCCGCCTCCACCCATGGCCTCTCACTCATGTCCTAGGCTGAGGTCCCCTCCAGGCCCTCTCCCTGGGATGTCCATAAGCCTGCTACCTGCTACACCTGCTTTCAGATGGAAGCAGTTCCAGCATTACCTCCTCCTGAAGCCCTCCCTGCTCCTCCTCCACTCCCTGGCCAGGGTGGCGTCTCCTTTATGCTCCCACCACCCTGGGCACTCCCTTCACTCACAGGTGATCACCCACTCACCTGTGCAGAGCCCCGCAGGCTGCCCTGGGTGTCAGTGTCTGCATCGCCCCTGATAAGCAGCAGGACACACATGGGCCCTCAGACGTTTGCAGTTACCACTAATAATAGCAGTGCCTGATCCTGGCAGCCTCATTAACGATGGCACCTGATCCGGGGTGGCCGTCGGCACAGCTTCCTTCAGTCTGACGGCCCCGTTGCATGCCGGGTGACAAGGGATGGGAGAGGGATCGACTGATTGTCAAGTGGCCGACAAGAAGCGCCCTGGCTCCTTCCTTGTCAATTACTTTCCAGGAAAAGGCCTTTGCCAACTCCCCACGTGCTCCCCACTAAGGTCAAGGGTTGAAAAACTCAAGGAAGCATCCTTTAGACAATATGGCAGGATCCACAGGGATGTTTACCGAAGGACAGAAACCTTCATCTCTTCACTCCCATTCATAGCTCCCTCTCACAGATGCAATGAATTCAGCCTGGAGGGTCCTCTGAATCCAGGGGTCCTCCAAGGCCATGGACTGCCCCACAGCGGGAGAAGGGAGATCCAGGGGCCCGGGCCCACCACTCAGTTCACACCTCAGGCTGTGTAGACAACCAGAACCCCATCCACAAACCCCAAACCCCACCCAGCCGGCACCAGTGGGCCTGCATCTTCCGGCTCCAACTTCCTCAAGGCATGCAGACATCCCTGAGCATAAAGGTCACCTACCTGTGCCATTGTCACCAAGACAAGCTTCCTACAACAGGAGCTGCTCCTCTCATCACTCACTGACGAACTGACTGACAGCCCCCTCGCTGACCCAGACGAGCTGGTATTTTCTTTTCTTGAGACAGAGTCTCGCTTTGTTGCCCAGGCTGGAATGCAGTGGCATGATCTCGGCTCACTACAATCTCTGCCTCCCAGGTTCAAGCAATTCTCCCTGACTCGGCCTACCAAGTAGCTGGGATTACAGGCGCCCACCACCACACCTGGATAATTTTTGTGTTTTTAGTAGAGATGGGGTTTCACTATGTTGGCCAGGCTGGTCTCGAACTCCTGACCTCAGGTGATCTGCCTGCCTCAGCCTCCCAAAGTGCTGGGACTACAGGTGTGAGCCATGGCGCCCAGCTAGCTGAGCTGGTATTTTCATCCATTCCATCTTTCCTCCATGTATCCAGCAAGTTCTGCTTACGGGCCAGGGCTGGGGTGACCAGGAGGAGACCTGCAGAGGCCTCGCCCCAGCCTACTTGGGTAGGGGCGGGGAGATAGACGTCCTGCTGGACCCACCCTCAGAGCTGCGGCAAGCCCTTACTCCACCACCCCAGGGGCTTCTTCGGGACCTCCCAGGCTCTGCCCTCAAGTAAGCAGGTGTTTTGTGCTAAGAATCGAAAATCAGCATCCACGAATTTAACGCTTAGGTAAAACGGGGAAGAAGCAGTTATACCAGAAGAGTAAGAAAAGCTTAGGAGAAAGGAAAATGCCTACTCATCTCTAATCATCACTCCGTCTGTCCCATCCCTGGTGGTTACAGTGTTTCTGCTGAATTAGAAAGTTTGATTCACTGATTCATGCAATAAATATTTATTGAGAAACTGTTTCGTGCTTTGTGGGGGCTGCAGAGATCCAGGCTGGTACCAATACCAGCCTGCGCTCAGAGGGCTTCCCTCCCTCTCTGTGGCCCGCCCCTGCTACACCTCGCCCACCCGCCCCCACGCTGATTCTTCCAGACTGCCCAAAAAGCTGGCACTGTGATGAGCCACTGTCTGCAGGGGACACACGCTGGGAGGCAGTCATGGCCTTGCAACAGGCGGCTTAGCTGGGACCCAAGCCCAGCAGCCTGACCCTGGTGTTTTAGGCTTAGCACAGCAATGCTGGACCCACCGAGGCAGAACGTGGCCAGAGTCTTAGCCGAGGTCCAAAGCAGCAGAGTGGAAGGGAGAGTTCCCACAGGTGTTGGGCAATCAGAGAGGGCCTCCTGGGGGAGGGGGCATCTGAGCTGGCCTGGCAGGAATGGTGAGGGCAGGGCTGAGTCTGCTTCATCCTCACACTGTGGGAAACCACCTAGGTGCTTGATGAATGAATGGATGAATCACAGCTAACGGGCTATGGAGAGAGCAAAGACAGGGGGGCTCCAGATGTGTTGGGTAGGAACTACTGTTTCCAAGTGATCTTCAGAAAACCCCTGAAGATGATCTGAGACATCCTGGGAAAGCTCAGAGCACAGAAGGAGCCACAGGGAAAGTATTCAACAGGTTTCCTGAAAGAAAGAAGGGAGGAGGGCAGGGCAGAAATGAGGGGTGCTTCAGCCCTCCACTCCCTTCACAGCCGCTCCTGAAACTGAGGCCAGGGCTCGGGCAGGAAGCTCCGACACTTCACCGGAGGAGTCCAGCGTCTTCCCCCAACTTCCACGGAGGGATCCTGAATTGCTCCCACCAAGCTGTGCCCTCCCAGACTAGGCCACCCACGGGCCTGCCCAGCCCTGTTGGCTGGGAGCTCCAGGGAGCTCATGATTTGGGGTGAGCTGGACCCAGCTTTTCTGGGGGACAGAAAAGGGTTGTTAGCTCTGTGGCACCAGGCCCCAGGCAAGAAACACCCTGGGCTCCAGAAAAAGGGGGAAATTCAGGGTCAGGTCTGAACCTTGTGGAAGTACAGGGCCGGGAGAGGATAACAGGGAGAGGGGGAGGATGATACGGAGGAAGAGGAGGAGGCTGGGGAAGTGGAGAGGAGTGGCAGGAGGAGGAAGAGGAGGAGGATGAGCCAGAGGCTGTTTTTCGACAAACAACTTCAGCCTGAGCCCTGGTCCTGGGCTGAACTTGGGGATGGCAAACAGAGAGCAGAGCCAACCCCTCCCTCTGCAGGGAGGGAAAGAGGCCCAGCAGTAGACAGCACCACAACCCCCGGAAGAGATGTCCATATCCTGCCATCTGCCCCTGCAAACATGGCCTCATTTGGAAAAGGGGTCTTTGCAGCTGTGATTAAAGATCTCCAGATGAGGCCGGGCGTGGTGGCTCACGCCTGTAATCCCAGAACTTTGGGAGGCCAAGGCGGGCGGATCACGAGGTCAGGAGATCGAGACCATCCTGGCTAACACGGTGAAATACCATCCGTACTAAAATCAGGGCGTGATGGCGGGCGCCTGTAGTCCCAGCTACTCAGGAGGCTGAGGCAGGGGAATGGCGTGAACCCGGAAGGCAGAGCTTGCAGTGAGCCAAGATTACGCCACTGCACTGCAGCCTGGGCGACAGAGCGAGACTCCCGTCTCAAAAAAAAAAAAATCTTCAGATGCGATCACGATGGATTACCCCCGGTGGACCTAACGCCAAGGATCAATGTCTTCACAGGAGACACAAACAAGAAGACAGGTAAGGAGGCCGTGTGACCACAGGGCAGAGACTGGAACAATGCCGCTGCAGCCTGAGAACATCTGGAGCCACCAGAAGCTGGGAGAG
The DNA here is from genome assembly GCF_008728515.1 of Papio anubis. Lineage (NCBI taxonomy): Eukaryota > Metazoa > Chordata > Mammalia > Primates > Cercopithecidae > Papio > Papio anubis. The sequence continues at coordinate 179,873,838 of NC_044978.1, read as the reverse complement.
GCAGGAGCCTCCTCCGGAGCCTTCATGGGGAACCAGCCCTGCCCACACCTTGCTTTCTGACTTCCAGCCTCCAGAACTGTGGGAGAATAAAGTTCTGTTGGGGCATCGGGGAAGCCCGGTGCCAGGGCGGCATGGGAGCTGGTGTCAGGGCCTGGGAAGGACTCTGAGGGGCAGCGATGCTGGAGGAGCAGCCAGGCAGGAACAATGGCACGAGGCAGACACTGCAGGGGAATGAGCAGCTTCAGGCTGGGGTCTGGCACGGCAGGCTGAGGGCAGGACTGGCCATCGCCGGGCAGCAGGGCTGCCCGGAGGGGATGTGTCTCCCCTACACCCCTGGGGTCTGCAGCTGGAAGGGAGTGGGGGTCAGGACTGCAGAGAGCAGATCCACGTGTGGTGAGGGGCTTTCCACAGGGAGGCCAGCCCCCACATGCTCCCAGCACCCGATGCCCCAGGGCCGGCAAGAGCCCGGCCTAGTTTCAATCACAGGAGAACAGCACCCTCAATTAAACGGGCCACACAGCACCTTCCCAAGAAGGACACCACCTCACCATCACTCCACGGAGAAGCCTTCCCAGACCAGGGCCGAGCGCTCGCCTGTGATTTGCTGTGGATAGCCGGTGGTCGGGAGACACTCGACGGGGTCCAGGCAGCAGTGGTGGCAGATTGGTGCTTTCGGGGACACCTAAGGCCAGGCCAGCTAAGGGACGGATGCCCACACCTGCAGTCACTCATCCCATGCCCTTGGACAAGGATGAGAGGGCCAGGGTCTAGGAGATCAGGGCATCCAACCCCTCACTGCACAGACAGGCACCCAGGCGCCGAGGGAGCTGCGGGACATGGGCTGCGCAGAGCCAGGTCTGTTCCCTTCTCACTCTGCTGGAAAAACAGCTGCCCTCCGATGACTGACATCGGCCAAAACCTGCCCCTCATCACGTCTCTTAGGCAGCGGACTTAGGGATTTCACCTCTGAGTCCCGCAGTCTCCACTGCTTCCCGTAACCTCAGCGTGGTGACCCTGTGTGGTCACTGTCTCTCTACTTCTCTGCTCCCATCCAAAGGGAGGGGGACCTCTGCGACCTCAGGACCCGGCACTCGGCCTGGCACCACACTGGATCCTCAGGACACGTGAGGAGAGGGAGTGAATGAATGGGTCAGTGAGTGAGTGAGTGAGTGAATGACGTTCCCCAGCTTGCCAACACCATGGCCCACAGTGGGAACGAGACACCAAGATCCAGGGAGCCCAGCACGCTCCATGGATGAACCCGTGTCCACGTCGGGGTGGAACCTGACCATGAAGGAACTGGCCCAGCCCTGGCTTTTTTGAGACACCATGAGTTGGGTGTCCACAGTGGAGTCTTGCCAGCCCCACATCAGCAGGGAGGAGGAGGCTGCCAAGCAGCAGTCTCCAGGAGAGTCACTAGCCTTGCTGGACAGCCCTGTGCCCCAGCCACCTCGACATACAGGCACCAGAGACTTAGCTGAAGCCAGCTGCTGAACAAGGTCTCTTGGCCAAATGCAGGGGAACCTGGAGCCAGGAAGGAGTCCGTGGGAACTCCACACCAAGTTCACACAGACAGCAGGTTTGCAATCAGGTCGGACACGCCCGGCTCCTTCCCAGGACAATGAGGCAGACGATGATAAACACCCGGCCAGCGTCCTGCCCAGCCTGTGCCACCAGCATCACAGAACCAGAACGACGGGTGCTTTCTTTGACAAGGTGCTTCCTGCTCCTCCAGGCTCGGCTTTTTCACAGGTGAGTTCAGGGAAACCAGGGAGAGAACAGGACTCCTCGGCCTCCCAACTCTCAGTCCATTTTCCTCCCATTACGCCATGTGACCTCTCTACAGATTTCCACAATGACTCAAAGTCCTCTTGTTACTAATACAACTGTCATTCATGGAGGATTTAAAGCAATCTGGTTCCTTCCCTCACCTGCATTTGCCCATGAGGGGGTGGGGGGTGGCATTGTGCCCGTGTCACAGGTAAAGACACCAAGGCTCACTGGGGTGACATGATTCCAGATTTAATCGCAGGTCTCTGGTTCCAAAGCCCCTGTTCTTCCCTCTGCAGTCGTCCGGGAGCAGAAGGCAGGCATATAAACTGTTAGGACAAGTCCCTGAGACCAAACTGGGCAGAGACCTCAGTCGTGGGATTCCCAGAGCTCCTCAAACCTGAAGGACGAGGTCCCACATTGGCCATCTGAGCTCTGTGGTGATTTTCCCAAGAATGTCTGGGCTGTGTCCTGAGTCCCTCCACCTTCCCCAGACACAGCCTAAAGAAAAAGCAGTGCCTAAATCCCGGCTGAAAGGCACACAAGACCTAGGATGCACGGACAGGGAGTCCCTGCTGAGGGCTGTGTGGAGGTCGCTGTCAGTGTGCCCAGTGGTCCCCCATGGGAACCCTCAGCAGGATGGCTGCACACTCCCAGCCCCCTCCTCAGAGGCCCTCCTTGAACACCTCACCAAAGTGCCCCTGGTCAGCTTCTTGCTGATCACCTTGTGTATATTTCCCTAATAGAACCTATCGCTACAAGCAATTACCTGGGAATCATATTTGTTGATTTGCTTCTCATCTGGTGTCCTCCACACTACACTGGAAGCTCTGAGAGGACAGGGGCCTATGTCTGTCTTGTTACCATGCTATCCCAGTGCTTAAGAAATGGCCACAGGAATAGGCCATGGATGGATGGATGGATGGATGGATGGATGGATGGATGGATGGATAGATAGATGGATAGGTGGGTGGGTGGGTGGATGGATAGGTGGGTGGGTGGGTGAATGGATGGATGGATGGATGGATGGATGGATGGATGGATGGATGGATGGATGGATGGATGGATGGATGGATAGATGGATAGGTGGGTGGACGGATAAGGTGCGGTGCGCGGTGGATGGATAGGTAGGTGGGTGGATGGATAGGTAGGTGGGTGGTGGGTGGGTGGGCGGGTAAATGGATGGGTGGGTAAGGGTTGATGGATGAATGTAATTGAGCAGCATGGGTGGGTAGATCGGATGGATGGATATGTGGATGGATGGGTGGTGGCAGAATTGACGGGTGAGCAAAGGCATTCAGATCCTCATCGCCGAATCTTTGGCACCCCTGACTGGTCTTCCGTACAAACGCCGCTTCAGCCACTTTCATCACACACACTTCCACTCCCAGAACCCCCATATCTTACTCAAATCTATTTGGTATATACATAAAATGTATTTATCAGTATTGTTCAGGGTTTTCCTTAGAATGAAATGCAAATTGCAAATTTTATACATAATGCAAATTTCCCAATCGACACAAATCAAATGGAAAGGATCCTCGGTCAGCTGGCTCACTAATTTCTTTACAGTGAGAAGGCATCAGGGACCATGCCCACAGGGCCCCGGGCCCAGGCAAAGCCCAGGGCACAGCCTCTGAGCTCTCTCACCAGCAGGGAACACTGGTGGAAAGGCCGGCTCTGAGGTGTTTTCTCCTTTTATTATTACTCAATCCAGTGCCTCAGGCAGCTTGCCGAGAAGCCCGATCCCCGATCCACTGTAATTGAATAATCAATTGCGGCTTCCTTCATAACTGAATTTATTAAATGCAGGATATGTACAGCTGATCATTCAAGGAACTAATTTGCAAGCCAGGGTTTTTGAGGGATTGTTTAAAGACAGGATCCATATGTTTCATAAATCTGGGCTGGAGAGAAAGGAAGGAGTAAACAGCGAGGCAGAGAAATAAATGTCCGTGGTAAGATTTGCGTTCAATAAATATAATCTCATGCCTCGGCCACGTAGGCATGGCAGACAAACAGCACATTTCCTAACGAAGCAACACCGTCTGCCTAGCCACAGAGCTACATATGACACATTTATGGCCGTCGCAGAGCCCTGTCTGGGTTGCCTTGGGAGACCCATCTCTTCCCTTTGAAGGGTGTCCAAATTCTCTCGAGAGAATCACCAGCCCCCCTGGCCTCCATAAGCTGGATCAAATGCCTGCCTGCCAAAATGTAATGTTAGACAACAGAGCAGTTGACATTTGCCAATTATACAAGGTCATAAGGGGACAGAAAGCAAGAGAATTCCCAGGCTGGCTCCAGCACCCATCACGGTGTCTGACCATACGGAGGGAAGCCAGCGTGACCATGAGTTAGAACTTCAGTTCTCTGAGACAGCTTTTCCCACACAGCATCCAACAGATGTTGACGAGTGCTCTAAGGTAAACAACAACAACAAAACAGGGATCCGTGATCAAGTAAGTTCAGCGCTATGAGTGCCTCAAGGATGACTCTCCACCTCTCTGAGCCTCGGTGACCCATGAAAGGGCTTACAGGCCCTGCTCGGGGGAGGTTGTAAGGACAGAAGGAGCAGCATGAGAAAGAGGGTCACACCATGTCTTCTCAGCTTTCACCACTGCGTCTCCAGCACTAGTGGGCCTTCAAGACCCTGCTGAAATGCTACCTTCTCCAGGAGTCTCTGTGGTTCTGCCCTCCTTACCACCCTGAGTTGCCACTGACCTTCCCACTCGCGAAGCTGCCCCTTAACTCTGTGTCTCTTAAGAGGCAGAGAGCTTCCCTACCTGGTTTAAGTTCCTATATTTGGCATGTCACCTCCAACACAGCCCATCATCATTTGGGGTAGTAACCATCACAACTCCTGTCCACACATTCATTCATTCATTCATTCATGCCACAAACAACTGTTAAAAGCCCACAGGCCCAGGGTCAGTAAAGCAAATGACATGTGTGTTAAGTGACTCCTAGACCAGTCAATCAATCAATCCACTGATGGATCAATCATAGCAATTTGTTGCTCAACATTCCTGGGAGTGGGGAGGTGGGAGGAGGCTTGGAGGCAGATAGAGGAGCCCAGGCAGAGGGTAAGTGTGGCTCCTCTGACCCTCCTATGATAAACCCACACAGCAGACCGCTTCGAGTGGCCACAGAGATGAAGAAATCCAGCCCTTCAAGGGGCAACTGGCCAGAAGGTTCTGGGCATCCAGGACGGCTGCCTCCTCCCCATTCTTTGGCTGCTCAGTCCCCTTGCACCCACAGGGAAAAGAAAAGTTCCCACGCATGGGTTCTCACTTGGTTGCCGAGTCCTGACAGGGAAAAGGGGAGAAGGTGGCTCTATTCTGCCCTTCCCCAACCCAGGCCTGGGAGGGCAGGAGAGGGGAGGGAGGGGGTATGGTGGGCAGCAGGGCAGGATGCAGGAGCTTCTGTCATTCCCCCAAATCACCCTCAGCCCCTGCCTGCACCAGCCTGGGCTGCCAGAGGAAACTCTGTCCTGTCCAACAGGCTGGGTGGCCCAATGGTGAACACACAGGCTTTGGAGTTAGCCCCACACATGAACAAATCTCCACTCCTCCCCTTCATCCATAGCAATGCAGGGAACTGGCTCCTCTTCTCAGAGTCTTGGGTCCTCATCTGTAAGATGGGGAGATGCTATGAACCCCAAGGGCATGTGAAGTGTGAATGAGATGATGACTAGGAGAGAAACAGGGAATGCAAGACAGCATGGGGCCTACAACCACCTCCTCCTCAGGCAGAGCCAGGGTAGGGAGGGAGGCAGCGGGGGAGGCAGGTACAGCTACATCAAAGGATGGGCTGGCCTGGACAGGGCATGAGGAGCAAGAGGGCTCCTGGGAGGAGCTGCACCAAGGGCCACCCCTGGGCCTGATGTCAGGGACAGCTCCTGTTCCAGGGAAAGCACAGTGCTCTCACCAGGAAGAGCACCCTCAGCACAGCAACCATTTCTCAAACACCTGCCACATGCCCTGGGCCTACGAGTACAGACTACAACCCCTGTTAGCCCCATGACTCTATCTGTGCTTGAGAATGTGGGTTCTGAGGAGATCCTGTGTCCCACAGCCTGGGTTCAAATCCCCCAGTCATGGAATTGAACTCCGTGGACCTCAGCTTCCACGTCTGTAAAATGAGCATGATTGCATCACTTTTTAATTGAATATGGTAAGGATTAAATAAGATACATCTGTGTCAGCCAGGGTCCGCACAAGAAACCACACAGTTAACAGAATTTAAAGAAAGGGTGGCAACAAAAGCCAAAATAGACAAAAGGGATCTAATTAAACTAAAGAGGTTTTTCACAGCAAAAGAAACTATCATCAGAGTGAACAGGCAACCTACAGAATAGGAGAAAAGTTTTGCAATCTATCCATCTGACAAAGGGCTAATATCCAGAATCTACAAAGAACGTAAACAAATTTATAAGAAAAAACAACCCCATCAAAAAGTAGGCGAAGGATATGAACAGACACTTCTCAAAAGAAGACATTTATGCAGCCAACAAACGTATGAAAAAATGCTCACCATCACTGGTCACCAGAGAAATGCAAATCAAAACCACAATGAGATACTATCTCACACCAGTTAGAATGGCGATCATTAAAATGTCAGGAAACAGATGCTGGAAAGGATGTGGAGAAATAGGAACACTTTTACACTGTTGGTGGGAGTGTAAATCAGTTCAATCATTGTGAGAGACAGTGTGGCAATTTCTCAAGGATCTAGAACTAGAAATACCATTTGACCCAGCAATCCCGTTACTGGGGATATACCCAAAGGATTATCCATTCTACTATAAAGACACGTGCACACGTATGTTTATCGTGGCACTGTTCACAGCAGCAAAGACTTAGAACCAACCCAAATGCCCATCAATGATAAACTGGATAAAGATAATGTGGTACATGTACACCATGGAATACTATGCAGCCATAAAAAAGGATGAGTTCATGTCATTGCAGGGACATGGATGAAGCTGGAAATCATCATCCTCAGCAAACTAACACAGGAACAGAAAACCAAACACCGCACGTTCTCACTCATAAGTGGGAGCTGAACAGTGAGAACACACGGACACACGGAGGGGAACATCACACACTGGGGCCTGACAGGGGGTGGGGAGCTAGGGGAGGGATAGCATTAAGAGAAATACCCAATGTAGATGACGGGTTGATGGGTGCAGCAAACCACCATGGCATGTGTATACCTATGTAACAAACCTGCAAATTCTGCACATGTACCCCAGAACTTAAAGTATAATTTAAAAAAAGATTTAAAAAAAGAAACGGCTAATTATAGAGGTGTGGACAGAGCCAAGGAGTCAGCAGGGGATGCAGTGGAAGCACGCTGACCCCACTGGAAGCCACCACTCCCCCAACACTGAAGGAGGAAGAGGACAGAGCAGAGGTACCTGGGTGAGTGAGAGCTGTAGCCATGGGCCAGGGCTGACCCGGCGTGCTGTGGACAGAGAAATGCAGCAAACACGGCAACCCCAGGCCTCAAAGAGAAGGTTGCAGGAACCCATCCCCCATCCTCTCCTTCCTCCCATCTCCTGTCAGAGCCTCCCATTGACTGAACCCAATGGGAGGCCAGGTGAGCAAGCTATAGACTCACCTCCAGGGCACAGAGCAGGCAGAGAAGAACAAGGGGCTGGGGTAAGCCAGAGGAGAGTGGGCACACACAGGGTAGAGCATGTGGCACCTTTTGGGAGCTTCCCACATGTGCACCTCTTTTCCTGTCGCCACCTTTTACAGGTGACACGCCTGGAACTCAGGAAGGTGAAGGGACTTGTCAAGGATACACTCTCGGTCAGTGTGCAGGGCACAAGCTATTTTAACATCTGGGAGACCTGTGGGGCACGAAAGGGAGAAGGGGTATTAGAATGTGCAAATCTTGACCGGGCTCCCCGCCAGGAAGAGCCACTCTGTGACCATGGCGATGCGGAGAGGCTCTCCCTGCCCTGCCGCCTCTCGGGGTCCACACTTACACTGGTTTCTCTTGGAGCCTCTGGGAGTTCCCCACCCCCACTACCCCCGGGGCCTGGGTCTCTCTGCCCTCACACAGCCTTCCCCAAGGTCAGTGCTGAGCAAAACCAGCCCCTCACCCGTTTAGGGTTCTTGGTGGGCACTCCTGGCGCAGGGCACACGAGCCTGACCTCACCGTCCTGCTGGCTTGCAGAGGCCTGGGGAGGCCACCATCTGCATGAAACATCACTTCTGTCCTCTGGCCACCTGCCCGCTCCAGGGCCCGAGGAAGCCCGACCAAGATTCGCACATTCTAATAATATCCCTTTGCCCTCTCCTGCCCCACAGGTCTCCCAGGTGTTAGAATAGCAAAACTTGTTCTGTTCTAGAAAGACTGAGAAGTACCTCCTGAGCTTCTCGAATCACCAGCAAATGCCCGGGAGCCATAAATCAATGACCCCTGAGTCTCTACCGATGACACCTACATCCAAAGGATGCGAGGAACGGGTGACTACGGCCGGTGCCCACACTCTGCCTGGAGATTCAATTCACTTGGATCACAAACCCGTCCAGCCCTACCCGGCTCTGCCAGACCGAGCTCCCCACTCTTCCCCCAACAGACCTCACACTCTGCCCCCAGCATGTCTGCTCATCCTGGACACCCCCTTTCCCGACATCCCCACAGTCCCAACCCCCCATCATGCAAGACGCAGCTGATTTCTGCCAGGTCCAGCTGTCACAGCTCCCCCGCCTATTCATGGTAACCACATTACCTTTGCATCCGAGATTTGGGGTTTTCCTGCCGCCCAGGCTCCGAGCTGGAGGGCATAATCCATTTCCAGTTCAGCTCTGTAACCCCCCAGTGCCTAGCAAGGGCCTTTGCATTTGTGGGTATTCAATGAATCAATGAGTGAGTGAATGAACGACTGAATATATCCCCACAGTTTAGAGTTCCTGCCAGAGGATGCAAACTGCCATCTGAGGGGCCAAGCCTGGGCCACAGGTGGCTTTTATTTGTCACACATGGTGTGTTTTTTTTTTTAATTTTTAATTGATTGTCAACATTTAAAACCAGGAAAGCCCCCTACAATACAGACTTCCAGATTCTCTAGAAGAATCAAAAGATCTGGAAACGCCGCTCCATGATCCCTTGCGGCGGCCCTGGCTGGAGCAGAGAAGCGCGGCCACCTCTGAGCAGGCATGTGCTCACCAGGCCGCTCTCCCCACTCTCCAGGGCCTCTCCCTGCCCCAGGGCTGTTCCTCAGGATACTTGCCCCTGACACCCATGGCCTCCTGGCAGCTGAAGAGGACTGAGTTTGTAGACCCCAGGCAAGCAAGGAGGCAGAGACCCACAGAGACAGCACGATCGGCCCAGCAAGGCCAGCCCCAGTAGGGCCAGGCCCGGGGCCCCACGCTCCAGCCCCGGGGCCCCACACTCCAACCCCGAGTCCCCACATTCCGACCCCAGGTCCCCACGCTCCGACCCCAGGTCCCCACGCTCCAACCCCAGGTCCCCACTCTTCAACCCCAGGTCCCCACGCTCCAACCCCGGGGACCCCATGCTCCAACCCCGGGGACCCCACATTCCAACCCCCGGTCCCCACATTCCAACCCCAGGTCCCCACGCTCCAACCCCAGGGACCCTACTCTCCAACCCCGGGTCCCCACGCTCCAACCCCGGGGACCCCATGCTCCAACCCCGGGTCCCCACTCTCCAACCCCGGGGACCCACGTTCCAACCCCGAGTCCCCACGCTTCAACCCGGGGGCCCCACGCTCCAACCCCAGGGCTCCCCTGGCCCCACTGCACAGCCGCTTTGCCCAGGGCATGCCCTGGCCTGTCTGTGGCAGGTGGACAGATAATACCACAGGACTAGTTAGACGAAAGATTAGAACAAACAGATGGTTTCTCAGTTATGGCTGTGAGCAGAAGCTCCCCAGGAGCCGGTCCCCGCCTGACCTCTGATCCAAGCCTGAGAGGACGAGGCTAACCAGCTTCTTGAGCCCCGGAACTCAGGCCTGTCTCTGGACCACTTGGACAGGGAGAAGGCATCAGGCTTCAGGCTCAAGCAATCCATCCACTCAGAGGGGCTGGCCCCCCATCACGGCCGCCTCCCCAGCACACCGTCTCCAATGCCATCTCCCATTCCTGCCTCCCACACTCCCTGACAATTCGCTCCAACTCACTTCCGTTCTATTTCTCTGAGCCCATTCATACTGAGGCTTCTGCGTCTGCCAGGAACTACAGCACAATATGAAGATGAACAAGGATCTCCCTTTAGGTCCCAGCTGAAAGCCGCCTCCTCCAGGAAGCTCTCCCTGCTTAGCCTCCTGTTAGATTCTCCCAGGGCCCACGGGAACTGCCCAGGAAGCACTGGTTACACTGAGAACAGCTTACCTTCTTCTGCATGGGACTGTCACCTCCGCTAGGGCAGGAACCTGACCTGACCACTCGGTGCCTTGCTGAGTGAAGGGGTGGGTGAATGGAGGCCTGAGAAGCCAATTCCTGCCTTCCGGACTCTGTTACACTCTCTCATGCACACTCACACTCACACACTCACGCTCACACACATGCTCACATACTCATCTGTGCACAGCAGACACCTCCCACCCATGCTCTTCCTGGCTGCAGATGTAATATCAGATCCCCTGGGACCTCATGGGAACACAGCCGGCCCAAACCTGCTGAGTCAGATCTGCACTCTGACTGGTCCCCGGGGGCCTGTGTGCATGGAGATGTGAGAGATGCTGCTCTCAACAGTGCTACACAGTCATTGTTATTAGAATCCTCCTGATGCAGAACCTGAGGTCCAAGGAGGCCCAGTCACCGGCCCAAGCCCATACAGCCAGCACTGCTCAGGACATCCAAATCCACATCCATGGAATTCCCAAGGCCCTGGGTATCAACCCACCCCTCTTTTTTTCCTTTTGATTTGTACAGATTTATAGGGCACATGTGCAATTTTGTGATATACATAGATGGCACAGTGTGCATATCCATCACCCAAATAATGTACATTATACCCATCAACCAACTTGTCATGATGCTCCCGCCACCCGCCCGAGTCTCCACTGTCTATCACTCCACACTCGTAAGTCCATGGACACACACTTCTTCATACCCACTTATGAGTGAGAGCGTGCAACAGCTGACTCTCTGTACCTTGCTTGTTTCACTTAAGATAATGACTTCCAGTTCCATCTATGCTGCTGCAAAAGATATGCTTTCATACTTTTTACGGCAGAATAGTATTCTATAGTGTGCCTGGACCACATTTTCTTTCTCCATTCATCACGGATGGACGCTTGGTTTGATCTGTAGCTTTGCTGCTACGAACAGTGCTGCAATACACATACAAATAGGTATCTTCTTGATGCACTGATTCCTTTCCTTTGGGTAGATACCAAATAGTAGCATTGCTGGATCTAATGATCATTCTATTTTTAGCTCTTTGAGAAAGCCCCATACTGTTTTCCACAGTGGCTGAACTAATTTACATTCCCACCAACAGGGCCTAAGAGTTCCCTCTTCTCTGCATCCACGCCAACATCTGTTATTTTTTGTCTTTTTAATACCAGCCATTCTGAGTGGGGTGAGATGATATCTCATTGTGGTTTTGATTTGCATTTCTCTGATGAAGAGCAATGTTGAGCTTTTTTCCATGTAACTCTTACCCTGAGAACAAAGCCGCCTGGAGCCCGGGTCACCAGGAACCAGCACCCAGCTATGGGAAGAGGCGAATTCCATCCATGGAACCCCGAGACTTCTTCTGGAGGTGGGTTCAGGGCATGCACCCTCCTGCAGGGCAGGGACCTCCTGCCCACTTGGAGGGGCTGCCTTGCCAGGGTGTCCTCCCTGGCCCTTCAGGAGGTGGGCACCTGTCACCACAGAACACTGCCTTCACAGCCTGGATCGTGTCACCTCCTCCCCAGTGTCCCTGTGGGCCCCTGAATCCTTCCTATGACACCACCTCATCTGGGAGGGAGCTGGGGCGCCCTGGCCACCTGGCCCCTGGCCACCTCCTCCACCACAGCGCTCAGTGGGGGCTTAACACACACCTGGAGAACAAAGGCAGGCACCGGAGGGGTCCTCGTGCACCCCTGCGGGGAGCGCCATCCCTCTTCTGTAGCGCCTTCGCTGGGCCTGGAATGAGCCACAGATCCCTAATGACAACAGGAGGATGGCACATGTCATTACTCAGAATAAACTGAATATGTCATCAGCAGGGGGCCAGAGGCAGGCAGGGATACAGGGCCATGGATTCAGGACGGAGCCTTGGGGCCCTGGACCCCAGAGCTGCCCCAGGGTCCCTCCTTCCCTGCAAGGCTCAGGTCATCCCTGCAGCAAAGCTTGTCAGGAGGGCTCCTGGGGACAAGGGAGCCTGAGACAGGGATGGCGATAAGAGCTGGCATCCTTAGCCCAGCTGCTCGGGTGAGGTCAAAGGACGGGACAGCCAGGCTTTGTGATCACCAGGACACCCTTGATCCTCCAGGTGCCTCTTGAATTGGGAAAAAACAGCCATGGGGTGCTGAGCCCAACTGGGGGATTCAGGGGCTGAGTCCAGGCAGTGTCAGGGGTCCAAGCTGTGGTCTCCATCCCAAGTGCTGGCCCTGAGCTGGGACCAGTCATGCAGCTTCCTGAGGCTCCAGCTGGGGAACAGAGATAATGCCGCGTACCCAGCCAGCTAAGGGGGATTTTCCATTCGACAGTCTCAATTTTTTCTAAACGAAATACAATAATGATTTTGGATTGCCACTCATGAGGAACGAGGCCTGTTGGAAATTTTCATCTATAATAATTTTTAGAAGCCTCATCAGTTTGGGGTTTAGGTGAGAAAGAGCCCTCCATGCATGCAACAGTCCCGGTTGATGCGTGTCAGACCGGCACAGTGCCAATCCCTCCCACACCCCCAGGCCCTCTCAGAAGCGTCCTGGTTTGGGTGATGAATTGTGCGGTCACTCGGGGCTTGTGAAGGTGGGACTAATGAAGAGGAGCTGTCTGGTGCAAAAACATTTGGGGAAGTATGTAGAGCCTTTATTTTCAAAAGTCAAATCACTCTTTTGCATTATAAAAGTAACACATGTTCAATGAAAAAGTTCAACCATCACAGGAACATTCCAAAAAAAGAGGAGGAGGTGAGGAGCACGGACCACCCTCCTGACCAGCCCCCAGTGTCTTGCAGTTTGCTCTAAGTCCATGCATTCCTGGCCCCTGAGCTCCGCCCTGCCCCACCCGGGCCCGAGCTGCCCACATCTGGCCCCAGCATGTCCTCCCTCCCAGCCACACTGGCCCCTCAGTTCCTGGAGTTTCGTCCCCCAGGGCCCCTGCTCACCCTCTGTCTGGAAGACCCTGCCCTCCCATTTTCCTGCCTCAGGCTCCCTTGGTGGTTCCCCAGCCTCCACAAGTGCTGGGGCCCCCCAGCTGCCAGGTGGTATCTCAGCTCTGCGATGTGACTCGGGCCAGGGGCGAGGGGCTCACTGCTGAGGGTGGTACTGCAGGGGTCAGGGAGGTGGGTGACTCAAGGCCTTCCCAGACCCCTTTCCACCTTGCGAGTGATATGACTGGCACCCTATGTTTAGAGGAGGCTCAGCCAGAGGGATGCGTGTCGTAAGTACTGGCCGCTGTCATCATTAGCTCCTGCCCCCAGACTGTGGGCGGCCCAGTTCCTGCTCTCCCCTTTCTCCTTGCCACACAAACCCAATTCTGTCCCGAGGGCAATGTGCTCAGCTGAGACGCCTTCTTCCTGGACTCCAAGGGAGCTGTAGAGGTAGCCATGTCATCGGTTGTGACCAATAAGACATAAGCAAAGTCACAGGGTAGGGGTTCTGGGACGGCTTTTTAAAAAGCCTCAGTCTTTGGAGGACTTCTCACCTCTCCATCCCCTTCTTCCTGCCTGGAATGCCGACCTGATGCCTGGGGTGTGGCAGATCCTATCATACCCATTTACCCAAAGGAACACTGAGGCTTAGGCAGGAACACACTCCCGCCCAAAGTCACAGAACCTGTGAAAGTGTCAGAGCCAAGGTCAGAATCCTGGTCATCTGGATCCAATGCTTTCTTGCTATCGTGTTGAAATAACTCCTAGTCTTGAGAACAGCATGTTACAGCTTACAGTGAGCCCTCCTGTACACTACGACGTGAGATGCTCTAACAACTGGACAAGGTGAAAATCAGTCCCGGTCCCCCCAACCCTCTTTCCGTGTTCTGAATATTCATATGTATATTTGTTTTAATTAAAAAAAAACTTGTTTGTTCAATTCCCTAATAAAACGTGATGATAACTCCTTACTACCTCCAGAGCAAATCCCTTCGCAGAGAACAGAGAGCAAGAAAAGAGGCAGAGCTCCGAAGGCATTGTTTGAGCCCCTGGAACAAGCCACTCCTGAAGCTGGCCACTACCCTTGAAACTTTCCATGATGCAAAGTCATATAGTCCCCTCCTTTTTTCTCATGCTTCTTTGAATTGGGCTTCAGTCACCTGCAAATCAAAAGCTCTTACCCCAGTGCACCCATTTTACAGACAAGGATACTGAGATCCACAGAGCTCTGTCTTAGCCCACATCACCCAGTCTTTGGCGGCAGACAGGGACAAGAATTCTGCCCTCCTAATGCCCACTCCAGCATCCTCACCAGAATTCCACGTTGCCTCTGGTGGCTGGCTGTGCGCCCACTGGCCAGCCTGCCCTGGTGTCGTGGCGGTTCCGGCAACGAGTCCATATTAAAAGACCCCGTTCTTCTCGCCTTCAGTGAAAGCCTAGGTTTCTCCTATTGAGTAACAAAGTGAAAGGGAACCCACTGTTCTTGGCAGACACAGTCCACTTTCAAACAGCCCCAGCCACAGCCGTGAAAGTGCTGCTTGCCCAGCTGTTCCTCGGCCTCGCCTCTTTGTACCCCGACACCTCACACTTCCCAAATACATGAAAGACCCCAAGGCCAGTTAAGTCTGTCCTTTTTCTATTTCATACACAAATAGCCTCAACATCTGCCTCTCAGCCGGGGAGACCTGCAGAATATCAGGGGACGCTGGGAAGATAATTATTCCACAGGATCCAACGATATGTCTTGGGGACATAAATCTTGGGAAGTCTCTATGGAAACACACAAAAATGCATGTTGTTTTTATTAATACTCACAACGAAATGTCTCTGGAATAAGCCGGCTGACTTGAAACCACACCAGAAGAGCCAGTGTGTTTCCCGTTAAAGGGGATCCGTGGGGTTTTTTTAAAATGATGCATAGAGCGGCCTGCAGAAAAGAAACCTTCAAAGACAAAGAGGCCCAGGTGGTGGGGGAATTGCTGGTGGAAGCAGCAGGACTTCGCCCCTCTTTCTTTCTTTCTTTCTTTTTTTTAGACAGTCTCGCTCGATTGCCCAGGCTGGAGTGCAGTGGCACGATCTCAGCAACCTCTGCCTCCCGGGTTCAAGTGATTCTCCTGCCTCAGCCTCCTGAGTAGCTGGGACAACAGGTGCATGCCATCATGCCTGGCTAATTATTGTATTTTTAGTAGAGATGGGGTTTCATCATGTTGGCCAGACTGGTCTTGAACTCCTGGCCTCAAGTGATCCACCCACCTCGGCCTCCCAAAGTGTTAGGATTACAGGTGCGAGCCACCCCATCTAGCCCACCCCTCTTTCTTAGAGAAGACTCACTCCTGCCTCAGCCTGCTGAGGACATGCTCACACACACCATGGGCCCTGCTCAGGGGCTATGGAGAGCAAATCTGAGTGGACAGATCCAGCTTTTACCAGAGAGAGGAAACCTGCAGCTCCTGGCATCTTTTTTGTTGCAGTCTATGCTGCACAGGTCAATACTGCAGCAGGGGAAGGGAGTTCTGTGTCTCAATCTGGCTGTGCCACTTCGTGTGAGGGATTCAGCAAGTTACTTCCCCCTCCACCTTTAGTTCCTTATCTGTAAAATGGGGACTGTGATAGTCCCATCTCCCAGGATGTCATTGAGGCATGAATGAAGTGACACAGAAAAGCCCCTAGACAAGGACCTGGTGCCCTATAAACCCTCACAAATGACAGTGGCACAGTAGGGATGGCCACAAATTATCTGACGCTCCTCCCATCAAAAGGTGAATGTGTCCCCCTCCCCTTGAACCTGGGCTTGCTCTGCAGCTTCTCAGCCCGTAGAAAACAGCTGAAGGGACACTGTGCCGGCTTCTGGTTTCAGCCTTGAGACACGGGTGGCTTCCACTTTTTTTTCCACTTCCACTCTTGGAACAGTCACTCTTGGGACCACCATGCTGTGAGGAAGCCCAAGCCACATGAAGAGGCTGCAGGGGAGAGAGTGACACCAGCCAGTCCCAAGCTCTTCCAGCCATTCCAGCCCAGGTACTCAAAATGTCAGTGAAGAAACCAGCTTGCACACCCAGTCTGGTTGAGCCTCAAAGGATTCCAGTGCCAGCCACCATCTGACCACAAGCAAGCAAGAACTATGCAGGGGATCCAGTTAACCCATATAACCATGAGACAAAAGAACATGATTCTTTTAAGTCACTGAGATTTGGGGCTATCTACCTATCCTGACTGATACAAACTGCATAATCCCACATACCAGTGCCAAACTGACTTACAATACAAACCAAGGGGCCCATGATGCTTCCAGAGATGGCCAAAACCCTGCTGACCTAATCCAATGGCTCATCAAGTCCCCATCCCTCCAGTGCCAGACACAAGCTCTCAGGGCTCCCACCCCCTGAGCTATCCTCACACCCTGGCCTCACACAGATGCCAGCCTTTCTCAGGCCATGAGCGGAATTCTCCATCTCTGGAACATTTGTCTCTCTGAAGGTGATCAGTTATTTTTGCCAAAGTCGGATTAAAGCATTGGGCTTCAAATGTTATGATGGCTAAAAAAGTAGTGTACACTTGGAAAGAGGAATAAAATCAAATAAAGAACAGGGACCTTTAAAAATCGACAAGTCAAATTCTGTCCTTTCACAGGTGAGAAAACTGAGAATGAGACAAGACAGGCACACAGCCCAGGGTCACACACCATGACAGTGATCATCACTACTGTTACGGAAGGCTGCTGGCAGGCCAGGCCCTTCACAGATGCTGTCTTCCATTCTCATAGGACAGCAGCACGGAAATGTCATCATCTTCTTTATTACAGATGAGGACTTGGAGGTCCAGAGAGGTTAAGTAACTTGACCAAAGTCACACAGCTAAGACACGCACCTGGTGTGGTGATTATGAAGGCTGAATCCATTCCAGGGCCCTTCTACCGCGACCTGTACACTTGCAGAAGGAAGAGCTGGCCTGGAACCTTAGCGGGTGTCGAGCGCTCTCCAACTGACAAACACCCTCCACGCACAGCCTCTCAGCGGAGCCCACCAGGACCCCAGGTGATCATGGAATCACCAGCTTTCCCGAGAGCAGCCTGGGGTTGTGCAGCCTCCCTCGGTAGGGGGGCCACACACAGTCAGCAGCTGAGCTGGGATCCGGGCTCAGGCCTGGCCAGGCCTTTCACGAAGCCCGTGGCCCCGGGGCTGTGTGCGCAATGGGGCTCGGTCCTCAGGTGGGGAGGACACCCTGCTCTCTTGACGCCCTTTCCCAGGGCTGTCCCGTCCCCAGAGGGACTCTTCCTGTCATACATGGAGTAAGGAGTTTGGGGGAATCCCATTGCTGACAGGACAGAGTCGCGCCCTCCTAGGATGTGAGTGGGCGCTGTCATCAGGGTGCAGACCTTCCGCCTCTGCTCAGCACTTTCCCACCGACCAGCTTATCTGACCACACAGTGGTCCTCCAGGGCAGCTTCCCCACGAAACATCACCTACATCCCCAGTTCGAAGATGAGGAGCTGGGGCTCAGCAAAGCAGCAGCCCTGCCCATGCCCCTCGCCAGGGTCCCCGGGTCCCCCAGGCCGCGCCCCGCTGCCCACCTCCAGCACCCTCGTGGCCTTGGCTTTGACATCCACACACACATAAAAAAAGCGCTGCCCCTCCTGCCCCTCCAGGAATCCTAACACTCCCTGTTTATGTTCCAAATTCTCCACGGAAAATGCACAGGAATCGTCCTCATGAAGATTAACAAATTTGCTTCTTTGCTTTGTTTTATGACGCCGTTTATGGGTTGGCGAAACCACCAAAACACTGCAAGCGTTGATGAAATGTTTTTCATCATATTTTAAAGGAATGTTTAGGTACAAATATTGCATTGTTTATTCATTTCAATAATTTTATCTTCTAAGTATTCCACTGAAAACCAGATAATGGATTTCATTACCCAGAAACAGTAAAGCCTCCAATAAATGCAAAAAAAAAAAAAAATTAAAGACAGAAACATCCATTTATAGTATATAATTCTTAGTCACATTGGGCTGCAATGAAAACACGTCACGGGTGGGTGAAGCCTTCCTAATTCTGTACTCAGCCACACCACACCACACTCCCGTGCTCCTACCTGCCACACCAGGGGTCTCATTGGTGACCCCTGGGCTCAGAAAGCAACTACGGACATGTGAAGGCCTAATCGGGTCAGGTGGGCCCACTGCTCCCCTCACCAAACACCTCACTGGCCTTCTCCCCTTGGCTTGTTGTGCAGACACTTCCTGAGCCCCTGTAAAGGCAGGGAGGGCAAGGAGGGAAAGGAATCTACTTCTAGCTGGGGGATAAGGAAGGGCCCCCTGGAGGAGAAGGCAAGTGGGTAGAGCCTGGACGGAGGGAGGACTGTGCCTCCGGAGACGGCAGGAGGCTGCGGGGAGGTGGATGGTTGCTGAGCCACAGCGAAAGAGTTCTAGGCCCTCATCAAGGCCATCGTGTGCACGCTCCACCTCCAAAGCGCACGCTCACAGCTCATGAGGAGCATCTCTCACCAGGGAAGGGAAGGCTCGGATCTCAGAGCGCAGATTGCCCAGCCCCATCTCCCTCCAGAGGCTGCCTGGCTTCCCACCACTGCTCCTTGGATTAAAGCAGCAAAGGCCCAGGCCAACAGGAGACCAGGAACCCCACTCCCTGGCACTAGTGCCTTGGCTTCAAGCCACCGACAAGATCTGTGGTTCATTCAAACCCCGGGTGAGACCTGCGGGTTCATTTAAACCCCGGGTGAGACCTGCGGGTTCATTTAAACCCCGGGTGAGACCTGCGGGTGCATTTAAACCCCGGGTGAGACCTGCGGGTTCATTTAAACCCCGGGTGAGATCTGCGGGTTCATTTAAACCCCGGGTGAGACCTGCGGGTTTGAGATCTGCGGGTTCATTTAAACCAGGTGAGACCTGCGGGTTCATTTTAAACCCGGGTGAGAGATCTGCCCAGGTTCGGCAGCCCAGGTGGACCCTCTGGGTTCATTTAAGCCACAACAACACCCTGGAGGGGCCCAGTGTGTTTGGTCAGAGTGTCAAAGGGCACAGGTGGATGGGGGTTCCTTACATGGACGTAGTCAGGTACCCAGAATCCAGGGGGATGTGTGCTGGGACACAGAGGACCCAGGCCATAGAATGATCCGGCACTCATGTGCGCATTTTCTGCACGGCTGTGGCTGCTATCAGTACTCACCTGGGACTGAAATTGCATAGTGTGGAATGACTGCTAAGTTGCATGAAGCCCCCTTAAACTGGAATCTCAGGGAATTCCCAGATACTCAGGGATTTGGCACAATCCCTTTCTGACTGACAGAACCAGGCATCAAGGCAAAATGCACCCCGGGAGTGTCACGGCAAGGCTGGGTACCAAACGCCACAGTCCGTGGCATGCAACATTGCATTTACTCTTAGCACGAGCCCAGCTGTGCAACCCTGGACAAGTCAGTTGCCATCTCTGAAAGTCAGTTTCCTCATCGGTAAAGTGGGGGTGGTCCTGCCTGCCCTTCAGTCCTCACAGCAGGGACAGCACCCATGTCCCTAAACCCCAGGCTGGGAGTCACCTCTCCACCCAGCAGAGGGTCACTGATTTCGGCTCCACACTCACCAAGCACTTGCCCCACCTCAGGCCCCACTCTGGGCACTGGAGCTGGGGGCAACCATAACACCACCACCACCAACAGCAATGGCTGACACTCGCGCGTCTGTGCACAGTTGAAATCCTCACCACGACCTTGCACCGGGAAGCACTAACATTGTTCCCACTTCACAGATGGAGAAACCAAAGACTCCGGAGAATCGTCCGAGGCCACGCAACCAGCGAGAGCCAGAGTTGAATCCAGGTCTTTCTGACTCTAAAGCCCAAGTTATTTCAGAAAGAAATTACATCAGACTGTGCTAACCTAATTGTTCCACAACAAAAATTCCACATCAGCCCTGAAACCGGCGTCCGGAGGAGCAAGGAGCTCCAGGCCGCCTCCCGTGTGCAGCAGGGATGAGACGCGCTTGTCCACGTCCATGGCACACCAGGTCCAGGTAAGCCAAGCTGGGGTGGAGGGTGGACCACATAACTTTGCCCGTTTTCTACCCAAAGAGACTCTGTTTGATGAGGTAACCAGCTGGGGAGGGTAGGAAGGTGACTAGGACTAGAAGAGACCTGCGTCTAGGCTCCTGCAGCTTCCAGGGGGAAGGGGAAGAAGCGGCCCAGCCTCCCGCCCATTCTCATTGTCCACACCCCATTGGTTTCCCAGGAGACAGGACCCACGTCCCCATCCACGCCTGCTGGACCCTGAGCTCACTGGGCCCAGGTAGGCAGCCACCTTGGGTTCCCATGGCAGCTTACTCCACCCTCCTCCATCAAGCCCCCCGCCAACAGCCCACTTCTCAGCCAATTGGCCAAGGAGGGGGCGGCGGGCTGGGCTGGGTACTCAGGTCTGGCCTCGCTGACTGGCATATTAAGCACATGCTCCCTCACCAAGATTCAGAAAACCCTGCTCTTGAGCAGAACAAAAGCTGCTGAGGAGCCTGTCCTAGCTGCAGCCGCCTTTTCGTAACGGCCGAAAAGAGTTCTCCCCTAATTGTTTAAACAAGAATTGGGGGAGGTAGGTGGGAGTCAGGGTAGGAGTGGGTAAGGGTGTCAGAGTAGGGGCAACCACAGAGTGGGGTCTGTTGGGCCCTCAGTCTTCTCAGGAGGATTCTAGGGGGCCCTCAGTGCTTGGAACCAGGGGTGCAGTGCCAAAGCCAACCCACGCCACGCCTGCTTCACGCTTTTCATCTCCCCTGAGAACACACGGGCCCTGAAAAGGCCTTGGCAGGCCAGCCTGGCTCCCGGCACTTAATATGCAGCAGCGGCCGAGGGGCAGGGATGGAGCAGCAGCGATGTGGCGGCGAAGACGGAACGGCATCCGCTCCTGCAGAAGCAGCACCGCGTTCCACCAGGCAGGCTGGCGTCTGTGGGGAAGAGGAGGCCGCTGAAAGCCCTTGCCCACGAATCTTCGGAAGGACTCTGGGGATAAATAACCACTCGGGGTGAGTGCATGAGCTGGAGAAACTCACCCCCCATGCTGGTTCCAAGTGGAGGAGCCTTCGCAGTGCTGCTGGGGTTTAGCCAAGCTGGGAGTTGTCAGCTCCAAGAACAGAGATTGGCAGGCTCTGGAGGCTGGGAGGAGCACGGCCCCTGTTCCCAGGGGAGCCGCCCCTTCCCATGTGCTTCAGAAGTGGGGACCCTCCTTCCCGTTCCTCCTTCCCGTTCATGCAGGAAAGGCTGCGGTGAGTCAACGGCAAATAGGGGCAAAGAGACAGAGGTGACTCCACTGAGCAAAGAGGAGATGACTCAACACCAAGAACAGGGCAAGCACTTCCTTCTGGCCATGGGCCTCCCGGCCTACTCAGTGCACACCCAGCTCCACCGGAATCCCATCATCGGGCCAGGCCTGCTGCGTGCTGGGGAGAGGGGAATGCATGTGAAGACAGAGAGCAGGGCAGGGTTTGGCCTGGTGCCCTGGTGAGGTGCTGACCCAGAGGCCGGCCTGCCCTCGCAGGGAAGCTACCTGCTCGCCTGGCATCTGTGAACTTGGGTTTGGGGGCGGATCCCCCCCCAACTGAGAAGCAGGGCTCAGCGTGCCTTCACTGTTTGTGCAAACCACGCGATTCATGCCAATGACCACCCACTGGCCTTCTGAGAATCTGGAGTTTTGGGGTGTGTCAGGCGAGGGTGCCTGCGCGGCCAGTTCCTTCCCTGGTAGATGGTGTTTCACAGGTGTCATGATGAGATGCCGGAGGAATTAGGCATGTGCCATGTGGCTCTGCCGGGAGAGGGTTCTGGAAGCCGGAGCCCAGGCTCCTCCAGCCTTCACTTCCCACACCTTTCCCTCTGCTGGTTCGGCCTTGTCTCTTTCCTCTCACTGCCAAGGCCTGGGAGTTCCCCTAGCAAATCACCACTCCTAGGGGTGGTCTTAGAGACCATCACACAGAGGACAAATCACACCACTTTCTCTGAACCTCAGTTCTCAGCTTAGCCTGTCAGGGAGGAGGATGGCCAAGATCCCCTCAACCCTAGCCCCACCTTTGCCCAAAAGCCAAGACCTACCTCCTAAATCCAGCCCTTGCTATTTCTATAGCTCAGAGAGTGTCTCAATGCTGGCGAGACCATAACATCCCATGTGACAACTAACTGCAATCTCTCAGAGCTTGTGCGTGGATGGGGAGGGGGAACTCACACCCCTCATGGAGAAAGAAAGCCTCTGGGGTGGGGTCAGCACCTCACCGGGGCACCAAGCCAACCCTCAACCCCAGGGGCCCTGCAGCCAATGACACACTCAAGGAGGACCAGGGCTGACCCTCCTCTGGAAACTCACCACCATGTGCCGCTGCTAGCCCGCCGTGGGCACCTCAGTGCCTCCCATCCAACCAGCATTTTCCCAGTGCTGAGCCCTGGGCCAAGTGATTGTGAGGACAACTTGGGAATGATAAGGTGTGATCCCTGCCCACAGCAGGCAACAAGCTGGGGCACTCATAGACATGTTTGCAACTAACTCTGGTACAAGACTGACTGAGCATCAGCTCAAATCCTGGGGGAAGTAATGGCCGTGGAGTCTGGAAGGGAAGGAAAAGGCACTTTGGAGTGGGCTGGGGAAAGCGTTACCCAAAAGCTAACATTTGAACTGGGCCTGGAAGTGTGGGTGGGCTTGGGAAAGCAGGATGAAGAGGGAGAAATTCACTCCAGAAAGAGAGAGCAAAGGACGTGATAGCCCAGGTGGCCAGCAAAGGTGGGGAGGAAGAGGAAGAGATGGGATTGGGGAGGACGCACAGTGAGCTAAAGATTCAGGGGTTGATTCAGAAGACCAGGACAGTGGCTCACACTATAATCCCAGCACTTTGGGAGGCTGGGGTGGGAGGACTGCTTGAGCCCAGGAATTCGAGACCAGCCTGGGCAACATAGTGAGATCCCATCTCTACAAAAATAAAATTTAAAAAAAAGTATCCAGGTATGGTGGTGCATGCCTGTAGTTGCAGCTACTTGGGAGGCTGAGTTGGATAATCCCTTGAGCCTAGGAGTTCAAGGCTGCAGTGATTTGTGACCCTGCCACTGCACTCTTGGACAACAGAATGAGACCCTGTCAGAAGAAGACAACGGGGGCCTCAAAGGCTCCGAGGGAACACCCAGGTGACCCTCATGCAGCCGCTTTCCTAAGGACCAGCCACAGAGGAAAGGTGGCCCTAAGGACCAGCCACAGCAGGTGGAAGGCCCTGCTGAATCAGTGTGGCAGCCGGGGTGGGTCTGGGGGTCCCGAAGCTGCCTAGGTGATATAATAACTGAGAAGCAGGTAGCCTCCTCACCAAACAGCAGCCGCTGCCCGGTACCCCCAACAGTCAAGCTGCACTTGGCTGCAGCCAGGGATGCAGTGAACTCCACCTGTTCCTCATCCCCACAGCCAGACACGGAGTAGACACTCAACACCGTCAGCTAAACAGCCTGGGGAGCAACCATCCCAGCACCCAGCGAGGCCACACACACACGCAGAGACGTTCGCTCGTTTCCCCACGCACTCACTCAGTCGCTCCGCAGCACTTTCAGCAAAGGGATATGAGGCATTCGGGAGCACCCAGAATGGGAATGGAAAATAAAACGAAAACCACTTTCACCAGGGAGAGACGAGGGAATGGCATCATGTGCTGGCGACTGTCAGAGTCCTCAGTGCATCTCCTGCGGATTCTTTTGTTTCTCCCTGCAAATTGCCTCCTCCAACCAAACCATGCGTCCCAGAAGGGCAGGGAGGGGCGGCATCTGATGCCATCACTGCCATGCACCAGGCCCGTCACAGTGCCTGACATGGAAGAGTATGCAGTAAGGGAAAAACTGAGTGAACAGGAGGGACTCGGGCTGGACCCTCGTTCCACGTCCAGGTGAAGAAAAGGAGGAGAAATGTGGTCTAGAGGGCTGCTGGGAACGTTCGTGCTGGATCACGCAAAACCAGGGCCCATGTCCCACCGCTTCTCCACAGCACTGACCAGGGACACAGAGGGCGGTGAGCCTGGACAAGCCAGGACCTTAAAACACCGGGTGTCCTCTGCCCACCAGCCAAGCCCCACCAGCCCCCCAGGAAATGGCAGACTCTAGAGAGAACTCTGAGGCCAACAGGGGCTCATGAGAAGAGTGGGGTAGAGGGGACCTTAGGGTGAGCTGAGAATCTCCTGACTAGGGATGCATATGGGGTCCTACCTGCACCGGATCTGGGCCCTCACTGCCTTCCACCACCCTGGGAAGTCAGTGCAGCCGTAACTATCATGATCTGTCACATGGAGGAAGGAGAGAGAACCGAGGGTTATGGAACCAGCCAAGGTCCCAGGCCACTAAGGGCAGGGCTGCAGATTTAGTAAATATGAACACAGGATGCACACTTAAATCTGGAAACAGATTATTCAGATCCTTTTTTTGGTATAAGTATGCCCCATTATAATATCTGAATTATTATATTTGAATTTGAATAAGCAATGAATAATTTTTAGTATAAGTATGTCCCATGCAATATTTGGGATATACTTATACTCAAAAATTAGGCCAGGTGAGGTGGCTCACACCTGTAATCCCAGCACTTTGGGAGGCCAAGGCAGGCAGATCATGTGAAGTCAGGAGTTTGAAACCAGCCTGGCCAACATGGTGAAACCCTGTCTCTACTAAAAATATTTTTTAAAAAAATTAGCCAGGCGTGGTGGCACAAGCCTGTAATCCCAGCTACTTGGGAGACTAAGGCAGGAGAATCTCTTGATCCCGGGAGGCGGAGGTTGCAGTGAGCCAAGACTGTGCCACTGTACTCCAGCCTGGGCAACAAGAATGGGACTCTGCCTCCAAAAAATAATACATTTTTCATTGCTTATCTGAAATTCAAATTGAGCTGAGAATCCTACATTTTATCTGGCAACTGCAAGATAAAGAGGGTCGAGGGGGATGTAAACCACTCAACATCAGCCGCCAGCCCAACTCTCAGGGTGCTTTGGAGATAACACCACAGCAGGCAGATGCTCTTACTGTCCCTGTCGTGGTAAAGGGACAGTACCACGGTCTTCTGGTTTGAGTTTTCCTGGCCCCAGGCCTTTCCCTGGGTGAAAGTTGCTGTCACCAGGCAACTTACTCTCACTGCCCCTTCAGGGGGAGGTTTACAAGTCACAGCTTCAAGATTCCAACAGGATCTGGGGCTAGAAAGTGAAGTCCATTTTCAAAGACAGCCCTTCAACACGCAGACACGGCCCAGCCCAGAAAACAAGGACAGGACCAAGCTCTCAGGGCGGCTGGGCCTCAGGGCAGTCACAACCTTTCCCAGCGTTGCGCAGTTCCCACCTCCACCAGGAGGACGGGGAACGTTCGGCAGAGTTGGAGGAAGATAATCACTTCTAATTACCGTCACTCCAGCCTCCAAGCTCCCCGGCAAATTAAAGTGTATCTTTCATTCCAGCTGACACCCTGGATGGCCCCGCGTTACGTATCAAACAAATTACGAATCCCCAGGAAGGACTCATCGAGGTAATTTGCTGGTGAAACATTTTTTACAGAAGTAAAACCTGATGAGAACGAAGCTCAGCAGTGTTCTCCGCTTCTCTCTCCTTCCGGAGCAGGTGACAAGGTGGTACGTGCAAGCGACACCTACCAGTACCTGGTGCTTTGTTCTCTGCCCCCGCAGTAAGCTCCCCTGACACCATCTCCTTCCGGGATCATGACGGCCCCGTGGGGCCGGGGTCATCACAGCCCAGAACACGGAGGCCCAGCAACGTCAGGCGGACTCTTCCGGGCCCCAGCTTTGAAGGGCGAGAGCTGAAATGAGAACCCAGGTCTACAGCGAGGAAGCTCGGATTTCCTTCTGTAGACAGCAGAGCCTTCCCGTGCTCCCCACAGACAAGCAGCCACCGCGAGACACTCAGGGCTGTGCTTGCCAAACAGACGGCACAAGATTCCGACCATTCCAGGAACAATGTCCACCTTCCCCAAAGCAGTTTCAACAAAGATGAAGGCAGCCCTGGGCTGTTCACCCTCTTTGACAAAGTCCTGGGCTTTTATCTTCAAAGATAAAGAAATCAAAGTTAGTTCTTTTCTCTTTTCTTCTCTTCCCTAATGGCAAAATCCGAAATGGCAAAAGTGGTCTTTTCAGAACTTTTCAGCCAGAACCCCTGCTTTTTGTTTTACACGAAGGAAATGACCCATAAGAGGCTTATCCTGGGGACCAAGTGCAAGTCTAGAGTCTCACCCAGCGACCCAGCAAGGCCGGCCCCAGCACTCCGGGGGCGTTTTAGCAAACAAACCAGCCCTCCCTAAGGTCCTTCTCCAGATCCCAGGCTCACAGTCAGACGCCTGGTGACAGCAACTTTCACCCAGGGAAGGGCCTGGGGCCAGGAAGATTCAAACAGGAAAACCAAAACTGTCCAGGAAAACAAGAGAGAGAGGAAGAGGAGGGCAGCTGAGCATGGTTATGGGAGCCACTGTCCTGGCCACGGGGGCTCCAGCCAGGCATGAGGACCAGCAGGGGAGCTGCTCCTGGCAGCCCAAAGGAGGTCGGGGGCCCTCACGGCCACAGCCCTGCCCCAGGTCGCTCAGTGCTGGGCCCCGGCCTTTCTGCAGAAGCCCAGAAGCTGGCAACATAGCCACGGGCAGCCCGTGAGTGAGGAGGAGAAGGTCCCCCTTCAACTGACAGCAGCATCCTGGGCACAAAGGAACCCTTCTGCAGAGTGGCAGGAGCAGAGAGCAGTGAGGAGGAAGGAGGGACAGGGACTTCGAAGGAGGCTCTGGGGAGCAAAGGAAGGAGCCATAGAGGCCAAGAGGATGGGGGAGTCTCCTGCTGAGGCCAGTGCTGTGCCCAGCTCCCCGCTGAACTCCACAGGGACGTGGGCCATGCCCAGTGCTCCCAGTGGTGGAGCCGCTGGGACAGAGGTCGCCACGGACGGCCCAGATGAAGAAGCTGCAGTGAGGGCACAGGGGTGATGGGGTGACGGGCTGGCAGTGGTAAGGAGCACCACAGCCACGTGGCCGGGACAGACCTCAGAGGGCTCACCGGCCCAGCCCAACCCAGGGAGACCGTGTGCACCTGGAGCTGGGGGACAGGGGTCAGCCACAGACTCCAGACAGAGAGCAGAGGCAAAAACAGAAGCACCAAGCTCGTGACAGGAGGAGCTGGATTCAAACCCAGACACGGGCAGGACAGCAGCTCACGCTCCTAATCACACCACGGTTTAACACAAACACAACCACGTGAGGGTGCAGGCCCGGCTTCCACCCTCCCCACTGATGCCACCTGCACACACACACACACGCGCACACACGTGAGCACGCACGAACAGGCCCCTCACTCCTGAGAGCAACCAAGCTGCTCTGGGCTCACAGTGCCACCCAGTGACCAGTGAGAACTGTCTGGTTTATGGCCACTACCAGCCATCTTCCCAGCTGGGCAAGGACCTGGGAGCCCTACCAGCAGCATGGCTGCTATGCCTTAAAAACAATGGAATGACAGCCTCAGTCTGGATTCAACTTTATGCAAGCAAGAGCATCACTAGCAACACAAAGCTGTATGCAGTACCAGCGACCCCCTCCAGACTCCCTCTACCTCCACAGCCTCTTCTAATTAAATCTGTTCTTCCTCAAGCACCAGCATCCAAAATTAATAAAATCATTGTTTATTCTTTTGAGTACATCTGGTTCATGGAAGAGTTGGATTACAGTCATGTCATTCGGCCTCTGCAAACGTGGCCTCTTCATTCCCACCATGAGTCAAACAGAACGCCGTCTCCTCAAAAAGAACATTGATTCCAAAAGAAGATGCACTTCACGTCGCAGATGACAACCATCCAACAGCACCCCTGGACCACGGTCCGCTGGCATCCCAAGAACCCCTGGGCACGCTGGCACCATGCTCTTTTGCTTGATCTCTAATTCAGAAGCAAAAGGAAAACGGCACACACATTTCAGATGGATCGTGGTACAAATCCTAGAGAAACCACACTCGAAAAAACATCCACAATAGAGCATGTCAAGCAGAAGGAGCAAACGAAGCTCCCCGCTTTGGGCCCATCGTTCCGCCTGTTCCAAAGAGCTTTGTCAACCAGGATCTGACGCAAGCTCATGGCCCTCCCCGCTGGGTAGTATTATTCCCACTTTATAGACGGGATACAGAGGCCCAGAGAGGCTGAAACATAAGACTTAACATTCCAGGACACAGAATCCTGTCTGCTTTCCTCAATAAGGCACCTGTTGCACCAAGCTCAACACCTGATCCATAGTAGGTCTTTTTCAAAAGATGCTGAATAAATAAATAAATAGATAGACACATAAAAGTATTACATGCTAGAGTCAGCCCCTAGTCTTGCAGCCCAGGGTTCACTCCCAGGGTGCAACTATATTGAGAAGGATGTGAACAGGGTCCCCTTGGGAGGAGCCACTGTGGGTCACTGTGGTCACCTGAGACCGGCAGCCAAAATGGGTCTCTTCTAAAAAGAGCAGCCCAGTGGACACAGACCAGAAGGCCACCAGAAGCATAAAGCCTTTCTTCAAATAACAAGATAAAGATTGTTTTGAGCAGGAATCCCTTTGGCCTAGGAGGTTTTCCTGGGCATCTTGAAAAGGCTGTCTATTTGTATTGCAATCAATTTTGTTAAAGTTGAATTTACTACAGAAGATGAAAATTGCCCATGTTATCTGCTGCTTGTCAGAAACTTCACATTACTATTGTGGACCTGAGGCCCCAAACTCCTCCCGTAGCACTGCCAGGAACTAAAAATAGTTGCCAGTGACCATGTGCGCTGGTCAGAGAGGCCCAGCATCTCAGGATGGCTATCTCAGAGCCTCACCCAACCAGTCTTTCCCAGGTGAGCCTAACAGAGCCCTGGGACTCCCCCAGGGCCAGGTCTCCATCTGGAAAATAACAGAAGCTTCTCACTTCTATGAGATGAGACAGCATTAAAACAATAAAACTGACCGGGTGCAGTGGCTCAGGCCTGTAATCCCAGCACTCTGGGAGATCACCTGAGGTCAGGAGTTCGAGACCAGCCTGGTCAACATGGTGAAACCCTGTCTCTAATAAAATACAAAAATTAGCCAGGCATGGTGGTACATGCCTGGAGTCCCAGATACCCGGGAGGCTGAGGCAAGAGAATCGCTTAAACCCAGGAGGCAGAAGTTGCAGTGAGCCAAGATTGTGCCATTGCACTCCAGCCTGGATAACAGAGACTCCACCTCAGAAAATAATAAATAAATAAATAAACAAACCATGGTAAGAAACCGGTAACAGTGGCTCTGCTAGGCAACAACACAGCACAGCAGCAGAGAACATTCTCTCCGATGCCCCTCACCTACGCCATCAACCCCTCCTGCCCCAGTACCTCCTGTCTTTTCTCCTGTGACTCTCAGACCCCCTCACACTCCTGCTGCCAACAGACACACTCCCAGTCCTCAGCCTGGTGACACACCCTTGCCCCAGGGCCCCTGCACTGGCTGTTCTGCTGCCTGGAGGGCTCAGGCCTCAGATACCCACATGGCTCCTACCCTCACTTCCCTCCCAGAATCTCTCAAAAGTCACTTACGGTGAGTGCTCCTCTGGCCACCCTACCTAAAATGCCAAGCTCCTCCATTTCCAGACCCTTCATATTCCCCTTCTCTATTTGTTTTCCCCATTGCACACTCACATACATGAATGCATTCCTGTGCAGGTCTGTGTACCCACGTGAATGTCCATACACACAAGTGTCTGAAGGCCGATAGGCACGTGTTTACCCGTCAGAAGCTATCACATGCCTCCTCCCCACTGGAATGCCAGTGGGCAGGGATTCTCAATTTCTTCATTTTCTGCTCCATCCTCAGCATCTGCGCATGTGTGGAGCCTCTTTCAGGGCTTGGCAACCCTTACGCTGGTACCTAGAGCTTCACGGTGCTCACGCCGTGGAATTGCATGGAATTGCAGCGCTAGCAACATCGCCCGCCACAATAAGCTGCCCGGGAATCCAGGAGGAGGCATCTCACCTTTGCAGCAAACGGAACCAGCGCTCTCCTGCTCTTCCAAGCCTCTCTGCCCACTAAGTGCTCATCGGAGTGGGCACGGACCGACTCGGGCGGTACAATCCGTCCCTGCTCACAATCAAGGCCTGGCCTCTCGACAGCCATGCAGACAGCCAGAATGGGCCCCAAGTGCACGGGGCACTCTACCCCAGTGCCCATCACCACCTCCCCAGGAAGCCACCCCCTCAGGGGTCAGGTCACAAACACCTCCCCGCTAATCACCCCCAGAGGGGGCTCCTCATCCACCCGCTCTGTGTTCTCTGCAACCACAGAAACCTGGGGGGCCTAGAGCCAAGACACAGTCCCTCAAGGCCAAGGGGACCAGGACTGGACCCACTGTGTGACCTCAGGCCAGTGACCATGCCTTTCTGAGCCTCCATTTCTTGCTCTGGAGAATGGGGTCTTACCAGTTCCTGCCCCAAAGATCTGCTGCAGGGAAGAAGGTAGAGGCTGCCTGAGAAGGAGGGGCCTGGCGACGAAGCCACGCCCAGTTTCCCTGCCCCAGCTGAGCCTGGCACAGGCAGCAGCAGGGTCGGGTAATAACTGGTGTGGCTGCACAGGGCGCCCTAGTGCAAGCCGGCACAGTACTGTGCGCTCGCCACCGGCTGACAGGCGGCTCCTCCCGCCTATCTGCTGTGAGTACCATTCACGGGCAAGGACACCGAGGCTCCAGGAGGGGAAATCACTGAGAACGCCAGATAGACACAGCATTCAGACCCTCACGGGATGCACCGCAGAGCCCAGCTCCAGATGCTCAGCCTCAGTTTCCACCCTGTGCCCAACTCTGTCCTGCTCTGCCTTCCCCAGGGCTAAGTTCCCCCGCCACACACTCCACGAGACTTCAGGCCCAGCCTAGCTCCTGTCTCCTCGGCGAGGCCTTTCCGGGCCTCCCAGCCCCAGCACTGGCCGTCCCTGAGTCTGTCTCCTGAACTGTGGCAGCCATGGACGGGCTGCCTTGAGGGGCACAGCCTGGAGCGGCTGTCATCAGACACCTGGAGAGTCCTGTCAGGGCCTGAGAACAGCAGAGCTCTCCAAGCATGTGCTGAGCTCCTACTTTATGCCAGGCACCGTGACAGCAAAGACGGGGCCCTACCTGAGCTGCTGGGAGCCAGCCAAGGAGACAGATCCTAGAGGATGATGGCCAGGGAGGCCACCTAGACCTGCAGAGCCCAGGGCTGGAACTGAAGCCGGATCTCCTCCAAGCTCAGGGACCCAAGGGCGAGAGCATCAGCCTCCCAGCCCTGGGCAATGTGGCCACATCGGCAGCCCAGTGATACCCCAGAGAGGCCACCATGCCGGGTCACTGGGCCACAGAGTGTACCTGGAAGTCCTCGAACCCTTGCACAGCACAGGATGCAATTCAAAATAATACCTGCTTCCTAAAAGTAATGAAAGACCAATAGCATGACAACGACTGGAAACTTCTGGGATCACTCAGCACCCTTGTTTCTGCAGCAGCAGAACAGGCAGCGGGCGGTGGAGAAGGCAGCGCCCCACAACTGCAGTGCCCCACAACTGCAAAGCCCACGCTACCATTCTCGGCCCCAGGCAGCTCAGCCCCAGGGAGCTCGGCCCCAGCACATCTCGAAATCAAGGTGTCAAAAGAATGAATACATTTCAGGGTGAGGGAAGAACCTGCCACTGTGATGACAGCCCACATCCCAGGCATCTTTCTGGCGGCGGATCAAGGTCCTTATCCTAGTAACTCCAGCACCTGGGGAGATGGGGCTTCCAGGCTCAAGGGCTCGGTGGGAGTGACCGGTCCATTAACCCCTGTGCCTGCACAGATGCATGGGCTCCCGGGAGAGGCTCGGGCATACAGTCCTCCCCCACCCCTTTCCATGTTGCTCCTGAGCCCAACGGCCTCCTTTTACAGATGCAGAAACTGAGACCAGAGAAGGGGATGGGACAGTGGACAGGACAGTGTATTACAAATGCAAACCTCAGACTCCTCCCCACCACCCTCTGATGTTTGCCCCACGGCACCCATTTTACAGATGGGAAAACTGAGGCGCGCAGGAGTACAGACTCGCCTGAGGCCCAGATGGACAGAGCCAGGGACAGGACTCAGACGCAGGATGGCCAGGCTCTGAGACTCAGAAGTCCACCCTGCAGTGTCGGACGGGGGGCCAGGCCAGTATTGCCTGGGGGCTTTAGAACTCCCCACCTGAGAAGCACTGCACCGCACAGTGACCGCCAGCCTCATTCCTGAGTCCCCATTCTGGCCACCCCCCGTCCACCCACCGCCACAGCTGCCAGTGCCTGCTCACCCTGATCCCAGCGAGCGTCTGTACTGTGCCGTGGCCCAGTGTCCAGGCCCCTGGATGGAAACAGGATGGCAGCCTGCAGGCTGCTGTGGAGGCTGTGGAGGACGTGATGAGGGCTATGTCTGCCCTGGAGCAGGTGCTCAGCAGTGCCAGGAGACATTGTCATCATGACACCCTAGATGTGCTCCTGGCCTCACTGTGGCTTCTGCAGGCCTAGTCCACAGTTTGCGTCTGGGTCCCGCACCACACAAGCTCTGGGGGCTGGACGATGCCTCCCCCTTCTCTGGCAGGCTCCCTCTGCCGTGCCATTCCTGCTGCCCGCAGTGGCAGTGCCTGGCCTCCCTCAGGCGCCTGGGGGCCCCGCCTGCACCCAGCCCAGCCTCCTCCATCAGGGAGGCAGTAGTTGAACGCGTGGGCACTGAAGCCTGACTCCTGGGCTCAGCTGACCGGTGCCCCAGCAGGCCTCGGGGAAGTGCCTGGTGCAGAGGAGCGGGGAGCTTTGGTGATGGCCGTCCTACACTGCGCCCATCACTGACGCCTTGTCTCTGACAGTACAGCAGTGTCGCCATGGCACCAAACATTCTCCAAGGGCAGGGGTCCCCCAGTACCTTACCAAATCTTGACTTTGAGACCATGCTCGGCCCCCAGAAGCTGACACATGACAGTCTGTTGGGCAGAATTGAACCGGGTGCCCTGGGCACCCCCATGGCATCCTTGTCCACAGAGTGGGACCACAGCATCCCTGCCTCCCAAGGGGGCCCGGGGCAGCTCCCAGCAGGGTGGGGGAGGGGCATGCATCGACACAGTGTGGCGTCCTCCACAGAAATGACGCAGCTGGCGCGGTCAGTCGGGAGGCCCCACATTATGCAAAGCCCCAGCGCCGAGGGCTCAGATTGAAATGTAGGAGCTGAGCGGGAGTCTAAAGGTCACGGACCATGAGGCTTGGCAGGGAAGCAAATGAAGAGCTTGGGCCCAGAACCCCGGGGGGCTGTACACATGATGAAAAGAATAAATCCGCCATCCTGGGCTGCTGTGGGGGGTGACATAATGAGGCTGGCACACCATGCCTCGCTCGCTAACTAGCGCTCTCCGGTGTATAGGTGCCGGGCCCTGGGTCCTAGGAGTCTGGCAGCACCAGGAGTGGAGCCCACGGGGAATGGGCACTGGGCTGGCTCAGACCACAGTAGCCTCCCCAGGAAAAGGCCACAGGGTCACTGGGGTGTCCCCCTTCCTCCTGGCCGCCAGGCAGCTTTCCCCTCATCCATCCTGCTGGAGCCCAGGCCTCCCCACTGCTCCCCTAGGCTACTGCTCACCATAGCCCATGGTTCTCCCAGGGCCTACAGCCTCCATCCCCCCAATCCTGCCCCACGCTGTGCCCCAAGCTATGCAAGACAGTGACTCTCCCACCACCCTCCGCAGAGGCCACCCGCAGCTCCGTCATCTCAGCTCTGCTGCTCAGATGTCGGCATTCCCAGCAATCACAGGGCCCTTGTCAGAATGCAGCTCCAGGATGGGCCAGGACATCTGTATCTCCAGCAGCACCCAAGTGCTGTGGATGCCATGGGTCACTGGGCACCCTGTGAGTGACCCTCCATGATCCAGCCCAATTCACACCCCAGTCTCATCCCCACCCCGAGAGCCTGGGTCTCTCCCAATCCCCCCACGTGCCACACTTATCTCCTTGTCCTCATGCCCTCAGTCCGGAATGCCTCCTCTGCTGACTATGCACACCATGGCAATCACATTCATTCTTAAAGTGCAAAGGCCACCTCCATTATGGAGTCTTCCCAAATCCTCCCCCCAAAAAGAATGACCCTCTCCTCTATGTCCCCACTGGATGCTGCCTGGCTCCTGGTGCAGGATGGTCCACTTTCTGCTTCAGCAGGCTGCCCCGTTCACCTGGGGGTCCCCAGTGCACAATACAGTGTAGAGTTCCATAAACATTTGCTAAGTGGATGAACAAATGAATGGATGGATGGATGGACGGACAGATGCAGACAAATGGATGAGTGATGAGTGATGGGTGGATGGGTGGATGGTATTACCAGGTGTGATGGTTAATTTCATGTGTCAACTTGACTGGGCCTTGGGGTTCCCAGATATTTGGTCACACATTATTCTGGGTGTTTCTGCAGGAGTGTGTTTGAATGAGATTAATGTATAAATCAGGAAACTGAGTGAAGCACATTGCCCTCCACAATGAAGGCCAGCCTTATCTAATCAGTTAAAGGTCTGAATAGAAGAGAAGGCTGACCTTCCCCCCAGTTAAAAGAGAATTATCTTGCTGACAGCCTTCAACCTGGAGCATCAACTCTTCCAGGCTCTACAGCAGCCTACCAGCCTTCAGATCAAACTGGGACATTGGCTTTGCAGATTCTGGACCACCCAGCCTCCATCTTTAGGTGAGCCAGTTCCTTATAACAAATCTCTGTCATAGATATGAAAATATATACATGAAAAGCTCTAGATATAGACAGATACAGGTATGGATATGGATATAGATACAGAAAGAGATCTAGACACACACTTCCTACTGGCTCTGTTTCTCTGGAGAACCCTGACCAATGCACTGGGTGTCTTCATCTCCTTCATACAAGAGCACACAACACCGCTCCTTCCCAAAGACATCACAGACTTGACCATGAGAACACCACGCAGATCGAACACCCATGACCTTGCAACACCCTGTGGTAGAAGCTCTTAGGCCCTTTTTCGGCCTCTGAATGACCTCAGCCCTCTGTGCCCTGGGCATGAGCCAAGTAAGGTTTGGTCCAATCATGATGGGAGGGAGTCCAGGCAAGCTACAAAAGGAGGAAATTCAGACGATCGGTGCTGGAAGCCTGGGTGCTCTCCAGCAAGGACTCTCCCTGGGACGGAAGGCCAACTTTACAAGACAGAGGCTGTCTTTCTGGAAAGCTCCTAGAGCCCTTGGAGCAAGGGAAGAGGACGGAGTCCTTAGACCCTCTTGATTCCCAGTCCTGGGGGCTAAGAAATTGGCACCAAGAACCTCCCAGGGAGAGGAGCTCCAATCAGCTGGTGGCAGGGACATTCTTTAATGGGTCATGGGATGGCAGGGTTGGAAAGCTTTCACCGTGTGAGAATTATGGGGGAAGGAGATGTTCTGGGGGAGGAAACAGGGTACGCAGAGATGGGGCCGCCCTTGGAGGAGAGGCTCCCACCTGTGGGTTCCGAGCACGGCAAGCTGCCCCTATACCCAAAAGTAGAAAGGACACCCTCACAGGCAGACCCAGAACGGGGCCCGGGAAATAGCAAGAGGAATAAAATCAAAGGGGCCCCCGTGTGCGGGGACCTCCCACACAGACCAGGCTGCACAGCAGAGCAAGGCGCCGCAGGCCTCACGCGAGTCCACTTGGGGCCAGGACGGGGCAGCCTGGCCACAGCAATGGGCCCGTCCAGCCCCGGCCTGGCCAGCAGGACTGGGTTCCCATACAGTCCATCCAGGGGCACCGGCCGGCTGCTGACGCCGTGGAGGAACACTGGGTTCCCATGCAGTCCATCCAGGGGCACCGGCCGGCTGCTGACGCCATGGAGGAACACTGGGTTCCCATGCCATCCAGGGGCACCGGCCGGCTGCTGACGCCATGGAGGAACACTACGGGGCACTCCCCTCTTAGATGGTAGCCCTGGTCACATGGGCTGAAGGCCCTCGGGGGTGGGCCCAGCCACCCAGCCCACACCTGTGGCCACAGCGGCCCCAGTGCAGCTGGACAGAGTCGTAGGCCCCAAGCCCTGACCACAGAGCAGCGCTGAGGGTCCTGGAGTGGATCCAGGAGTGCATCAGGTCCTGAGTGCCCTCAGCTCCCACAGCTGGACCTGGAGATGGCCCCTTCTCCACTCCTCACCATGCAGGGGCCAGGCCAAGTCCATGTCCTCTGCATAATTCTCACCATGAGCCTGTGTAGGCAGGACGATCACCTTCGTCTTCAAGAGAGGACAGAGAAGGCAAGGAATATGCCAAGTTTTAGGACCAGTAGAGACTGGAGAGAGAATCTGCACCACATCCACCCCGAGATTCTGCTTTTAGGAGCTGAGCTTCGGGCCTCCCCACAGCACCTGACACATGCAGGTGACTGTCACATGTTGAACTGTGTCCCCTCCAAACCCACCTGTGGAAGGCCTAATTAACACCCTGCACCCCAGAATGTATGTATTTATTTGGACACAGGACCTTTAAATGGGGTGATTACATTAAAATAAGGGGGTCAGCACGGCCCTGACCCAGTGTGACTGGTGTCTTCACAGGAAGAGGAAATTAGGACACAGGCACAGACGAGGATGCCGGGAGGAGACAGCATCTGCGAGCCAAGGAGAGGGGCCTCGGACACCTTGTCTCAGCCTTCCAGCCTCCAGGACTGAGGAATCAGCCTCTGCTGTGGAAGCCCCTGGCCTGCAGTCCTTTGTCACAGCAGCCCAGGCAAAGGACACTATGGCCAAGAAATGCCACCCGTGAGCTCCCACCTCCTCCCGTCCGGTCATCCTCAGCTCCCGCCACCCCCTGCCTCACAGCTGGATGAGGAGCCCCAGAGAAGGAGAAAGCAGACGCCCACACCCTCCCCGCTCCCTGGCACCCTGAGCCTACGGTGCCTCCAGGGAGGGAGCAGGGCAAGGTGCCACAGGCCTCACGCGAGTCCACTTGGGGCCAGGATGGGGCAGCCTGGCCACAGGAATGGGCCTTTCCAGCCCCGGCCTGGCCAGCAGGACTGGGATCCCGTGCAGTCCAACCAGGGGGCACCAGTCAGCCCTGGGAAAACCCCGACAGGAAGGTTTTGGAAGAGGGGACAGCAGGCACCACAGCCACAAAACGGGGTTCAGCCACTATGCCTGAGGACCCAGAGGGTTTGGTTTCACTGCTCTTGGGGCCTGGGGAGAAGAAACAGGACAGAGAGGTGAAAGGTGAGGAAGGAGGGAGGAAGCAGAGCAGTGGGTGAGGCCGGGAAACGACTCCCTGGCAATGGGGCTGGAGCGAACTCTTCACCCCAAGCCACCATGCAGAGGGGCGCCAGGTGTATCTGCCTGGAAGGGATGCAATGTGCCCCCTGCCACCTTTTACCAAATCTCAAGAAAGCCCACCTCTCACCCACAAGGCCCCATAAGAACACAGGATCGCAACCTGCAGGCTGCTGGGGAGGCTGTGGAGGACAAGACGAGGGCTTCGTCTGCCCCGGAGCAGGCACTCAGCAGCTTTCCGGAGAAGTCGAGAAGAAAGTGGCTCCCTCACCTCGGTTAACGCAGAGAGGATCAGAGCCAGAGCACGGAGAACCCAGGCTCAGCGGTGACGAGCACAGACAGGGGACACACAGACCTCGGGGAGGCCCTCAGGCTGCAAGGCGGGTGTGGAGCCAGGCTGGAGCCAATCCTGGCTAGCTCTCGAGAGGCCTGAAGCACTGCCGGCCTCTGGGTTCCATCCCAGAATTGCTCAAGCTGATGTTCCGTCCTGCCCCACAGGGCCTCCCGCGTGTGTGTGAGCATGCACATGAACATGGCACAAGTGCACAAGAGCAGGTGCGGTGGTGTGGATGAAATGCGAGGGGTGCTGTGACCTGCTGGTGGCACCATCAGGGATGGCCCCACTGCCTTTCAGCTGCACGGGATGCATCGAGGAACTCACTCGCTAGCCAGGCACCATTCAATTCGTGCGTGTGATCCTGGAGATGAGGAGACCCAGAAGGGAGAAAACGAAAACAGAAACAGGCCACGCCCTGGTACTTCCTGGCTGTGCTTGAAGATGTGGCCTGGGGAGCAGGTGTGCCCCCCCCCTCCATCCCCCATCGACGGAGCAGGGCCTGCCCGTGAGCTCTGGCACAGTGACAGCTCCACACTGAGCCGCCGCAGGGCCGCTGCATCTTAACCTCAGTGGTGACTCTGAGGGAGGTGGCCTGTGAAAGCTGGGGACAGATGGCAGTCTGGATTAGTGGCCTCGGGGGAAGGGGCTGGGCTTTTCTTTGTCTCGCATGGCTTGTGTCAGTGTGCCTGGAAGAAACAGCCCCTCTGCCCTCCGCCTGTTTGGGATGAGTCTCCTCATACATTCACCCCACCCCCACTTGCCTGGCTGTCACAGACGTCTGGACTTAACCCTGGAGCAAACAGAACGGCACTGACCATGAGCTATGGGTGCGTGCTGCAGCTCAACAGGGCTCCGTCAGCTCCTGCCCTGGAAGGACACGTGGAGGGCCAGCAAGGCCAGGCTTGGGGCCAGACAGGCGCAGGTTCTAATCCAGGCTCTGCTCCTTGGGCTCTGTGACCTCAGGCTGGCCACATACCTCTCCAAGCCTCAGTCCCAAAGGGGCTCAGTGAGGCCACCTCCCAGGTCTGGGAGCAGAAAAGGTAATGCATGCCTGGTGCCTGCCACCATAGACACTCCCTCAGTGGTGGCACTGCAGCTTCCAGCCCTCCCAGCAGCAAGGAAAGCCATCACTGGCGAATCAGAGTCCCCCCAGGCTATGGAGGCTGGTTTGGGGGTCCAGACCCTCCAGAGCCATGTTTTTGTCATGGTGGCAGAGTTCGAACACAGCCCCAAGTGCTTTGACTTTGCTCTCAGTGAGAGACAGGGTCTTTGTTCCCTCCCCTTGAACCCAGGCGGTCTTCTGACAGGTTGACTGTGGAAGTGATACTCTGTGGATTCCAAGGCTGGGACCCAAAAGGGCACACAGCCTCTGCCTTCTCTGCAGGGACCCCCTCGCTGCAGCCCAGGCCTCATGGCAGCAGTTCCACTGCTGTACGGGCACCACGCTGGAAGGAAGCCCCAACTGGTCCATAGCAGAGAACAAGCACAGGGGCCCCGAGAGCACAAGAGGAGAGAGAGATGTCTGTGTGCAGCCTGGTGGGCCAGCTCACAGGATGTGGATAGAGACATCCATGCAGCCCCCAGGCACCACTCCAGCCCACTCTAGCAGCAACCACACGGGGACCTCAAGTGGAGATCACCCTCAACCCCCAGCTGGGCCTGAACCACAGAGTGAGCAGGGGTGAGCCCCGGTCCCAGCCCCTTCCCAGGTCTGCAGCCATCACCAAGCGTTGGCCACGCCATGCTGGTTCAGAACAACGGAGAGAGGAGAAGCCGGAGGAAGAGTTCAATGAGATGATGCAGTAAACGTTTCTGTCATGCTTAAGATCTGGCAAAATGCTGTTCTCAGTGCTCCTTTGCATTCAACAGAGAATGACTCGGGTCTGCTCTGAGCCAAGAGCAGGGCTGGGTACACCACACAAAGATGAAGAGGCCTGGTCCCTCCACTCACAGTTCACGGTCCAGTGGGCTGGATGTGGGCATCCAGGAGCCACGACTATAGCCACGATCACAGTGCCCACAGTTCCTGCCATAAATAAAAGCTCCCTGAGGCCTCCCCTGAAGCAGAAATGTGTGTGCAGCACAGCACGGGTAGGGGAAGATGTGAGTAACCCTGTAACTCTGACAGAGTAATCAGGAAAGTCTGCATGGAGGAGGCAATACTGCATTAGGGTTTTGAAGGATCAATAGGAGTCTGCCAACATATTTTGTATAATTGGATCATATTCTCTTTCTTTCTCCCTTTGAAGCATTTTATGGAACATACATTGCATACATCACTCCCCATGAGGTAGAAGGAAGACTGGTCTGTTTACACCAAAGCAAAGATGTCATAGATGAAATGTCCTTGGCAAAAACAACTCATAATTAATGAAGTTTGGGGTCCTCCAGGCCCATTCAGCCCCCAGTGAGCTCATGAGGGAGGACCAAGCCCCAGGACCATCCTGGAATCGGAAGGAGCAGAGGGAGTGGGAGGTCCACAGGAGCCCCTGATCCCTCCCGAGTGCCACACCTGCTGCTCCTTGTTACAGTTTGACTCTGTCCTCACCCAAGCCTCACTGTAATCTCCAGTGTTGGTGGTGGGGCCTGGGGGGAGGTCACGGGGATGGAGTTCTCATGAATGGTTTAGTACCACCCTCCTTTGCACTGTACAGGAAGTGAGTTCTCACAAGATCTGGTTGTTTAAAAGTGTGTAGCACCTCCTTTTTCTCCCTCTTTCTCTCTCTTTCTCTCCCTCTCTCTCTTTTTCTCTCTCTCCCTCCCTCCTTTCTCTCTCTCTCTCTCCTTGCCAGGTAAGACACCTGCAGGCTTCCCGCCATGAACAAAAGCTCCCTGAGGCCTCCCCTGAAGCAGATGCCGTGATGCTTCCTACACAGCCTGTGGCACCACGAGCCAATCAAACATCTTTTCTTTATAAATTACCCAGTCTCGGGTATTTCTTTTTTTTTTTTTTTTTTTTTTTTTTTGAGACGGAGTCTCACTCTGTCGCTCAGGCTGGAGTGCAGTGGCCAGATCTCAGCTCACCGCAAGCTCCGCCTCCCGGGTTTACGTCATTCTCCCACCTCAGCCTCCCGAGTAGCTGGGACTACAGGCGCCCGCCACCTTGCCCAGCTAGTTTTTTGCATTTTTCAGTAGAGACGGGGTTTCACCGTGTTCGCCAGGATGGTCTCGATCTCCTGACCTGGTGATCCGCCCGTCTTGGCCTTCGGGTATTTCTTTAAAGCAATGTAAGAACGGATTAATACACTCCCCCAGCCACAGGCCACCATAGGTCATGAGGTGTGGGCAGAAGCAGCAGCAGACCAAAGCAAAGGGCCAGAATTCCAGAAGGCGAGGTTTCTGAGACCACAGAACACGACTAAGCCGAATCCTGCTGCTGCAGCTTCCCGGGGGCTACAGTCCCAGCCCCACCTCCTCTCACCCTTCACACTCATCACAAATTATCAAGAAGCCATTCCACCTTCCCTGTTTGGTGCCTTAATGGTGCATTTGTCTTCACACTCGAGGAGGATTAAGCAAGAGGCTGATTTCAAGGAGAAAATTAAATGTTGTCAGACCTGCCTTCCCCAGCCTGGCTCAGCCACGCTCCCCGGGCTGCCCCTTGGGGCTCAGCCCTGCAAGGTTCCCAAGCCACCTGGGCAGAGCCGAGCTTCCTGGGGACTTCCCAGAAGATGGATCCTGCTGCAGTGCCTAGCAGGGCCCTGGAAACCAGCATGTCAGGCCACACAGCCTTTCCCCACCAGCCCTGGGACCCCCAGCTCACGCAGCAGCCCCACCCTCTTTGCATCGCTATTTTAATTTGCTACTACAATTAATAAAACGCAACAGCCATTGAGTTCCTACCCTGTGCCTGGTAGGTATCAGTCATCCCTCTGAACAGATGAGACAACTGAGGCCCAGAGGAGTGAACTCACCACACGTGACACTTGACAGCATGGACTTCAGAATGAGGCAGCCAGGGTCAGATTCCAGGGGTGGACAATTGCACAGGTGACAGGTGTGGGCCACAGGCCAGACCAGGCATCTTCTGAGATGCCCTTCCCAAGCCCAGCCCTTCCCAGGAAGGCACCAGGAGGCCCCTGAGGCGCCTGCACTGGGGGCGTAAGCACACACGGGTCATGCTGTGATTCTGGGGTACCTTGGTGGACATGTCTAGAGAACATCCGCATGGGCACCGAGTACACACCCCATTCCTGACTTTTGACCCCATGACTTCATTTCAGAGAGAATTCATCCTAGGAAACCACCAGACACATGGATAAAGAGTTACGTCCAAGGGTATTAATTGGGTTAATGCATGTCAGCATAATTATTTATAATGTAAAAATTAGCATCATTCCAAGGACACAGTGATAGAAAAATAAAGAAATGACCGTGTGGCCACCTGTCCTTTCCAAAGGATTTTCACCAAGGTAGGAAAATGCATACAATATAACGTTAGGTGCACAAAGAAAAATTCCAAACTCTGTGTGTGAGTGTGTGTGTGTGTCTGTGTGTGTGTATACATATACACTAAGGTCCTTATCTTTGCACAGAAGAAAAATGGGATGGGAAGGCACCAAAAAGCTGGCCATTGGTATCTGTGAGGAATGAGAATGTGGGTCATGTCCAGTTTCTTTTTCCTTAGGCCTTTCCTCTTGCGAGGTCTAAAACGAGCATGAGTCCTGTCCTTCATCAGAACACGAGTCTGGGTTTTTTGTTGCTTGGTTGGTTGTTGTTTTTATTACAATACAAATCTTGGCAAATTCAAGGCTCAGGAAGTCTGGGATTTCAGCGTCCTGGGGTCCAGTTGGGGTCCAGTTGGGATCCAGGAAGAGGAGCCCTCCCTCCACCAACCCAGCCAGGGCCTGCCTGAAAAAAGCAAAGAAGCCTTTGCGTGTTCTTGAGTGAATGAGTTGAGGTGGGGTGGAGGGAGAAGAGGAATGGTCTCCAGCCTTCCTGCAGCTCTTCTGCAGAAACCGCTCCCTAGGCCGGCCCCATGACCATCCTAGGGAGACCACAGTTGCCGTGCCCAGTGCTCCCACCCCACACAGGTGTGTACGCCCCGGCCCTCCCCACACCTGCCCTTTCCAGATCCTCCCACTCTCTCCTGCCACGGCCTGGGGAGCCTGACCACAGCACGGGGCCTCCCTCCCTGCACCAGCGCTCTGCCCTGGTCGCACTACCCTTGTTTTTAAACAGCTCCACTGGAATCGCATTCGTGTGCCAGACGTGCACCAAGCCAGTGGCTGTTAGCATATTCACAGATCCCCACACACACCACCAGTCCATTTTAGAGAACTTCCATCACCATGCCCGTTAGCTACCACCCCCGTGCCCACCCCCGCCCGTCCCAAGCAACCACTGACCTGCTTTCCGTCTCTGTGGCTGTCTCTATTCTAGACACTCCATAGACATGCAGCCATATAGTATGTGGCTATTCGTGGCTGACTTGTTTGACTGAGTGTCCTGTTTTCAAGACCCATCATGTATCAGGTGTCGGGGCTCCATTCCTGTCTGTGGCTGAATAATATTCCACCGTGTGGATGAGCCACATTTGGTTTCTCCGTGTCTGTTGCTGGACATTTGGGTGGTCTCACCTTTGGGTACCATGAATCTTGCCATAGCGGGGACACGGGTTTTCATCTCTCTGGGGTTTATACCTAGGAGGGGATTGCTGAGTCACAAGACACTTTCTGTCCCTCAAACATGCCCAGTTCATTCCATCATCTGAGGTCCCAAAACGTCTTTTCCCCTTGCCTGGGGGGCTCCAAAGCCATCCCGACCACCCTGGCCCAGGTGGGTCATCACTCGCCCCATTTTTTCCATAGCACTTAGCCCCATCTGAACTTATTTCACTGTTTTTAGGTTTTTTGTCTCTCTCCCATGCTAAAAAATATAAGCTCTGCGAAGGTAAGGATCCGAATGGTTTGGTCCGTATTGAACCACTGCCTCCTACCACAGGGCCAAACACTCAGAATATACTCAATAAACATATGCTTAACTTAATATCTTCCTCCAAGAGTCAGCGAAGTGCTTCCTTTTCCAGGAAGCCTGCCTGGGCCTCCTACGGAACGAGCTGTCCACTCCACGGCCAGGCAGCTCTAGAAGATGAGTGTTGGGTTTTGCTTCCCCTCCCTGGACTGTGGGCTTCAGGAGGGAAAGCCTCTGTCTTTCCTTCCCTGTTCCCCTATGCCCTCACAGGCCCAAAGCATGTTAAGGGCTGGATGGCTTTTGCCAAACCACTGTCCCACCCGACATCCCTGTGGTTGCAAAGTTCTGCTCACTGGTGGGTGACTTGGGGTAATCCGAACCTGCCCCCAATTCAATTCCAGCTCTCGCACACCTTGAACAAGAACAGCGCCAAGGGTATTCCCAGCCACACAGGAGGTCACTACGGAGCTCTCTGGTTCTGCTGGTCATGCAGCCTGAAAAGGCTGACCCAAGGACATATGCATGTAATACCCAGAGAGCTCATTCAAACTGCAGACGCTGGGCCCACGCACAGGCCCA
Source organism: Papio anubis (assembly GCF_008728515.1). Lineage (NCBI taxonomy): Eukaryota > Metazoa > Chordata > Mammalia > Primates > Cercopithecidae > Papio > Papio anubis. Next base: position 179,829,694 of record NC_044978.1, on the reverse strand, counting down.
GGGTCTGGTGGGACCAGGATGTTTGCAGCGAGCTCCCATCTCTGCCTTTACAACAAGTCCTCAGGAGATTCTGATACACACCAAAGTCTGGGAATAACTCCTCAAGGACATCAGTTCAAAAACTCAGGGGAAAAAAGGTGATAATATTTGCCCACAAGAATGTGGGGACATCTGGTCAACCCACAGGGACATGGTCGGCTCTGTGAGTATGAAGGGCAAAGTCAACATGATTAGATGTTTAATTGGGTGCCATCACTGAGCTGACACATTTGCCCACATAAATAATTATGATTTATTAAACAGCATTCTGCTTATTAAAGCTTTCTTCCCTCTCTCTCTGACAAACCATTGGGGCATTACTTTGTTTTGAAAAATCATTCCTTTTTTAAACAACCTGTGTGGGTGCTGCTTAATTAAACATGCAACTTGGAGACATAAAAGGAATTAAACATGGGGGGTGTTGGAAATTTCTCGCAAATTCATCCCCAAGTCACTTCCCACTGCTCAGTGACCGAGCTTGGCCTTGGGAAGGAGCTGGAAAGTGTCATGTTTCACACATGGGATGCACCTGGCGAGGCCACCCCACAGCGTGCAAAACAGGGCTGGAAATAGGAGCCACAGGCACTTGTTCAGGTCCCCACACATGGAACTTTCCAAAACTGGGGAAATATCAATTGGCCCCACTCCCTCTGAGCTAGACAGCAACCCCTTGCCTGAATCAACCTCGCCCACCTAAACCAATGCTTACTAGATATTTCCAGAAAATAAGCTTGAAAATCATACAAGCCCCTGGCTCCAACTGGCCCTGCTTGGCATCAGGAATTAGGAGAATGGCATCTTCCTTCTCCCTCTGCCAGGCCTTCATCCACCCATTCCTTTTCTTTCCATTACCCCACCATGCCTTGAATCCAATAGTGGGGTACAGAGAAGATTCAGACAAGGTCCCTGGACTCCACGTTGCACACTCAGTGGCAGGAGCTCACCCGTCAGCAATTCACGCCACACACCAGGGAGAGGGTGGCCATCCCCCCACCAGCCACCAAGCCTTGGTTTTTGCCTCGGGAGGCCTGGAGGACAGCTCCTCGCTGGGCCCCATGGCACCCAGCTGGCTCCCTCAGTGCAGGGCCACCTCGCACATCAGAGCTGCCTGCCACCAGCCTGGCACACAGACAGCTCAGGCCTCGGAATCTGAAGTCTCAGTCCAACTCCAGTAAAACTAAGGCCTCCACTTTGAGTGGTCAATGAACAGCTGTTGTTCTAAACTGTATACACTCTTGGCGGAACTAGTTCTGAAATCCATGACACAAATTCCTGGTCTCTTAAATCCAGCAAACCCAACACTCCTTTATTTTCACGACGACGTGGAGTCATCACGGTGGAACATGAGGGTGCAGAAGACGGGAGTGCAAGCATGAGGGTCTCACCGTGCGGCTGCTGCGGGCAAGGTCTGTACCCTGCACAACGGGTCCTGCTTGCCCTACGGGCCATCCACAGGCCCTCCAAATTCCCAGCCTGATATGCGTTGGCTGTGTCCCCACCCAAATCTCATCTTGTAGTTCCCATGATCCCCCCGTGTCATGGGAGGGACCCAGTGGGAAGTGGTTGGATCGTGGGGGTGGTTCCCCCATGCTGTTCTCAGATTAGTGAGTTCTCACGAGATCTGATGGTTTTAGAAGCATCTGGCATTTCCCCTGCTGCGCTTCTTCCTGCCACCTTGTGAAGAAGGTGCCTTGCTCCCCCTTCCCCTTCCACCATGATTGTAAGTTTCCTGAGGCCTCCCCAGCCATGCCGAACTGTGAGTCAATTAAACCTGTTTCTTTTATAAATGACCTAGTCTTGGGTAAGTCCTTACAGCAGCGTGTGAACAGACTCAGGCACAGCCTTCAACAGTGAATCATCCGGGTGCCCAGGCCACAGGCCAGACCCATTAAACCCGGCTCCCAGCATGGGGCCCAGACAGCAGATATTCTAACACCAAGTTAGAGAACCCGGAGTCTGGGTTCGGGGGACATGGACACAGGCTGTCCCATGGGTTACCTCAAACTCAACATGGTCCTGAAGTCTGACATTGTCTCTGCCTTCAGAAAGCTGTCATTTCTCATAGACACGGACACACACACACGCAGCATAAATAGACAAAAAGATCAGCTAAATCCAACGTGCAGAATATAATTAAGGAAATGAGCAGGAGGCAGAGATGGTACAGAGACACAGTGGTCCCCAAAATGAGTAGGAGCCAGCTATGCATGCCAGGCAGAGGGAGTCACCCAGGTACAGGCTCTGAGATAGGAAGGGCCTAGCATGTTCTGGAAGCTACAAGAACACAGCATGGCAGAGTGCACGGGAGCACTGTGTTCCAGGGCAGAGTGCCTGGGGGCAGTGCAGTAAGATTTGTGGAATGAGAAAGGGCCGGAGAAAGTGTTTGGGTTTTATCTTAAGTGTGCTGGGAAAGCCATAGGACAGCGTTTCCCGGACATGAACGTGGGTGGCATAGTACAGGCATCATAGAGGCAAGTCCTAACATTCCTATTGGGATTCGTCATTATAATATTGAAGGGTTGCCTTCTTGCCCTTTGCCCTCAAATTCCCACTGGCTTCAGAGATCTGAAAACACATGTAGTCTGGAATCAACCTTTTGTTAAATGCAGAAAAGGTGTCTAATGATGCTCACATCCCCAATCTCCTGTTTCCATCCCATATACTGAGCATAAATAGAGACAAAGAATATGCATCAGGTTTCATAAGGAATATTTTTTTAAATGCCTTTAATCTCTTGAGAGAGGAATTATTTCAGTGGGCTAGCGCCAATATCTATAATTAATATCTATGAAAAGTTAAACCCAAGGAAAAAACTTTTCAGGCAAAAATCCTCACGCGATTTCCAGGTAATTAACAGTTTGGTCTCCGCCACGGTAAAAAATAGGCTTCCACCTGAAACTAATTTCTTTTATGGCTACCGAGGCCATTCTTGAAGTGATGGAGGAGAAGAAGGTGATTAGAATCCATTTACGCAGCACAAATAGGAGGTGACACCTGCCTGGATGGGAGGTGAGCCGGCCAAGTGCAGTGAGGAATGAAGGATCTCCTCACTGGGGATTTCTCTAATTGCTTAATCTGACCTTCTACTCGGGCCAAGTCCGCCCACTCAGAAACCTCCAAAGATAAACTCTGGTTTCAGGAGGGCCCCTCCTGACCCCCAAGCCATCCAGCAGCTCTGCCCACCCTGGCCATTCATGCACATGTCTGAAGAGCCCTCCCCGCACAACTGGGGAAGCCGGGCCACGGAGATGCAATGGCCTGTCCAACATCACCCAGCTGTACAGGGGGAGGCAGCCTGGGACCCTGTGCATTGTGACCCCGGCCGGCACAGCTGTCCCCTCTCCTGGACTCTCAACCCTCGCCACACTAAAAATACACAATCCCTTCAAGAACCCTGCCCCTGTGAGCCCAGCTCAGGTCCCCACAGCTCCCATAGGTCAGAGCTCCACCCCCCAGGCTTCCCACGTGGCTTCATCCTCACGCTGTATTTAACAGTTGGAGACTTTTCCTCTTTGTGTGTGCGTGTTGTCACACACCCCCACACACAGCTACATAACGAGTCAGGGAGAGCCGAAGGCCCCGGCCGTGGGCATTTTTATGGAGGGTGTGGCGGCCACACCACTCTGCCCCGCCCTGGGGAACTGCCTTCCACTCGCAGATGCTCAGTAAATATTTGCTGATTTGAGAGTGGTGGAAGTTTTGCCAAATTTTGCTTCCAAGTGCCTTAAAAAACCTTCATTCTAAGTAAAAGCACATGGCCTGTGAGCCTCCTGCTGCAGGCTCTGGCCCCTGGAACCGGCAGGCAGGATGGACCGAGATGCCACGTGCCAGGCGAGTCGGTTACATGTGCTTTAAAAATAACTTTCCTTTGTCCGCAGCTCAGTGTCCACTCATCCATCCACTCATCCACCCCACAGACATCACTGAGCACTGTGATGCCCGAGGGCCAGGGCACCAGCAAGCTGCGGGGTCCTTGGGCCTCATGGAGGGGTGGCAATGGGGCAAGGGCCAGGAAGGCAGGGGTGAGATGGAAGTTTCCAGACCGGGCAAAGAGACCTGACAAGGAGGGGACCCAGCAAGCAGCCAGCATGGAGTAGGTGAAGGGGAAAAAGGAGCCCCATGGAGCAGGGCCAGACTTGCTCTGAAAGACTTTAAGCTAAGAAGTGAGGCCAGATCCAAGCATCCAAAGACGCGCAGCTGCAGTGTGGATGGAGGGTCAGAAGAGCCACAGGAACCGCCATGCAACGTGGACGGAGGATTGGAAGAGTCACTCAGGCTTCTGCGTCCCCGGGAGGGGAACCACGGAAACCACCATCTCATCTCTTTGGCTTTGCTGCTGGAGGGCGGGGCAGGCTGATCTCAGCCCCCAAGAAGACACCCCCATCCAAATCCCAGAACCTGTGCATGGGTTCCCTTGTAGAAATGTTGCAGGTGTGATTAAGGCTCTAGGGAAGGGAGAGGAGCCTGTATTGTCTGGTGGCCCTAATGTCATTACGAGGGTCCTTATAAGGGGGAGGCGGGAGGGTCAGAGCCAGAGAAGGAGAAGCGAAGGCAGAGATTGGAGGGATGCAAGGAAAGAGCATGAGGCAAGGCATGTGGGCACCTCTGGATGTTGAAAAAGGCAAGGACACGGAATCTCCCCAGGAGCCTCCTGAAGGAGCCAGTCCCACCGACACCTTGACATTAGCCCGTGCTGCTGAGTTTGGACTTCTGGCCTCCAGAACCATAAGAGAATGAAGCTGTGTTGCTTCAAGCCACTGAGTTTGTGCAGTTTGTTACAGCAGCCACAGGATTAAAACAGGGAGATGTGGCCTGGAGTTAATGGCCCGTGGCCATGGACCCCTCCGTCTACCACTGCAGACCCCAGGTGGAGCAGTGCTGGGCTGGGCGGTGGAGCTCACCATTCCCACGTACAAGGCAAGCGCATCTCCCCTCACTGCTGCTTTCTAAAGATTACCCTGGAATAAAGCAAAGTTGGAACCACCTGGCACTACGCCCACAAACCCACTGTCCCTCAAGTTCGTGAGCAGAACAGACCCACAGGCTGGAAACAACAGCAAAGACAGGCGTCCTTCGTGGCCACCAGAAAAGCAGCCCCGCTGGCAGACTCATCACCTTTCCACAGCCTCAGCTGTGTGCTGACCTCACTAGTTCTCTGCAGAAACCAGACATGCTGGAATGTGCTGTCTCTACAAGGGGTGAGCTTCCCATCACTGAAGGTATCCCAGCTGGAACACAGTGACCTCTGAGCACCCTGGGAACTGAGCTCCTGTGAGTCTATCCCAGGACCACTCCTTAGCAACCTTCCTGCACACAGTCAGTGCCATGTGGAATTTTGGCACTGGGCTAAATGAATCTGCCCAGCCTCTGCCTTAGACCTCTTTCTGTAACAGAATACCACAGACTGAGTAATTCATAAAGAACAGAAGTTTATTTGGTTCTGGAGGCTGGGAAGTTCAAGAGCACGGTGCTGGCGTCTGGCGAGGATCATCCCATGGTGGGAAGCAGAAAGGCTAGGGCGAGAAAGAGGAAAAGGGGAGCTGAAATTCATCCCCTCATCAGGATGCCACTCCCATGAGAACTAACCCACTCCTGAAATAACAGCATTAATCCGTTCCCCAGGGCAGAGCTCTCATGACCTAATCACTTCTCACAGGTCCTACCTCCCAACCCTGTTACACTGGCAATTAAATTTCAGCATGAGTTTAGGAGGGTTTCAAGCCATAGCAGTATCCCCGCCCACCAGCTGTCCCTGCAGTGGGGAGAGCTGCAAGCAAAGGCTGGCTTCTTTAGGGAAGACAAGAGGAGCCCCAACTGTGACTCACCTTCTCTCCCACAATTCCTGTAAACAGACACCCCAGACCTGGAGGCTGGAGGCAAACGCACAAAAACAAGCACTCCCAGTTGACTTCCTGGCAGAAGGAAACCAACCTGTACCCATGGCTCACTGCTGTGCATGGGTTCCCTCATAAGGAACCTCACAGCTCTGGGGCAGGGATGTGGAAGAAAGCTCCAAGAAGCCAGCTTCCAGCCCAGCCCAGCTCCTGAAGACATGTGGCTGAGTCCACGATAGCCAGGGCTGGCTCGTGGCATCCAGGTGCCTTTCCAGGGATGGGCCATTGGGAGACTCTTTAGGTCTCCATCTGGAAAGGGGACTGGCCTGAGAATACTGAGACCTGGCTCTAGACCCAGCTCTGCCATTCCCAGGGAGAGAACTCTGCCCAACGCACTCACCTCCTGGGCCTCAGCTTTCTCATCTGTAAAATGAGAACCCAGCCAGGGTCCTGAAGTCCTTGCAATGCCAGCAGTCCCTGACTTAACACAGCAATTCTTGGCTTATTTGGGTTGAGATTGGGGCAGCAAGCTTGAGGGCACCGGAAGACTCAGATCAACACTGAATGTGTGGCCACAGAACACCTCCACGTCCACGGCTACGACAGCCACCTTCAGTGGTCTGCACCATTTCCCTGACTGCCTTCAGTCCACAGCACCATGTGATGGGGCCACCTCCAGTCCTCCCCAGGCTGCCCTCCATGCCCTGGACACAAAGATCCCAGCTGTCCCAAGACGGCTTGCCTTTGCTGGTGTGGCATGTCACCTCCCAGTGCCCTCCATCCCATAACCTGTCACTGCAGTGGCTCCACAGAGCACAGTGGCTACAAATGGCACAAGGACCCACAGAGGAGGTGCCGCAGGCCACGGGCGAGATGGCAGTGGAACCTCATGCCAGGGGTTGGGTTTACTCATGAGCCAGATCACCATGGATGTGACTCAAGCAGAGCGGAGGACTGAGGATCCACCAGACAGCAACCACAAAAGCAGAAGGAGGGGGCGAGCGTGGCCCTGCCACATGAATGGCAGTGGCTCTGTCACCTTTTCCAGTGGAAGTCACATCGCCCAGAGCTGACACCTCTAAAGACCCAGGCAGCACAAGGTGGGGAGGGCATTGTCCAGTGGCCACGGGTGGGCAGATGACCCCCCAGTGACAAGGCCAGAAGAGGTTCAAGACTGCTGCTAAGCCCTCCTCCAACTCCTCACCCTGCCCTCCGTGGGCTCCTGCCCAGAACCTGCACTCTCTTCTTCCAGTAACAGCTCTTGATCTTCATCTGGAGACCAAACTCCTCCTCCAGGCTCCGTCAGCGTGGCTCCAGGGTTGGGTGCGTGGGCCTTGCCAGGCAATCAAAGCGTTTCAGCTTCCTGGCCAACATGAATGGTTTGGGTGGGCATGTGACCCAACCAGGCCAGGGAGCCTTAGCTCTGGCTTCCCTTAGGAGCAGGGACAAACAACAGCACTCTTTAGCCTGTTTCCCATGGACCAGGACCTGGAAGGGCTGCCTGAGAAGGAAGCCCACATGCAGTGAAAACAGAACCCAGAGATGGAGACAGATAAGGAACCAAACCCGGTGCCTACGTTAGAACCCCTGGAGCCAGCCGTGCCTGAAGCCAGCCCCCTGGACATACTGATTCTGTGAACTTAGGAATTCCCATTTTTCACTTCAGCTAGTTGGAGTGGGGTTTCTGTGACCTGTCACCAAGAGTTCTGCTCAACACATCCTTTTGTACACGGCACTACAGGAGATATAAAGGCAGAGACAGGAAACAGGAACGTGTTCTCCGCCCCCCCAGTAACTTTAAACCAACAGGGAAGATCTGCCCAACCAGCCAGTGCACAACCACATGCTGACCTGTGCAGTGTGGGCTACAATTTCCGCAGGGTCTGGGAAGAGAGGAGAACCCCAGAGGGCCAGGTAAGAGGAGGCAACTTCCAAAGGTGGAGCCAAGGAAAGATGTCCCCTGCAGCCCTCCTGCAGTCCGCTCCCATCTTCTCTTTTCAGAAGAGTACCTCTCCCCACCCTCTGGATCAACAGGCACCTGGGCCGGGGCAGCCACGGAAATTCAGGCCACCGAAGGGGATTTAGCCACACAGATGACTGGGAACATTCCTGATAGAATTATGCAGAAACAGACACCAGATAACATTCACGGTCTCCTTCTACTACTACAACAAACACTTCTGTGGCATTTTCCTCCAGGTGGGGAGACAGTAAAAGGGATGAGGGATTAGCCGACACAGTGAGGCCTGCTCCCACCCCTCCTCTCACAGGGGCCCCCACCTTCTCACACCTGCTTCTTCCCTAATGGTCTGTATCTCCTTGATGGAACTTCACGTGGACGATCTGTCTTTAAAAGGGGTCCTAGGCCAGACGTGGTGGCTCACACCTGTAATCCCAGCACTTTGGGAGGCCGAGGCGGGGGGATCACTTGAGGTCAGGAGTTCAAGACCAGCCTGGCCAATATAGTGAAACCCCATCTCTACTACAAATACAAAAAGTAGCTAGGTATGGTGGTAGGCGCTAGTAATCCCAGCTACCAGGAGGCTGAGTCAGGAGAATTGCTTGAACCCAGGAGGCGGAGGTTGCAGCAAGCCGAGATCGCACTACTGCACTCCAGCCTGGGCAACAAAGTGAGACTCCGTCTCAAAAAATAAATAAATAAATAATCAATCAGTGGCGTCCTGACAAATGTTAGGGAGTGATCATCCCAGCGCCACCGCCTGCCCCACCCCCTGGACACTCCCTCCTGGCTCTTCTTGCCGTCCCCGAACTCTGCTGCAGCTCTGGTCTGCACCCTGGCGATGCCTCCCTCCCTCCCTCCCGCTCTCCCGCTCCTCCTGCCAAATTTCTCCAGACAGCAAGGTTTAAGGGAAATTTTTGCTTCCTGCAGTAGAATGAGAACTCAAAGTCAGAATTTATTGACTTAAGAAAAAAATGCAGAAATGCAAAAATTTCTTGCACAAGTGATTTTGTGGCCATGACTCAGCCCTGCTTACAAACCCTCAGGCGTGCCGAGGAGCAGTGGAGCCTGGGCCCACTCCACCCAGGCCAGGTCACCGCTCCACTCCCAGAAGAGCCCTGTGGGGTCACCGAGGTACTAGCTGGCTGACTACCCTCCGCCTGCCTCTCCCAAAAGCTTCTCTCGTTGGGGGCTCAGGAATGACCACTGGGGGTTGGAAGGTGATGGATGTCTGGGCCTCCTTCCTGGAATAAGAGAAGCGGACACTGCTTAGTGCAAGCTCGGAACCCAGCACTTTTGCCCTCATTGTATCACAGCTGCAACAGTCTCATCAGGTGGGCACTATACACCTGCATTTTGCAGGGGAAGACGACTCCGAGAGCATAGGCAATGGGCCTAGGGCGGGCAGCCGTTAGCAGCAGAGTTGGGATGGTCACTGACCGGCCACCTGCAGCCAACCATCCTGGGCACTGCATCAAGGTCAAGCATTTGATCCGGGCATGGTGGCTCACACCTGTAATCCCAGCACTTTGGCAGGCCAAGGTGGAGGGATCCCTTGACCCCAGGAATTCAATACCAGCCTGGGCAACACAGCAAGATTTCATCTCCACAAAAAAATTAAAATTAGCCGGGTATGGTAGCGTGTGCCTATAGCCCTAGTTACTTGGAAGGCCAAGGCAGGAGGAGGGCATGAGCCCAGCAGTTGGAGGTTGCAGGGAGCCAAGATCGCAGCATTGCAGTCCAGCCTGGGTGGCAGAGAAGCCCTGCCTCTATTTTAAATAATGGTGATAATAAGGATCAAGGGTAGAAAGCCCAGCCCTCAGCACACAAAGGAAGTGAGTGGGTAGGCGCCAAAGACGACTGGGGGCCCAGCCTTCACATTATCCGCAAACGCCCCCACCCACCTGGCACTACACAAGGCTGATGACGTCCTTTTCTGGGGAATGCCACCTCCTCTGAGAGACCCTCCCTGATGCCACCCCAGTCAGAGGCCCCCATCACACATGCATGCTTCAGAGCATCCACCCCATGGGCTCCTGCCCTGGGGCCCCGAGGTCACCATCTGCCCCCACCCCAGAGGGCTGTAACCTCACCAGGACATGGACCATGCTTGGTCCCAGCCACGGACGTCACCCCTTCCCCTGGCAGGGGATCTGGCCCAGAGTCATAGCTCACGGCTAAATGCATGAGCCGTTCCAAGTACACCTCCCAAAACGCTCTCTGGGGCAAACACAAATTTGGGCCAAACCCCGGTAGATGTCAGCAATCCACGATGTCAACAACAACTCATGGATTAGTTGGTCAGTGGGTTCTGCCTGGTCTTCGTCCCTTCTCTGATTATGCCGAAAACCAGACCCCACAGCAGGGAGGTGAGTGAGAAGACATTTAAAAAAAAAAAAAAAAAAACAGATTGGAAGTGATCTCAAAATTCAAAGATCAGCGCCTGCACTTCAGGAACCCTGTCCCTGACTGCTCCAAACACGCAGTCGAGAAGGGGCCAAGCCCACCAAAAACAGTCTAGGAGCGGGGCAGGCCACACGCTGGGGTCCTGGCAGGGGCTGTTGCCAGCAGGGGAGGCTGGGAGCTTCCTAAAGAGAGGGGTGCCTGGCCTGACTCTCTACACGGCCTCCCAAGTCCTCGCACCCCAGAGGCCACGAGTATCTCAAGACCCCAGGATGGGCCAGGCCACCCCGAAACTGGGATGGAGTCAGAGCCCCGGGACACAAAGATATGAAAGATATGGAGGCAAGCAAGGCCCAAGGTGAGGGGCACAGCAGCAAGTCCTCAGAGACGGGGGCGGGGCCATGCTCTCGGGCCCTAAAGGACAGGGTGACAGAGCCAGGTGAGGAGGGGGCATCTGAGCAATGCTGGCTGTCCAGCACCAGGCCACGACCTCCACATGTGATGTGCTCCCATCTACAACAAGGCCAGGTCAGTGTCCTTTCCCTCCTAGGGAAGAGAAAGATGAAGTTCCACAAGGTCTGCAGCTTGCAGGGCCACATGAAGCCAGGAGGCAGCAGAGCAGAGGGGCTGCCTCCATGGAGGGCAGAAGTATGGTCTGGGGTGAGGGACGCAGGCAGGGGCCCCCTGGGGCAGGCCAGGCTGTCTGCTGGAAAGGTGGGGCCCTTCACACGCTGTCCACCCCCGGCCAGAGTTAGGTGAGCCAGGTTGGCGGCACACAGACCAGGCTGGCCTCGCAAACGGGTCACGCAGCCTCTCAGAGTCCCTCTGTGTGCTCAGAAGACTGAGACCAGCGCCCAGGGCAGAGGCAGCTCTCTGCAGGGTTACCCTATAGGACTAGAGAGAGGGGGTGCCTGGTGAGCAGGAGATGAGGCAGTGCATCCCCTAGAAAAACTTGGGGGACCCTAGGCAAGAGAGGGCTGAGGGAGACACAACCAGGACCAAGCCAAGCCCTGGCATCCCACTGGGACTGGGACTGGGACAGAGAGAGGATGGAGCTGCAACCTCTCGCCCTTGAAACAGCCATGGTCATCCCTTGCCTGTGGCTGCCGGGGTGTAGAGAGGAAATCATCCACTAGTCTGTCCAGTGTGCCTAGCACACAGTCTGGCACATAGGGGGCCTTAGGAAATGTGTCTGCAGAGAAAGAAAGGGCAGACGGCAAAAGACCAGCCCTGCCTCCCTCCCCTCCCTGCCAAGCCCCTGCCAAGCCCCTGCCTGCCAATAATCCTCGAAGTCTTCAGCACACAGTACCCACCGGAGGCCGTTTGGAAAGGCCGTAGGAAGCACAAACCCTGTGGGGGCTGGAGGGCTGGGGGCAATGTGTGTCCTGTCCCAACATGCTCCTTGGACGGTCTCCAACCCCCACCTGCCCCAGCTCAGAAGCCAAGGTGACCAGCACCAACCCCTTCTGCATGTCCCGGGGCGTGAGGAGACCAGGCCAGGGAGGGAGCTGGGGGCCGCTTCGGTGGTCTTCTTTGCCCTCCTGAGTCAGGAAGGTGGACCCCAGCTGTGCCTTCATGGGCCAGGCTGGTTCCCACCTGGGGCCAAGGGACACTGCGGGAAGTGGGATCCTGGAAGAAGCCGCCCAAAAGCTCCCTTCCCACTCCTGACAAGTCCCAGAAGTTCCCAGGTTTTGGATTTCCCCGTCACTGCCCAGCCCTCTGCTCGGCCACGGGCGAGATGGAAAGAAATTCCAACTTGATCTGAGAGGTGAGAATTCCAGGCAATAATTCATATCAGGAAACTTGTGAAAAACCAGATGTCAACGAGAAATACTTTCTTTAAAAGTAAACTGGAGGAGCTGAATGTTCATGAAATACGCTGGGCTTTGTTCCACTTTAGCAAACTATTCAGGAAATGGGAAGAAGTTGGAACCACATAAAATCCCCCTAGAGAAAGAAGGCACATTCTGATTAGGGGCGACGATGCAGTCTTCCCTGGGACTGGAGAAGCTCGTTCCCGCATGGCTAGACATCCTCCCCGCTCTCTGTACCTTTACCTCCATGGGGAGGGGTCCTGCCAGCCCCAGGGCGGATGAGGGAACCCAGGCCTAGGGGACTGGGGAGCTGGCCCCAGCTCAGTGCTCAGCACAGCCCGCTGAACCTGCCTGCCTCCAGGAGCCCGAACCGTCTGGCCACGGTGGCCACCACACTCCAGCCCAGCAGCTGGGCCCTGGCCAGGCGCTGGGTGAACGCAGAGAGCAGCCCAGTGACTCACATCGGCTCCCAGCCCAGGCTGTGTGGGCGGGAGGGGTTCGGTGGGGCCAGCAGCAAGCCTTCCCAGCCACAGCTCAGCACTGCACCTTTCCAGCCCTCCTCAAAGGGACGTGTTGATGTGAATTAGAAGAAAAGACAGTCATGGACACAGAATGAAAAGTGAGGCCCCACACGTGGACAAAGGCCATTTTCAGGGCTCCCTCCATAGAAGGCCCCCCGAGAACTCAGAAACTGGTGATTCCTCCGAAGCTGGCCCAGAGGGAAGGCTCAGGGCAGGGCTGGCGTGTAGATGGATGAGCGAGTGAGCAGTGGGTGATGCTGGGCGCGGGGCTGGTGCGTAGATGGGTAAGTGAGTGAGTGAGAAGGTGGGTGATGCTGCAAAGGCATTTCCATCAGAAAGCCCAGGTTTCTCCAAACCTGCTGTCCCCTGGGAAAGCCCTCCCATGGTTCAACCTACCAAGTCCTCTGTCTTTGTTGAAAGCTGAGCAAACCCATCTCATAGGTTTCTTGTTTTGTCTTGTTTTGTTTTGCTGGGTGAGATGAGGTTGGGATCATCAAGGATGCTATTTAAACGCCCTCATTCAATTTGGGAATGGGTGTTTTCTCACCACGGAGTACCCTGGCTCCTGGCTGACCCAGTGGCCCCGCCGTGGAGGCGTGGGCGTCACCAGAGCCTGGCTGCATACCCGCGACCGTGAGTCAGCGGCTGCTAGACTGCTTCCCCTCTGCCCAGGACTCCTCTCAGGCAACAGACAAATCTTTCTGTGTCTCTGGCAGCCAGCTCTCTTCTCTGCAGATATGTGCCATAATCCCCACCCCACGGGGGGGAGATTAATTAGTGCATTAAAGAGCTTCCCAGGTTACTCGTGGAGCCGGCAGTGGGCCAAGGAGCCCAGCTCCTCACTCACCAGCTTTGCGAGGACTCGACTCTCCCCAGATTCCCCAGCAGGGAAACTAGGCCTCTGAGCTTCAGGACCCATGACCTTCTCCTAGCTCCTCCTTTCAGAAGTCCCCAGATTTTACTGAGCATCTACTAAGTGCCAGGCGCGTGGGGAGCAACAGGGAATGAAACAAACCAAAGCCCTGAGCCGCTAGAGTCCATATCCTTAGTGGGCAGGGGAGACCAGACAGGAGGCCTGGGGAAGACGGGGACACTGGGGCACGGCAGAGGGGACAGGACTGCATCATTCCCATGGGATCCATCTGTCCCCATCGCATCCCTCCAGCCAAGTCCTACCTCGCATGGTGTTTTTGGTTTTTGGCTTTTTTTATTTGTTTGTTTGTTTGAGACGGAGTCTCATTCTGTCACCCAGGTTGGAGTACAGTGGCGTGATCTCAGCTCACTGCAACCTCTACCTCCCAGGTTCAAGCGATTCTCCTGCCTCATCCTCCAGGATAGCTGGGATTACAGGCATGTGCCACCACGCCCAGCTAATTTCTTTGTATTTTTAGTGGAGACGGGGCTTCACCATGCTGCCCAGGCTGGTCTCGAACTTCCTGACCTCAGGTGATCCACCTGCCTCTGCCTCCCAAAGTGCTGGGATTACGGGCGTGAGCCCCCGCGAGCAGCCTCGTGGCGTTATTTCTACATGTTCCCGATTCTCTCTGCTTGCTCTTTCTTCAAGGACCCATGAACTTGGACGGAGAAACAATGGCCTCTTTATTTTCAACCAGCCCCAGCTGAAGTTAGGCATTTCCTTCCATTCTGAAGCAGGCAACAAGTCACAAATGTATCATCAGTACCTGGGTGTCACCAACAGAAATCACAGATATCTCCAAGGCCAGATCACAGTTCTTATCGATCTCAAAGTATTGCTCACACTCAGTACAACTTCCAAACTATGGAAATCATCACACCTGCTGCAAGTTCTTGTGTTACTGAAGAAATTAGTTTTAGTATTTTGATAACTTCATTGCCATGAAATCGGTTTCCTCTGGATCTATACTTTGTTTTATGCTAATTATAAAATCCTCATTCTGAGAAAGTTTCATGAGCTTCTCCAGGATTGGGGTGGGCAGGAGTCTAGGGCACAGAGAGAGGTAAGAGCCCCCGTGCCAGTTTGGGGTCCTCAAAGCCAGAAAACCCCTGGGTGTATGTCCTTGGTCCACCCAAGGAGCCTAACACAGCCAGGTACACAGCAGCCGCCTGACATCATAGCTGCTGCAGGACCCAAAGTGGATGCCCAGAAGGCCTATCTGATGGTCAAATGAAGAATCAGAAAACAAACTTGGCTGGGGTTACGCGGTATTGATGGGAATAAATTGAGAAAAACATAGGGTTTTTATTGAGTGCTTGATTTTTACAGAGTGAAAATTGAATTACTTAACTGGTCAATGAGGTAGTCAATTGGGAAAAGTGCCTAAAAGCAGAGGAGGAGGAGAAATGGGCTTGAACTTGGAAGGCAAACGGTTACCCTTAGCAAGAGCGGCCATGCCAAGCAACGCCTCCAGGAATGGTTTCCTTTTCCACCCTTGGCCCGGCACCGGACCAGCCTATTTCTGACTTCCCCAGGTTGACAGACCTGGATTTCCTGGGCTCAGAGAGATACCCCTCCTTGGGTCACAAGTAGCAGAATTCAGAGGTTATGAGAACAGAACAGAGAAAGGTGACTCCCACAACGCAGCCTTGCCACTGTGTCCCTTCTAGACACCGGATTGTCCTCATGCCACGTATGTTTATCCTCCTGTGGATTTCCTTGGGGGTTGCAATTATGCTACTGACCAGCAAGTGGGTACGAGGCAGCCACAAGGGTGATTTCTGATGCAGATAAAAACTCAGGCTTGATCAAAAACTTAACATAAGCCAGGCACGGTGGCTCACGCCTATAATCCCAACACTTTTGGAGGCTGAGGCGGGTAGATTGCTTGAGCTTAGGAGTTCAAGACCAGCCCGGGCAATACAGCAAAACCCCCATCTCTACTTAAAAAATACAAAAATTAGCCACGTGTGGTGGTGTGCACCTGTAGTCCCAGCTATTTGGGAGGGTGAGGTGAGAGAATCACTTAATCGGGGGAGGTTGAGGCTGCAGTGAGCTGTGACCGCATCACTGCACTCCAGCCTGGGCAACAGAGCAAGACCCAGTCTCAAGAAGAAAAAAAAATTGACATAGAATTACCATATGATCCAGCAATCCCACTTCTGGGCATTTACCCCAAAGGACTGAAAGCAGGGACTCAAAAAAATATCTGCACACCCATGTTCACAGCAGCCTAATTCACACCAGCCAAAAGGTGGAAACAACGCAAATGTCCATCCGCAGATACACGAAGGCAGGAAATGTGTTCTGTCCAGACGGTGGAATATTACTCAGCCATAAAAAAGGAAGGAAATTCTGGCACCTGCCACAGCCTGGGCGAACCTTCCTGACATGATGCTGAGTGAAATAAACCAGACACAAAATGACAAATGTGTATGGTTCCACCTATATGAGGTCATTAGAGCATCAAATTCATAGAGACAGAAAGTAGACTGTGAGTGGCAGGAGCTGGAGGAGGGGTGATGGGGGTTAGCATTTAAAAGGGGCAGAGTTTCCATTTGGGGAGATGAGAACGTTCTGGAGAAGAATGGTGGTGACAGGTGCGTGACAATATGAATGAATTGAATGCCCCTAGAACCATACACTTAAAAAGTATTAAGACAGTGAATTTATGTTACATATATTTTACCACAATTTTAAAAACAGTAATAAAGTAAAAAGAATTTTTTTTTTTTTTGAGGCAGAGTCTTACTCTGTCACCCAGGCCAGAGTGCAGTGGCACGATCTCGGCTCACTGCAATCTCCGTCTCCCGGGTTCAAGTGATTCTCCTGCCTCAGCCTCCTGAGTAGATGGGATTACAGGCATGTGCCACTAGGCCCGGCTAATTTTCTATTTTTACAAATTTTCACCATTGGCCAGGCTGGTCTCAAACTCCTGACCTCAGGTAATCCGCCTGCCTCAGCCTCCCAAAATGTTGGAATAACAGGTTATGAGCCACCGCGCCCAGCCAAAAAAAGAATTTTAAAAAGAACTCGGGCTCAACAGCGAAGGAATTCGAACCACATCTCGGGTCCTCACTAGCTGTGTGACTGGGGGCAAGTCCTCCCGCCATGCCGAACCTTATTTTCCACAGCTGTAAAATGCATATAATCATGGTATCTACTGTGTAGGTCTCTCTATAGGAGCAAATAAAATAAGTGGGTGTGACATGCCTGACACAGCATCCGGCACCTAGATGGGGGCTGTGATTTTTTTTTTTTTTTTTTGAGACGGAGTCTCGCTCTGTCGCCCAGGCTGGAGGTCAGTGGTGCGATCTGGGCTCACTGAAAGCTCCACCTCCCGGGTTCATGCCATTCTCCTGCCTCAGGCCTCCGAGTAGCGGGGACTACAGGCGCGCACCACCACGCCCAGCTAATTTTTTGCATTTTTAGTAGAGACGGGGTTTCACCGTGTTAGCCAGGATGGTCTCGATCTCCTGATCTCGTGATCCGCCCACCTCAGCCTCCCAAAGTGCTGGGATTACAGGTGTGAGCCACCGCGCCCAGCGGGGCTGTGATATTTAACTTTATTATTACTAATCAGCAGTTCCATGTAAATAGTGAGGGATTATTATTCTAAGTTAAATTATATCAGAAGCAGAAGCTGGGAGGTGATCCTAACTGCCGGATCTCCCCGGCTGAGGCCTGGGAGATGCTATCTCTACTTCTGATGCTTCAGAAATATGCACGGCGAAAAAGCCTCATAAAGAATTCTTTCTGAATTAAAACTGATCTGAATGGAAGCGGCCACACTCTGCCTGGCTCTTTTCTTTCTCTCATTTGAACTTCATTTATCTGAGCATTGGGAAATGGTGACTTGCAAGTGATGTGCTCGGTGTGAGTGAAGGCAAGCTCAACATTGCAGGAAATTATCTGCTTTTGCAAGAAAATTACTAAGGAAAGAGAGTGCTGTTATTTTAAGATCTTCGAGCTGGTGTGAGAAGAAACTAATTAAATGATTGTAATTTTCTGTGCAAATACAGTAACTGACTGCTACAGAAATGCAAAATAAGAAGGAGCTTTTCCACCTCAAAAGGACACTGGAGTTTTACATTTTTTTTCCAGTCTTTCCAGGAGAGTCCTCACTCACTCAAGTATCCCTATTCCATTTTTTAATGACAAATGGAGCTTAACTGGAATACAGGTGACGAGCACCATATGCCTACTGGGAAGCTGTCCCGAGTCGTGGGCTGAATGGAAAAGACGTTGCTGCTGCCCTCAGCGGGCTGTATATCAATCAGCAGCGAGCAAGTTGCCTAAGTCTGTGTTTTACAACCTTGCAGAGCAGGTCAGGGATGGTCTGTGGGAACCTGCTGGGAGCGGGGAGAGTGGTACAGGGCATTCCCACCCCTACCATCCACTTAGACTGACAGACCCATGTCTGCACTTCTTTTACACCCAGAATCCAAGCTCACATCCAGGACGGGGCTTTCCAAGAAAAAGCAGGATGTGAAGCAATGCAGAACATATGCCTTCAGCTTTCCAATGCTACAGATGGAGACCTTGCCCTCCCGGCGGCCAGAACCAGGGATCTCTGCTCCCTGGACTTCCAAAAGGGGAAGACGTTGGTCAGGAACAGCAGCTGCAGCCACAGCCAGGCTTCTCAGTTCATCAGCATCCCTGCAATCCATACAGCACCCACCCAAACTAGGAACGAAGGAGGGGCGAGGACAAAGTGGGCCGTTGGCAAGAACCTATAAACAACTCATCCTTTAGAGTACGAAAAAAGAAAGACAAGGCAGCCCCCAGAGAGGAGGCAACGTACAAGCTTCCCCTCCGTTTCTTCCCGCACCAGAACAGGCACAGGGATTCTCTGCAGCGTCCCAGCTGATCTGCCCATCACTCCAGCCTGCCCTCCTTCGAATCATCTGCCCAAGTCTTAGCCTGACTCTGAAAAATCACCATAAAATAAAGTGACGGCTACGCCGAGAGGCCCACGCAAGCTCTGGGTTGCCTTCTCATCGGAGGGGCGCGCCGAGGAATGAGGCTAATTTATGACCTCTTTAGAATACTCTCAGGAACCTCCACGCAACTACAAATTAAATCGCCCTTTATTAAAGTAAAAGTGGATTTGTGAAATGTGCTCAGGAACTTTATTAACAGGGCTGTCTCCATGCCTTCGAGCCAGGCTTCTTGATGAACGGCTGAGTCTCTCCTCTGCCCATGGGCGCTCCAAGCTGCTCCAGCCCCCAGGCCTCTCTTTCAGCCTTAATATTCTCAGCATCCCAACCTGCTCCTCAGCCCGGGACTCTGTTCATCCTGCGGAGCAGCGCCGTCTTCACCTCCTCCAGGAAACCTTCCCAGACTTCCCCAGCGCAGACTCACACAGCACCTAGAACGCGCTGGGATGCATTCCTGTCCAGACCAAACATGTCACCCGGGCAGGCTCGCTGTATCCTCAGCACCTAACAGCGCTAGGCACACAGAGAAGCTCGGTAAAGAGCTGAGGCCAACAGGTACCACGAGCTGGGCCTCGAGCTAGTTTCCAGAAGACAGTGAAGATGCAAGTGAGGTCAACACTCTTAGGAAACAAGGTGAAGGAGGACATTGGTGGGTCTGCTGGCCAGGCCCCCATCCACGGAGCACGTGGCCCCAGCACTGGCCTGACACACAGAAACCATTATCCTCATTTGATAAATTAGGAAAAAGGCTCAGAGAGGTTCAGTCCTCATCCAAGCATGAACAGCAGGTGAGACCAGCCGTTCCTGAAGTTCAACTCTCATGGAAATCTGCCTCCTTCGTGACTACTTGAAAGAGGCTGTAGTGAGGGTCTTGGGCTGGGCATTCCAAAGTCTCTTCTACTTCATTCCTGTCTCCATTCATATAAATAAAATACAAGTAAATCAGCAGATGTGTGCTAAACATAAACAACGTCCGGGTTGGTAGTGACCTTGGAGATGGTCTAGTCCTGACGCTCATCTTACAGATGGGGAAACTGACGCCTGGGGAAGAGTGGGTACAGGGGTGGCCAGCATGATGGGAAGGGAGGGGTGAGCGCCCAGCTGAGCGATGCAGGGAGATAACCCAGGATTCCCCAGGGAGGAGAGGGAAAGCAGCACCAGCATGTTGGAGGGCAGGGGAGGGACCCAGGGGTCAGAGCCAGAGGCTACGGAGCAGCATGGAGCGCACCCCTGGGTCCAGCTGGGATCTAGGCTCACAACCACAACTCTGGACCCCTCAGTCAGCCACTGGTGGTCCCGCTTCCCCCGCAAGCCGAAAGCCCCTGCAGTTTGGCCTGCAGCATGGACATGGAGCTTCCTTTTGAGCACTTCTAGCGAGGAGGGATCAGGGCCTCCAGAGCAGCACGAGAGCCCATCCACATTGCTGCCCTGCACGTGGGGCAGCTGAAGACAATCCAGCCTCCCCCAGCTCTGCGCTTCCCCACTGTGCACCAGAGGGGTGGGCTTCCAGCCCAAAGCTGGGTTTCTATCCCATAACCCCTCCTGCTCACATTCCCCGGGAGTGGTGGCCCCTCAGGCTAGGACCCAGCAAGGCAGGGTAACTTAGGTCAGGTGAACTGATTGCAGGGAGTGGGAGAGTGGGTTTGGGAGCTTCTCAGGGGTCCTCAGAAGCGACAGGAACAGACCAGCACTTGAGGGGGTACACAAGAGAGGACAGAACGTGGGGGATCCACAGTCAAGGTCTCACCTGCTAAACTGGGATGAGAACACAAACAAAGGCAGCTCCCCATCCCAGAGCGCCCTGCACCACCCAGGCCAGGGAGTGGGTCTGTGCAGGCCAGACCACAGCAAAAGCCTCTCTCCTACACCACTGAGGCCAGGGAAGCAGGTCTGCGCAGCTCCCCATCCCTGAGCAGCCCTGCACCACCCAGGCCAGGGAGTGGGTCTGTGCAGGCCAGACCACAGCAAAAGCCTCCCTCGGACCCCAGCCAGGAAACACCGTGGGCAGGAGCCCCGCTCAGACAGCCCCTGCTTCACGGCACAGGCAATGGCCACGGGCAGCCCCTCCACCAGCCCACCTGCCCTCTGCACCCCAGAGATCTCTGCTGCTCCCCTCAGTCCCACCTCCCCAGCCTTGTCAGCCGTCCTCATCCTCCTCCACCTGTGGCCCATGTGACCGCTCCCCAGGTGAAGTGAGCTTCCCCGCCCCGCCTTGCCCTCCCTGCACCTGTGCCTCCACACGGGCCCCACCTCACTCCTCCTGAACTGCATCCCTGGGGCTCTCTGCCCCACCCCACCCCCACTTTGGGCCACAAGCACTGCAAGAGAAGGAGTCCATCCCACTGGCTCCAGGCCCTTCCTCTGCACCCCAGGGCTGACACCTGAAACACGATGACCAAACGAGGGCCCAAGTCGAGAGAGAGCAGAGAGAGAGCACCGCTCCCCATCCTCCTGGCTCAGAGGAGAATCAGAAGGACAAGTACTTCTGCGCAGTGCACTCAGCAGACCCCATGGCTAAGCACCCAGGAAGCGAGGCCTGCGGCTGCTTCTTACCTTCGCCCTAAAAGCAGCTGATTTGGAGGCAAAATGTGAGGCCACGTGGAGGGTTCTAGGCACAACACCGTCCCCCTTCCTGCTGGGAGCTCTCAACCCATGCTCTGAATGTCAGTGACCGGGGCGAGGGCAGAAGCCCTGGGTCAACTTGCGAGCCTGCGGTTTGCACGCTGAGACTTCCCTAGACTCAGCCCGCCCTCTGCATGTCCCCATGTGCTGCTGCCTCTCTCCACACAGAGTCCCTGGCTCCCTCATGGTTCTTCATCCAGCCGCCAGGCCCAGGGTCCCGGACAGGCTTGCCCCGCCAGCAGCCAGCTCCTGGCAGCAAGTATGACAGGCACTCAGCCCTGGTCACCACCATCCCTTGACCTCTGCCTACTTCTATCTCTCTCCAGGTGGCCGCTGGACACCCTTGGTGATGAGCTGTCACGACAGAGATGCACTGCCTCTAGACGGAGGCCCAGTACTCACAGGCTGACCAGCCACAGCTCAGCCACCAGGGGCCACACCTTGGGCTCCAATCCAGCCCGCACCCCTAGTGCTGGGAGGCCCACACTGTGGGGGCCTAGAATTCCAGGGTAACGCACGGCAAGTTCAGCAGACTTAAATGCAAAACCCCGAGCTTGGAGCCACCAAGCTGTCCTCTAAGGTGGACTGGAGTTGACATCACAAAACCACAAGCATCAGACACAAGACTACAGGTCAGCTTTGTCATGGATTTGAACCCGTTCATTTAAGAACTCACATGGTCTCTGCACTCTGGAGGTTGGCCTGGAGCCTAGAAGCCCAGCACCACTCAGGACCGAGAGAGGCCTGCAGAGCCAAGGCAGCCACATCCTCTGCATCCAGCCACGCACCTCTCTCCAATCCACTCTCCTCCTCTCCCTCAGCCCCCTCCACAGCCCTGGTCCACGCCTCCCCCTGGCAGCAGCTCCTCCCTGAGCCTCTGCCCAGATGTCTCGCCCTGCAGCCCTCACCAGCCCCATCCCCCACCCTGCCTCAGGGCTCTTTCTTGATGTCATTTGCTGAGCTCCTGCTGTGGGCCAGGCTCTGATCTGAGCATTTCACATGGAAGATCTCACTTCACCTGCACCGCAAACCTGTGAGCCTTACTTCTCCCATTTTCAAGATATGGTCACTGAAGTCCAGAGAATGTAGTCCATTTGCCTGGATCCCAGAGCCAGAGAGCAGCAGGGCCAGGATACAGACCCGGGCAGGCTGTCTCTGAAGCCATTGCAATGTCCACCACCCCTCACCGCCACACTGACTCTTCAGCCTCACATCTGGGGTCCGTCGGGAGCTTTTGAATCTGTTTTTTCCAAACTTCTTTTCTCTGGTTTGTCTCCATGCATAATGCATTCACTCTCACTTTATATAACACACACATACCTTCAAAATTCCTACACCCCAGACCTTGCTCAAGTTGGAATGTTGTTTTTCTGGAATGTTCTCCATCTCCTATATACTTCACATACTCATTCTTTAGGCCAGCCTTGATGCCACCTCTTCCATGCAGTCTTCCCTGATTTTGCCATCAGCATTATCAGGGGAGGGTGACACTCGCCCCCTCATATCCTAGCAGTTCATGTTCATCTCCCACTAGACTACTCCAAGATCCACTACTAAACTCAGGGGATGCAAAGGAAGCTAAGACCCCTTCCCTGCTATCAGGGTCTGAACTGTGTCCCCCCACCAAAATACATACATTGAAGTCCTAATCCCTAGCACTTCAAAATGTGACTGTATTTGGAAGCAGAGCCTTTAAAGAGGTAACTAAGTTAAAATGAGGTGGTTAGAACAAGACCTGATCCAGTATGACTGGTGCTCTTACAAGAAAAGGAGATGAGGACACGGACACACACAGAGGTAAGACCATGTGGAGACATGGGAGAAGGCGGCATGGCAAGGCCAGGAGAGAGGCCTCAGAAGGAACCAACCTGAACAATACCTTGATCTCTGACGTCCAGCCTCCAGGACTGCAAGAAAATACATTTCTGTTGTTTCAGTCACAGAGTCTGTGGCACTTTGCCCTGGCAGCCCTAGAAAGAGAATTCACCTGCCCTCAAGGAACTCAATGCCCGGCAGATGTCATGATGGAAATCTCACGCAAACTTGGGGAGAGGCCACGGGTACTATAGTAGAAGATGCTGCCACAGTTCAAGAACTAGTTCGCTAGTTCTTGACCTCTTAACTCAGAGAAACAAGTTTGAGAAGCTCTTCTGACGTGTAGCTCTAACTCTCTGCGTATAAAGTATACACAAATATCGGGTTCATCAAGATTGCAGAACAGAGAGTATGGGTAATCTGCTCAGAATCACCTCAGCATTCAACTGCCTTGGACAGCACCAACCATGTGGCGCAGCACAGAGCAGATTTGGGAAATGGGCAGAGGGAAGGGAGGGAGAAGGAAGCATGAGGGGAGAGGAAGAGAGGGAGGGGAGGGGAAGAGAGGGAGGGGAGGGGAGAGAGGGAGGGGAGGGGAGAGAGGGAGGGGAAGGGAGAGAGGGAGGGGAGAAAGGGAGAGAGGGAGGGGAGAAAGGGAGAGAGGGAGGGGAGAGAGGAGAGGGGAGAGAGGGGAGGGGAGGGAGGTACTGATCTTCTTGGGGAACAATGACAGAGGTGAACAAACTGGACCAGGCTGCAGGAAGCTCACGTTCAAGTCAAATGATACATTCAGCTTCAAAGTTGAGGATCAAGTGCCTTGTGGGAAGGAGCCCAGGTGAGCTGTGCTTAAAATAAGCACAATAAGCCCACGATTTCCCAGAAATATTAAGAACAGGACGGGGCACAGTACATTCCCCATAGGGATAACATGAAACCACAACCCCAGAGGCTGAAAGCCACACTCTGTAATATTTATCCACCTTCAAATAGCACCGCTGCCTCCAAGGGCAGCTCCGGAGATGCAAAACCCGGAGCTGTGTGTGCACAGCCCACTCTAGATCCATAAAAACGCAATGTTTCAATGAAACATTAATTTCACACATAACAATTTGTTTCTATAGCTAAACATCAGACAGGGAGGCAGTGTTTGAACTTGCAAGCAAGTCCCCTTCTCTATCGCCATGGGAGCAGGCAGAACCAAGCCGTTGGAAGGAAAACCCACATAATGTTAACGCAGCTGCAGCGACGGGGGCTTAAATCCTGGAACTCCTTCTTGCGGGATGCTCTCAAATGCCATGTTTTAAAGTCCATCCCCCTCATCAAATGGTCCTTTTAATTTTGAAGAACACCTGATATGGTAAAGTAAACACGCTCTCTGTTCATGTTGACCACATCTGCAGAGGGCGGTGAGCAAGTTAAAGGAAATAAAACATTAGGAAGACTGCTCGGCAAACCAGCTGTGTGAGTTTCTGTCTGGTTGTAGCTTTCAAAGATGGTGCTTTCAAGCAGACGTGAAACCCACTGCCAAATCCCGGCTACAATCTTTAGTCCTGTGGTTGCAAGATGAGACTAGAGGGAGCAGAGTACATTTCTAAGACACGTCGTGTGCTGAAAAAACAATACTACGCACGCAACAAGCACTAAGGCAGTGATTTTTTCTTTTAAAGCAGTTTTACTTAGTTAGCTCAAGGTAACGGGCTGCTTGCCTCTTCTGAGTTTTCTCAGGCAAGGTGAAACTCCCGCAGCCTCCCCTGCTCCCCGAGGTGCAGGATGATAAGGTCTTCCCTGACTGCCCAGTCCGGAGAACAGGTGTGTGGGAGAGGCAGGAGTGGAAGGTGCTGAAGCCCAATGCCTGGTCCAGCATCTGACCGCACGGACACCCACACCCACTACTCACAATGAGGGTGTCCTGGCTTCTACTTCCCGAGTGTTTGCTAAGTGTCAGGCTATGCCCTGTGTGCCACACCTCACCCCTGCCCCTCGCCTCATGCTGGCCAGAGGACATCCATCCCTTAAAACTCCTCTCTGGTTCCTTGGACTTTCTGTCCTCACTAAAGAGAAGCCAACATTGCCCCCCACTCACAACCCCCCACCCCAAGACACACACACACCTGCGAGCAGTGAGGACACAAGCCCACCCAGTCACAGAGGAGTCACCCAACCCAGCTGCCGCCCTCAAGGAGCAAAGCCACACAGGCTCCTCTGACTGCCCCCCACCCCCAGTACCCCATCCCTGCTGGCCCGAGCTCCCTCCTCACCTCTCTCCCAGGAAGCTGCCCTGCACCCGGACTGTGAGGTCAGGTCAGAGGCAGGCTGGGTGTCAGCCTATCCCAAAGACAGCTAGCCTGCCCCCTCCCATGGGGCTCCTCCACCCCCGCCCCAGGAAGCTAAATGACAAAGGGGCAGGAGCAAGCTTCAGGATCAACCACCTCGGCAGATGGGGTAGGGGATTAGAGCTTTCTGGCCCTGCGGGATTTGCTTTTTGTGTTTATTTGGTCCTTTGAGCGCTCAGTTTCTGGGTTACCTTTCCACCTGAGTTA
The DNA here is from genome assembly GCF_008728515.1 of Papio anubis. Classification (NCBI taxonomy): domain Eukaryota; kingdom Metazoa; phylum Chordata; class Mammalia; order Primates; family Cercopithecidae; genus Papio; species Papio anubis. Next base: position 179,804,290 of record NC_044978.1, on the reverse strand, counting down.
GAGCTGATGGTACAGCAGACACCGTTTGCTCACAAGGACACCTGGCATCTGACCCCTCTCTCAAGGTGCAGATGGAGAGAACACTCCCAGTGCTCTTCTAGGAGGTGGCACCTGCCACCTCTGCAAGGCACCCCAGCCGGCACCCTGACTGCCCCCTGCTGGCCCACTGCACCCAGGGAGCCAGCTCTGCCCTCGAAGGGCTGCTAGTCAGGCTTGGAGATGCCAGGAATGACCCAAAACCAGACACTTGGCACCTGCACCCTGATAGACGCTGGCTGGTTGGGGAGCTGGGCTCTAGGCTGACTACATTCATTCAATGCTGCCCCTACCCCTACCCCAACATATTCATCTGCCCACCTTGTCCCTCCTCCAGCACAAATCACAGCTGCCTGGGAGTAGCCCAGCAAAGCCGGACAGAGGAGATGGGCACAAGTGACTGCTCAAATTATGCCCTTTCCTGGCTCCAGAGGCCAGTGTTCTCCACCCAGGCCACAGCCAGTGCATATAGGAACCCCGGCCCTTGGGGAAGCAAGAAGAGGTCTCCTAGGGGACCCCAGGAGACAGCAAGGCACAGGAATGAGGGGAGGCTCCCATCTCCCCTCTGCATACAAATGGACCATCCTCTGGGGATTCGTGGTTGCCACCTCCCTACCCCCATCCTTCTCTGGAAACTGCAAAACTAGAGACCCACAGAGCTGCCCCAGGGTGACTTCAGAGTGGCCCTCGGCCCTTTTGGGGGTGAGGGGGAGTGAGGCTGAGGCAGCCCCCTGGAGAATAATCTAAAGGGACCCTCTGCCTCCTGCACGTACCAACAAAGGCCAGAGGAGGCAGGATCTGGGAAGGGTGGGAGCCCCAGGCTGTGGGTGGAGGAACAGGAGGTCCCCAACAGAGGTGGTAAACTTCCAGCTGGAGCAAAGCCAGAGTAGCCGGGAACGTGGGGGGAGGGCAGGGAGTCTGCCGTGCCAGCCTCACACAGGTCCCCAGCACAGTGTGGGGATGAACCCAAGGGGGTACGCGGACCCCAGTGCATCCAGGCGGGGCGACCGGCAGCAGGAGCTCAAGACAGCCGCGGGTCGCACTAGGGAACCCCAGGGAGAGGGGTAACCCAGAAATCCCAGAGTCCTAGAATAGGATTCGAGCTGACCGGGGAAGTCCCAGAGCCTGCGGAGGCGCCACCGCGGAGTCCCGGGTAGACCAGGGAGGGAAGGATCCCGGAACGCGAGGCTCAGCTGGGGGAGCCTGGGCGCGAGAGAGGTAACGCCAAGCTGGGGTGACCCTCGAGGGCCTGCAGGCTCCCGAAGCCTCTGGGGACCTCCTCCGTAACCCAGGACCTGGAGGCCAGCGGGGGAGTATCGGAGGTGGCCCAGGATCCCGAAATCTGTGGGAATGTCCCCTGCGGTGAGACAAGCGCACGAATCTGATGGACCTCTCCCCAAGTAACCGGTGACCAGAGGCCAGTAGGGGCGCCGCCGAGGTGACCCAAGTGCCCAAGTCTCCAAGAATGCCCCTGATGACCACAGGGGGTTCTGGGCGGGGGCCGTGGCGGTCCCGCCGGGGCGTCCCGTGGTGTCCCGGGTAGGGGCCGCGGCGAGCGCGTGGAGGTCACTTACGCTGCTGTTCTCGCCCGTCCAGTGCACCATCGCCTGGTTGTGCGTCGCGTCCCCCTTGAGCACGAACGACGTGCTGATGAGCGAGACCTGAGCCCGGGAAGCCACTCCGGCCAGCGGCGCCGCCCGCTCCCAGCGCCGGTAGCCCGTGGCGGTGGCGCCGTCCTCCTCACCGGGACCCGGAGCAGGACCGGGACTCGGACCCGGGGCCCCGGGCTCCGTGCCGCGCGCCTGCCGGTCCTCGCCGCCACCGGGCTCCGCGCGTCCCGCGGGAGGGCTCCGTGGCACCCGGGTCAGTTGGGCATGAGGACCCAGGCGCCCGGGCTCAGGGGAGCGCCCCGCCGCCCCGCAGGCGCCCAGCAGCAGCAGCAGCAGCAGGAGCGGCCGCGAGTGCGGCGAGCGCAGCGGCGGAGGAGCCCCAGGGCTCGGGGCTCGGGCTGTGGGGCCGGGGCCCTTCGGGGCGCGCGAGGGCCCCCAGTGCGCCATGGTCGCCAGGGGCGGCGGCGGAGCCGGCGGCGGGGCGGCGCGGACGAGGGGACCGCGGCCGGGAGAGCGGGAGGGCGCTGGGGAGCGCGAGCAAGAGCGCAGAGAAAGGAGCCGAGGGGAGGGAGCGGCGGGAGGAGGGGACTCGGCGGCTCCAGCGCCACCCGCCACGCCGAGCGCGCACCGCCACCTGCCGGCCGGCCCGCCGCCCAGAAGCTCGTGGGAAGCCCGGGGTTCTGGAGCGCGGCCCCACCTCCAGGCCAGGATCCCCTTCCCAGCTTGGTGGTTCCTCCTTCCCGGCTCTCCCACCTCTTGCCGTCCTCCCTCGTCCCTCTCTCCAGGTCCAGCCATGGTTCTGGGGCTCTGGACTCCCGCTGGGAACAGCCAGGTCCCCGTCCGGGAGCTGACAGCCTGAGGGAGACAGACCAACCCAAGAGCACACATTTATAGGCAAAAGAACCCTGAGCTAGAACCAGGGCTCCTGGCGCAGATTATAAAGGGTTCTCCTCAAGGGGTCTCTGAAGAGGTGGCAGTGGAGAAAGGTTGAGGTCCATGAAGGTCCCTGGGGAGACCTGCTAGGCAGCGGGAGGGGAGTGGGGGGGAGGGCAGTGCAGAGGCCCCTAAGGTGTCCTCAGCAGAACTGCCCCAAGGACAGCCAGGCCACTGACTCAGACATCAGGACGTGCAGTGGCTTCATCTTCCAACCCAGGGGCTACAAGTTAGCTACCCTGAACAGGACAAGCCCCTGTGTAGGGAGGTGTCGGGAGGGGGCAGGGGGTGAGGTCTTAGGGACCTGGCAGGTGCAGTGAGGAATGTGGAAACTGAGGCTCAGAGCACAGCAAGTCCCCACCCAAGGTCCTGTGGCCACTTTAGTTCAGTAGAGATAAAAATGACTTCACAGAGCACCCACGCTGAGTGTCAGACGGGCCTCCAGGAACAAGCAGGGCAGGCGTTTCCCAAGGCCAGGGACAGAGCCTCTGCCAGGCCAGGGCCACCCTGACCCCCGCCTTCCCCCAGAGGCCCTGCGCCAGATAGGAGCCCTTGGGCCGGGGTCCCTGTCACACCCCACCTCCCAGCTGGGTCTCTTGGCTCCAGAGAGAGCCTATGGGGCAGAGGGGCAAGGCCTGGAACATTTGGGAAAGATGGAGAATTGGGGGTTCCCTCTGGCTCTCAAAGAATTGGAGCACCCAGCGCCCTCCCCAGGAAATCATATCCCAAAGCACTGGGCACAGGCTACCTGCGTTCACTCTGTGGCCAGCACTGGGAGTTGGGGAGGGGGAGGTCTGGCCAGATGCCCAAGAAGGTCCCACACTCCGAATGTGCCCTCCTCTCTCACCCCACCATGTAAATCCTGAACCTGTCAGGTTCAAACCCAATGGGAAGAGGGAAGGGAGGACTCTGCAGCTGTGGGAACATCTGGTCTCACACAGGAAGCAGAGAAGAACAGAGCAGGGTCAGTGGAGGGTGGAGGGGAGGGGAGATGAGGAAAAGGGGACCGAAAGAGGGCTGCAGACCGTGGCTGGCAAGAGAGCACTGCACATGGAGTCAGAGAAGAGACCGTTCAGTTCGACCCCAGCTTAGACAGGAACCACCACGGGGCCTTCCCCAAACACCCAAGCCTCCGTTTTGCCAACTGTAAAGGAAGAGGCTGTACAATCTCTGGGGTCTCTCTCAGTGTTAACTGTTTTTGTTTTGTTTTAAATAAAGAAGGCCTCCAAGTACTACCCTCAAGAAACTTGGCCGGGTGCAGTGGCTCACACTTGTAATCCCAACACTGTGGGGGGCTAAGTTGGGAGGAATGCTTGAGGCCAGGAGTCAGAGACCAGCCTGGGCAATACAGTGAGACCCCGTCTCTATAAAAAACATTTAAAATATTAGCTGAGTGTGGTCCAAACTACTTGGGAAGCTGAGGTTAAAGGAGGTCAAGGCTGTGGTGAGCCAAGATCATGCCGCTGCACTGCAGTGTGGGAGAAAGAACAGAACGAAGGAAGGAAGGAAGGAGATGGAGGGAGGGAGGGAAGGAAGGAAGGAGAGAGAGAAGAGAAGAGAAAGAAAGAGAAGGAAGGAAGAAAGAGAAGGAAGGAAGGAAGGAAGGAAGGAAGGAAGGAAGGAAGGAAGAAAGAAAGAAAGAAAGAAAGAAAGAAAGAAAGAAAGAAAGAAAGAAAGAAAGAAAGAAGAGAAAGAAAGAAGAGAAAGAAAGAAAAAGAGAGAGGAGGGAAAGAAGAAAGGAAGGAAGGAGGGAGGGGGAAGGGACGGGAAGAGGGAGGGAGGGAAGGAAAGGAGAAAGAGAAAAGAAAGAAAAAGAAAGAGAAAAAGAAAGGAAGGAAGGAAGGACAGACGGAAGGAAGGAAGGAAGGAAGGAAGAAAGAGAAAGAAAAGAAAGAAAGAAAGAAAGAAAGAAAGAAAGAAAGAAAGAAAGAAAGAAAGAAAGAAGAGAGAGAGAGAAAGAAAGAAAGAAAAGAAGGAAGGAAAGAAAGGAGGGAGGGAGGGAGGGGAAACTTGACAGTGTAAGTTATTAAGCACTTGCCAGGTGCTGGGCACTTTCCCAGGGGCTTGAGAGGATGGTGGGTCTCTGCTCTGGGGGCTGCTGTTGCAGGCCCTCATATCTCATTCTCATGACTAAGCTAGAGCAGGTGTCACTGTCCCCATTTCACAAAGGAGGAAACGGACCCAGAGACATTCCTTGACTACACAAGGTCACCTGGTCAGTGTGTTTCAGAGGCCAGACTCCAACCCAGGTGTTCTAACCCGAGGTGGCACTCTTTACACCACCTCCAGTTGCTTGTCATCTGTGCATTTGCCATCGTGCGTTTGTCATCTGTGTGTTCCGGGCTCTCAGGCACCTTACATCTATGGGGCTCAGACTTGGGCTGCCTAGCCAGACAGGGCAGTAAAATGAGCTCACCACCACCACCCTTCAGCTCAAGGGGAGGCTCAGTCACTGAGTGACTTGGTCAGTCACGTTAAGTCCCCAGCGAATTGGGGAGAGGGTCCCGAGCAGGAATGCAGTTGGTGTCACACCTAGCTACTGATCTTTCCAGAATAATCACTGCCTCTGCCCTAAATGAGGCTGCAAGACATTGGAAAGAGCAAGGCTGATTCTCCCCTTCTGTAGGTCTGAGTTCAGAGCCACTTTGACTATCCTAGACCACTCAGTCCCCACCTGCTGGACATGTGGACACAGTGATGAGGGAGACAGACAAGGTTCCCATACTCACAAGGAGCCTCTGTCCTAGTGGGGAAAACTAATGTCAGTTAGAATTAAGTGCCCAGGAGAGAACAGTGCGGCCATCCGAGAAGAGGGAGGGGTGCTCAGGGGTCGGGGAAGCCCTGCTCCCTTCGGAAGTGACATTGAGCTGAGGATCGAGGACCCACCCAGGCATCGCAGGAAGAGCTGGGATGTCGACCCTGATGCAGGAGCTGACGTGTTCAGGGAGGAGCAGGTGCTGGGCTTGATTTGTACTCACAGTCGGATGGAAAGTCGCTGGGGTGCTTTAAGCAGTGGGCTGAGGTTATCGGCATGTTTAACCACGGTGAGGACAGGTGCGTGAAGCCACTTAGGAGGCTACTCCTCCCAGGTCCAGAGAGAGGCTGTGGTGGCTGGGAGCTGGCAGGTGACAGAGGAGGAGAGAATGGAGGGAAACCTGCAGGGACCCATCTGCCACTCCTAGGCGCCTCTCACCAGCCTTGCACTCACCCTCTTTCGTGACCCACATCAGGGACTCAGGGGCTCCAGTGCCAGGGAAAGACATGGGAGAGTGTAGACAGCAAAAGAGAGCCGGTTGACCCCTCCTGGCCTGCCTTCATGGAGGAAGAGCACACGGGACGTCTTCAGAAGCCACAGAGTTGGTGTCCACAGTGCTCACTGAGGAAGCCAAAGGCTCAGAAGGCATGGGGGCATGAGCGGCTGATGGAGTCACTATTTGTGAGGCCCCCACAGGCGCTGCAAGACTGACGGGGCCACGTGCAGATGCCTGGGCTCAGCATCTGACACCCGAATACATCAGGTCAATAGTAAACGCTGTCCAGGGCTAAGAAACCTAACAATTGTTCACAAAGCCAGGACCCTCAGCACGCCCCGCCTTGCTCCCTCGTCTCCTTCCCTTCTCCCAGCTCCAGGCTGGGCACTGGGCTCCAGCCTGAATCATACCTGGTGCCTGCTCTTGGGGACTTCACAACATGATGGGGGAGGCACACAGGTGAACAGAGAGTGACATTAGGGAAACAGGTGCTCCCAGAGAGGTGCCTGGAGCTAAGGGAAGGGAGAGCTGCTGTCTGGGGCTGAGGGAGGAAGGCTGCCTGGAGGACACCCTTCAACTATCCTGCCAGGTAATAGAGACAGCAATGATCATAAATGCTACTGAACGCCTACCATGGGCTAGGCACTGTTCTGGATGGAAGGACTCGCTGAACTTCACAACATCTATATAGAGTAGGTATTATTTTCCCCAAGTTAAAGATAGAGAAGGTGAAGGCACAAAGGGATTGAGTAAATTACCTCGAGAATTCAAAGCCTCCTCTCCCATGTGCTGGCTGTGAGGCCCTTCAGCTTCACCCTCGCCTCTCTGTTCCTCAAATTGCCTACCTGAGAAATGGGACCAGCACCATCTGCCTTAATGAGAACTGATTCCACATGCTGATTCCTGGGCCCTACCCAGACCAGAAACTCTGGGGTAAGGCCCAGGCATCTGTTTTAACATGCCCTCCTGTGCTTCTGGTACACCCGCAAGTTTGAGAAGCACTGGGCTAACCCTGTGGTTCCAGGCCCAGGCTGCCCAGCAGCATCACCTGAGGACATTTAGAAAACTCCTGCTTCCTGGGTCCACTTCTGCCTCAGGCTCAGTGCGGGTGGAGCCCCGTTATTCCATCTTCTCTAAACTCCCCCACGTGATGCCAATGCGTGACCAGCAGGGCATGCTGCCCCATGGCATGACTTTTCATCAGGATTCATGAGAAGAAATGCCAAACGCCCAGCACATAGTAGGACTCCAATACCTGGTGGGGCCAGGTGAGACCCAGTCCAAGCCTCTTGGCTTCAAGAGCCGCACTTGCCTCCCCATTGCATGGCGAGCCTCCTAATCCAAAAAGAGATACTTTGTCTTTCCAACTTTTAATCATACCACTTGCTCATTAAAATCCCAGGCTTTTCTAAGTTACTGAAGGTCTCTAGTGATCATATTTTAATCTATCTTTATAAATGTGACAAAGCTCCAATTGTGTAGCTCCCTAAGCAGGGCCTGCCTCAGAGATGTCAAGGATCCGTGATGAGGTTCACTGGAAATGCTGCGGACCCGGCAGGAGGGAGCGCTACAGGGACGGGCTGGTGGTCTGCTGGACTCCCCAGAGGGGAAACCTCTGGGCCAGCCCTGAGCAAGATTCACAAGTTTTATACCTGCTGTCAGGGCAGGAGGACAGTAATGACCTGCAGAGAAATCTCCTAATGACTTTAGCAAACAGCAAGGGGTGAAAGGGGATAGCTTTGAGCGAGAAGGATCAAGCTGACAATCTCGTTATCAAGTTGTCAGGAGAAACAGAGCCAGACAGTGGCTTTGGCCAGTCAGGACTTTAACTCAGGCCAGGAGCACAAGTCTGATGTGGAGACCGAAGGGAAGCGTATCCACATGTGGAGGAAGGAAAGGCACCCACAGGGAAACAGAAGAGGTTACTGGCCGCGTCCAACCAGAAGATGGAGGGCAGGAGGGGAGGAAGGCTCAGAAGTTCTTCTTAGAGGGGTTGTTGCGTTTTAATGGAGGCAAGGAGTTCTTATCCCTTGGACATCGTCTCTGTGGACCAGCCGGACCCCTGATGTGTGAGAGGGGCAGTTAATGCACCACAAAAGGGTCGGTTCCTTTCTTTCGTTCACTAAATATTTACTGAGCACCTACTATGTGCCCGGCACTGTTCTAGGCCCTGGGGAGATGGCAGGGAACAAACTCGACCAGATCCCTGCCCTCATGGACTCACGCCATGGTGGGGACACAGACGAAAGGCAAGGAGAAGCAGCTCTAGCAGCCTCCAGCTGGACAGGCGCCCCAAGATGGGATTGCAGGCAGCAGGACCACGGAGAGGCATGAGTAACCTAGACGGTCACTGGAAGCTTACCCAAGAAAGTCGCCTCGGAAGCTGAACCTAGGAGGACAGGCAGTGTTTAAGGAATTGGGGAAGAGATGGTGGAGGGGGTTGAAAACCAACCGGTGCAAACACCCAGAGACAGACGGCACAGAGGCCTTTGAGGAACTGGAGAGAGAGCTGCAGGGCGGCAGAGTTCAGCACGTGGAAGCAGGTAGTGAACACCAACCCTCCCCAGGTCTACCCAGTGTCCACTGAGGCGTCAGGGGTCCCAGGCCCTGTGGCAGGCACTTGGAAGCCAGGAGGTGATCAGAACCAGTCCCCATCCTCTGGGAGGTTAACACCAGGTGATGGGGACTGGCAGGTCAATATGACGCCACAGGGGGGCAGCAGAGATGGCGATGCCTCTCCAACGTGGGCCCGCCAGGGGCCAGCTCCGCTCCCGGTGCCACGGTGCTAGCTCGCCGCCTCTCCCGATGCCGGGGGGAGTGGGGCTGGGTGGGTGGGTTGCATCAACACCTCCTTCTTACAGAAAAAGAAACCAAGGCACAGCACCAAAAGGCAAGGGGACTTGCTCAAGGTCCCAAAACCAGCAAGAGGCATCAGCGGGCCCTGAACCCGTCCATCCAGCTGAAGAACCCGTGCGCTTCCCCCGTACACCCACTGGCTCCTGAGGGCTGACATGGGCCTGGGTGACGAGTGGCCTGATCCCTGCTCCATGCCAGGGCCCCTGCCTCAACTTTCTCATGCATCAATCCTCACCCGACCCCACAGGGCTAGGATGATTATTACCACCACCACCACCTGGGGAGACTGAGGCAGAGCTCCGACTGTGATCCACCAGTTCTGCAGCACATAGCATGGGCCCACCCTGAACCCCACTGCTGCCCAGCCCCCTATGCACACATATAAAGTGCCATGGGAACGGAGAGCAGGGGGCAGTAGTCAGCTCTGGCCAGTGTAGGTTGGAGGCAGGGAATGATTTCTTCTCCTCCCACCAATCGGACATTCCTATTCTCACTGGGTGGGAGCATGCTCTTTCTTAGAGGAAACCCTCAGCATGTTGGAGCCTGGACCACACATGGTCCTCTCCTGATGGGCACTGGGGGAAGTCCAGGAAAGTGGCCCATGGCTGAAAGGGGCAAATCTTTAGGATGAGAGTGCTGACTGCACCCTTCCAGGTGGTCCTGAGGGGAGATAACAACAGCTGCCTAGAGGCGGCTGTAAGGGCTGCAACAAAATACCACAGACTGGGTAATTATAAAGAACAGGCCAGGTGCAGTGGCTCACGCTTGTAATCCTAGCATTTTGGGAGGCTGAGGTGGGAGGATCACTTTAGCCTAGGAGTTCAAGACCAGCCTAGGCAACATGGCAAGACCCCATTTTATATTTTTCAATATAAAATATTTTTTAAAAAATTAGCTAGGCGTGGTGGTGCATGCCTGTAGTTGCAGCTACTGAGGAGGCTGAAGGGGGAGGATCTCGAGCCTGGGAGGTTGAGACTGCAATGAGCCACGATTGCGGCACTGCACTCCAACCTGGGCGAGAGAGACCCTGTCTCAAAAAACACCCCAGAAATTTATTTCTCATGGTTCTGGAGGCTGGGAAGTCCCAGATCGAGGTGCCAGCAGAACTGGTGTCTGGTGAGGGCTGCTTCCTGCTTCCAGGATGGTGCCCTCTGGAGGGACAAACACAGTGTCCTCACTTGGCAGAAGAGAAGGAAAGGTTGGAAGGGCAAGAGAGTCCACCTTCCCACTTCGAGCCCTTAATAAGAGCGCTAATTCCATTATCATCGCCTTCCAAAGGCCACTTTGCATTGCGTTGGAGATTGCATTTCAGCATGAATTTTGGAAGGGACACTATCATTCAACCATAGCAGAGGGGGTAGTGAGGGCAGTGATGAGACCTGCCTACAAAGTGGTTGTTCTGTAGGTGAAAGCGCCCATCACAGTCAGTGTGTCACAAGTTTTTTTTTTTTTAAATGAGCTCACAGAGATGGTCGAGAGAGACTGAACTCAGGTCCTGGCCCTGCAGGAAATGAATCACTGAATGTCTCTGTGCCTCAGTTTCCTCATCTGTTCAATGAGAATGATGATGGTACCTGGGTTGTAGGTTGCCATGCAGATAAATGAGTGTCTACGTAATGCTCAGAACACCTGGAAGGCATTGACTGTGTTGTGTGCTGCAGAGGCGGTCTTCACATGGACTTACGATGAGATAACCTACAGTAAATCCCTGTTGCATCACACCACCTCATCTATGTGATGACAGTCCATGGGGTCTATTCTGAAGTCTCATTCCAGTCCCCTGAAATGCCTCGCTGGGGTACAGTGCATATTCATTCACAAGGCCAATGCTTCCCAAGGCTGGGAGCTGAGCACTGAGTCCCTCACCTGCCCAAAGAGCAGCCACCCGGCAGGCACACTTCACCTCCTCAACCCACTCTCCCAGCTGGCTCCACTTGGCCACTCCCAGCTGTGGACTCCAGGCCTCAGTTTCCCCTTCTCTCAAGTGAGAGGGCAGGTTACATTAGGACTTTCATGGAACGTTAGCCTTAAGAGGTGCTCTCTAGAAATGCGCTGTGTTAGGAAGGACCATGGGCTCCATCATACATTTTTTTTTTTTTTTTTTTTTTTTGAGACGGAGTCTCGCTCTGTCGCCCAGGCTGGGGTGCAGTGGCGGGATCTCAGCTCACTGCAAGCTCCACCTCCTGGGTTTAGGCCATTCTCCTGCCTCAGCCTCCCGAGTAGCTGGGACTACAGGCGCCCGCCACCTCACCCGGCTAGTTTTTTGGATTTTTTAGTAAAGACGGGGTTTCACCGTGTTAGCCAGGATGGTCTCGATCTCCTAACCTCATGATCCGCCCATCTCGGTCTCCCAAAGTGCTGGGATTACAGGCTTGAGCCACCACGCCCCGCCTCCATCATACCTTTTACAGAGTCATGTGATGCTTGTATATTAAGGCCTGCAAAGTTCTGCAATTTAAAAACCTGTTTGACTTTGATTAATTCCATTGTCCCTCAACTCTTTGACCCTGTGGTTTTTATTTCTGCTTAACAGCTAGTTACACCCCAGAGAACATAAGCCATTATGGAAATATGTGCTGAGTATGGTAGAAGGAAGACAGAGGGAAGAATTTATTCACCTGACATGTTGGCATCAGAGAAAAATACATAGGAGCAGGTCTTGGATGGTGAGTAGGATCCCAGGTGAGGTGAAACAGAGAGTGCAGCACACACAGGGACAAAGGCATAAAGGCGTGTGGTCCACACAGGGAGTGGCAAGTGGCCCCACTGTGTGGGGCCAAGCCGTGGCCTTGAGACTAGAGGGAGGCAGGCCCAAAGGCCACAGGTCTTGGGTGCTAAAGGGTTTGTGCTTTGTTCTGAGTTCAAAGAGGACCTTCTAGGGATTTTAAGAAAAGGAATGGCATGGTCAGGTTTGTGTTTTTAAAAGTTAATGCTGTCAGCTTCTGAAAGCTGGGAGGCCATGGGGAGGTGTGGAGACGAGGAGACAGAAGTGGGTCCCCAGAACCACTTCTTGTGCAAAGTGAGAAACGGAGGAGTCAAACACAACCCGGAAGTGGTAGGAGGAACAATGATGCCACTTCCCTAGGTCAGGAACACGTAAAGGAGAAAGTGCCTGGTGCAACTTTGAACATGCGGCCTCTGAGGTGTCTGTGGGACATCCTGGAGGTATGAGTCAGGATAGGCCAGGCTGGGCTGCAGTAGCACATCAACCCCAAATCTCAGTGGTGTAACCCAAGCAAGGTTCATTTCACTCATTCACAAAGTCTGATGCAAATGTAAAGTCAGGTGGCCTCCTCCATCCTGTAGCTTTGCAATCTGGAACAAGAGGCCTCTAAAGTCACATAACAGGAGAAGACAGAGCTAGAGAATCACACAGGATGTTTTACAAGGATGGGTCCAAGAAGTCGCTCCATCCCTCCCATCCCAGTGGCCAGACCCAGGTTCACGGCCTCTACCTACAAGCAAGGCTAGGAGATGTGGGAGCACTGGACATTTGGTGAGCCCTAGCGACCACAGACCATTATGGAAATATGTGCTGAGTAAGGCAGAAGGAAGAGAGAGGGAAGAATTTATTCATCTGAACGAATATGCCTAAAGTGTTACCTTGCTATCACGGAAGCTTGGGAGGTCTTTGGAAATGACCAGGAGATTTTAAGGGCTTGGGATACAGATTTGGGCATGATTGCTGAATGAGATCACCCAGGAAGAAAACAGGATAGGAAGAAAACAGAGAAGGACAGGATAAAATGAGTAACACCATAACTTCCTCTGAGGTTGTATTTAGAAATTTCCAGAGGATGACTCAAAATTTAGTTAAAAAAGAAATTCTTGTTTCCAAATATCTGATTATTTGTTGTCATATAGAAAAGGCATCCAGATTTTTGCTGAATTTTTCAGTTTCCATATGGTTGCCTGGCATCGCATAGGAAGCTAGCAGTAATTGGCAAGTGTTTAAGTATCAGGCCACTCCATGGCATTCTCACCGTGAAGGGCCAATGGCCTCATGATGATAGGTTTCTCTCAAGGAGAGATTTTCAAAGCCCTCAAGTTTAACAGACATTTTGAAAGAGACCTCACGGTATTCTTGCCCTTGAGATCCATTTTGGAAATCAACATTTTTGCTACCAAACTCTTGACTATGAAATTGATTTTTTATTTAAATGTGTTGCACATTTGCAATTTTTTCACAGAGAAAATTTTGGTTGAAAATCATGGTTTGAGACATTTCAGCTTGGGAGTCAATTAAAACTCAGTTTTCCCTGGGAAGAGCTATATCCTTAATCAACACTAACAAATCAGCATGAGACATTTATTCAAACTAGCTCTTGCAAGGCCCTTTCTGGCAACTGAAGTGTCCCCAATCTGAGACTATAAGGGTCATGAGCCCTGGAACTGTGTTTTCATTTACCTCTGTATTGCCAGAGCTGCGTGCAATGCTGGGCACACAGTGGGAACTCAGTCAGTATTTGTTGGATGGATGCATGGATGGGTGGATGGATGCATGGATGGGTGGTTGGGTGGGTGGATGGATGAATGGATGGGTGGGTGGGTGGGTGGGTGGATGGATGGATGGATGGATGGATGGATGGATGGATGAATGGGTGGATGGATGAATGGATGGGTGGGTGGATGGATGAATGGGTGGATGGATGAATGAATGAGTGGGTGGGTGGGTGGATGGATGAATGAATGGGTGGGTGGATGGATGAATGAATGGGTGGGTGGATGGATGGGTGGATGGATGGATGGATGGATGGATGGATGTGCCTGTCATACTGAAAACTGGATGTGGACTTCTAAACTACAATTACTAATGCAATTTGGTGGATGGGGGGGAAAGCAATTGATTGGGAGTCAGGAGATCCAGGTTCCAGTGTCATCTCTCCATTGACTGAGGTTTGAGAACTTGGGAAAATCCCTTTCCCCAAGGGTGCTACCTCTTTTTTCTCCTCTACTAAATGAGGTTTCATCCAGCCCCAGGCAATCTTTTCAGCCTCATATCCAACCACTTCTCCCCTACCCTATCCTGCCAAGGACGTTCATCTTGCCCACCACATTTCCCAGTCAGGAATGTACTTCTGGATTCCCAGCTATGGCCAAGCGAGGAGGTTAACAAATCCTCTCCGCAAAAGTCAAGTATACAGCTTCATAAAATTGACCAAAAAACCCAGCCATTTCCACACTCTGAAAATCATCCAACAGCATGCACTAATCCGAGAAGTGCTTATTCTTGAAAACTGCTGAATTTCAGTTAGAAGCAGTGGGAGTTTGTAAAATTCTGACCCCGGGCTGCTCCCACACTGCCCTCCCAGATGGATAGACTTAGAGATTCTTTAGGGCAGGACAGGCCCTGAGGACCAGCAGCTGGTGGGCCACAGTTGACAGGAATCACACAATTTGAAACAATGGGTAATGCTCACGCCTAATGGCATTGTCAGCAAAAGTGGCAATCTGACAGGCTGTGTGGAATAGCCGGGGTTGTGTCTATACATAATGGAGACTGGAAAGGATCCAAGCCAGCCATGATTTCTAGCTAGATGACCCTAAGGCCACGTGCACACACACAGGAAACATGAATAGCCTAGTAAAAAGTAAAAGCCAGGCAGACTTGGAAATGGCCAGAATTATGAATGTGCTCCCCTACCTGTGTACAGGTCTTTAACAGAATACAGAAGCCTTATTAGCTTGAGGTGTTTGAGAATAACCTCTGATCAAACACTGGCTGACCTCTATACTATGGACACACAGGGGAACAAAAGCCAGGCTTTAAAAAAAATAAAGACATATATATGGCTAAAACATATACATATTTTATATATAGCATATATATATATATATATATATATATATATATTTTTTTTTTTTTTTTGAGATGAACTCTCACTTGTCACCCAGGCTGGAGTGCAATGGCGCGATCTTGGCTCACTGCAACCTCCACCTCCTGGTTCAAGTGATTCTGCTGCCTCGGCCTCCTAAGTAACTGGGACTATAGGTGCGTGCCACCACGCCCGGCTAATTTTTGTATTTTTAGTAGAGAGAGGGTTTCATCATGTTGGCCAGGCTGGTCTAGAACTTCTGACCTCAAATGATCCGCCCGCCTTGGCCTCCCAAAGTGCTGGGATTACAGGCGTGAGCCACCACACCTAGCCAGAAATACACATTTTTCTAAAATCTGAGCATCAGCAACTATACACAGCAAGGAAAATGAATTTCCTAGATTTAGCACAGGCAAGTCACTAAACAAATGAACAAGCAACAAACAGTAACAAGCTTCTTGGGGAAAATCAAAATCCAAAGTTGATAAAATATGTTACCTAAAATTTCCAGTTTTCAACCAAAAAAAAAAGAGAAATGAAAAAAAAAAAAAAA